>NW_026114614.1:12500-365977 GCF_025201925.1 Gopherus flavomarginatus
GCAAGGCTCAACAGCTGTCCTCCCGGGCTCTCCGGGGAAGGCTTAACGATCGTCGTACCCCCCAGCAGTCCGGGGGCGAGCTTAACAGTCATGTCCCAAACTCTCCGGGGTGAGGCTTAACAGTCCTCCCCCAAACTCTCGGGGGGTGGGTCAACCCCCGGGAAGCAGCTGTAAAATTTTTCAAAGTCCCCCCTCAGAGAACAGGTCAACCCCTATCTAGCAACCTGGTTGATCCAATAGCCGGTTGGTCTCGAGGTAATCTCAAGTTTGTCCACAGGAGGACAGCACTTCGTCCGTGGTTGACTTCCATGTGCCTGATCCAAACGACCGGGGACAAGTCACTCTCCGCAGCCGAGGAGGGCGAGCCCTGGGCGGCTCGTGTGGCGATGGGGACCCTGTCTCAGAGGTCCCAATCCTTTTTTCCATGTTTTTTTTTCTTCAGGAACCGGTGCAACCTTCCAGCACTCCCTTCGGTCTTTGGGCAAAATTTGGACGGAGCCCGGGGGGAGCCACACACCTGCCCTGGCCTGGGCTGCCTCGGCGGGGAAGGGACAGACAGGAGGTGGTCCTGTGGGCTGGTGGCCTGTTGCAGGGTCTGAGCAAGTCCGCCCGGGGCTCTGGGGCTCCCCCTGAGAATTTGGGAGCCATGGATCCTCTGTGTAGGAAGCCCAGGGGAGCCCCACACCCGCCGTCCGGCCCTTCGGGCCAGGCCTCATCTGGGCTGCTTCTGCTGGAGTCAAGGCAGACGGGCTCAGGGGCTTAAAACAGGTCCGGGCGAGTCCACCCTGGGCCCTGGGTCTCCCCCTGAGAGTTTGGGAGCTGTGGGTCCTCCTTGGAGGGAGCCCGGGGGAAGCCCCACACCCACCGTCTGGCCCTGCAAGCCAAGCCTCACCTGGGTTGCTTCTGCGGGGAGTCGGGGCAGTCCTGTGGGCCGGCGGCCGGGCTCAGGGGCTCCCAACAGGTCTAGGCGAGTCCGCCCGGGGCCCTGGGACTCCTCCTGAGAGTTTGGGAGCCGTGGGTCCTCCGTGGAGGGAGCCCGGGGGAGCCACACACCCGCTGCCCTCAGGGCAGGCCAGGCCTCACCTTGGCTGCTTCGGCAGGACTCGGGGAGGTCCTGCGGGCTGGCCTGCCAGGGAAGGGGCACCAAACGGGTCCGGGCCAATCCGTCCAGGCCCTGGGTCTCCCCCTGAGAGTTTGGAAGCCGTGGGTCCTCGGTCAAGTCAGCCCGTGGGACCCTCACACCTGCCGTCCATCTCTCCAGTCCCTCAGGCTGAGTGGGGGGGACTCGAGGGTAAGGAGGTAGATTTTTGACCCCCGCCCCAGTTCCTTCCTCCCTCCCTCCCCGAAAAAGGTGGGAGCGGCTGGGACCGGGAAAAGCTGCATACGGCACCTGGGATTCCCAGGCGGTCACCCATCCAAGTACTAGCCAGGCCCGGGACGGTTTACCTTCCGAGATCGGACGGGATCGGGGGCTTTCGGTCCGGTATGGCTTTGGGTGTAATTCAAGGAAGTTCACTACAAAGCTAATTTAGTCACCAACTTGGGGGCCTTATACATGCTATCAAATTTCACTGTTACTCTATGTTGTTGTATTTAATCAGTGGAATACTGTGTAAGAATGGCTTATTGTGTGCATTGCATAAAATAACTTTAAGAGACTCAAAGTAGTACACATGCACATATCTGAGGTTGTAGAAAAATTATTATATTAAACTGCTTGATAAATTACAAGATCATGTAGCATAATGCTCACACAGAACAGGACAAAGTTATGGTCTAGTGTGCTACTTTCCACTGTCATTTCCTGACTTCTAAGCTCTTAACTGAGCAACCTTAGCATTCTCTTAACACAGATTTTTGCAAGTTACTGCTGTTTTAATGAAAATATATATTAAAAAAACATATTTCACAATGCAGAACTAAGCTAAACATGTCCAGAATAACCTGTAACCCATACAACGTGGGAGCTTGAAGGAGGGAGCCCCTTGAGTGAAAATTTTTGGAGCGCTGCAGTTTTTACCTTATAAAACAGTGAATCAGACAAGTATCAGAGGGGTAACCGTGTTAGTCTGAATCTGTAAAAGCAGCAAAGAGTCCTGTAGCACCTCATAGACTAACAGATGTATTGGAGCATGAGCTTTTCTGGGTGCATGCATGCATCCGACAAAGTGGGTATTCACCCATGAAAGCTCATGCTCCAATACATCTGTCAGTCTATAACATCCACAGGACTCTTTGAATCAGACAAGGATTCCTGCCAAGTCCTTGCTCATTCAGAGGCCACTTTCACTACATTTGTCTCTGTCCAGCTAAGCTAGATATACATATGCACAGGGCTGACTATTTTTGAGGCAAACTTTACAAGCCTAGCAAGAAAACTCAGTGAACTTTTAAATGGGTTATAACTCAGTCAAATCACAACCAGTTAGCACCAGAACACCTATGGTGCTTCTCAGGGAGAGCTATTTCCCTGTCAAATTTCACCCAGTCATTTCAACACTAGAGCTATTAGAACACTATTATAACAGGGAAGACATTTTCTCCCACTTCTTTGCTCTACAGAACGACTGAGTTTCTTTTGCTTAAGCTTAAGAAATATTAGAACGCACACCCCTTTGGGTAATGATCAAAGATGAGAAACTGCAGTCCGAAACCTGACTGAAACAAGGGATTAGATCGGAAACATTTATGTTGCCTTGATCACAGTAGCTGCTGCTGTTCCTGTGCAAGGCAACGTTAAGCAACAGCCCAAGTACCATTGTAGCATATAGCATCCATACTCGCTGATCCATGTTTGGCTTCATTGTCACATTTGCAGCAAATCTGTGCAGAGTTTGGCGAACTTTTTTTGGATAGTTTCGATATGTTGTGCCTTCAGGACAGAGGGAAACTGGTGGAGGACTCCTGTCCAGAAAAGAAAGTATAATCACCAAGGTCCCAAACCTGCACCTTTAAACTCAGTGGAAGTTTTGCCATTGATTGCAATACGAGTAGGCCAAAGTTTCAAGTTAACAGTGAAACCTGTTCCCCAAGAAAGATCCATCTTAGGATGTGAATACAGCCTTTTAGTTTCCATCCACCACACCCCCAAATTACAGTAAAGGAAGAGCACCAGATCATCCCCCTGCCAAGGTACCTCTTCCTGCACCGGAATCTCTGCACCAATGTCAGGGAATCTGTGTGGTGTTTCTCCATGTCTTTGTGGTAGTGGATTGTCACGGAGTCACCGGGTGATGCTCTGGAACTGCTCCTCACCAAGCCAATCAGGACTTTGGGGAGACTCCTCTCCCTTGGAGCAGACTTGTTCAGGGCAAGAAGCTCACACGTCTTTACCTCCTGGGTCTCTCCTTGGAGCATTCAGCATCCTCTGCCCCTCCGTGCGCTTCCCACAGCGAGCCTGCCTCGGTGGGGTCCTGGGGAAGCCATCAGGTCCTGCACCCCCACTTCGCAGTCAGACATGACTCTCAGCGAGCCATTAAAACAGAGGTTTATTCAATGACAGGAACAGGGTCTAAAACAGAGCTTGTAGATACAGCGAACTGGACCCCTCGGCCGGGTACATTCTGGGGGCAGTGAACCAGACCGCTCACGTCTGCACTTCACTCCTCGACCCCAGCCAGCTCCAGACTAACAACCCCTCCCAGTCCCTCCTCTCTGCTCAGCTGCTTTCCCTGGCCAGGATGTCACCTGATCCCTTTGTCTCCAACACCTTCAGCTGGCACCTTTGCAGAGGAGGGGCCCAGGCCATCAGTTGCTAGGAGACAGAGCATCAGGCATTTAGGTGCACTGGCCCTTTGCTCTGACAGATACTTAAGAACTGCCTAGGGGACACTGAGGCACCAACACAGTATTCAGACAAAACACTAAGAACATTCCCAGTTCGTCACATGGATCTCATTCCAAAGTTGCACCAGCTCCCTCTTCTCTTTTGCCCTGCAACACTAAGACAATAGCAAGGGCTGAGCACACCCTCTCCAGACAGTCAACCAATGTCTTTTACAGAGGGGATAAAACCCCTCAGCATCCTGAAAGGACTGAAAGGGATTCACGCTGGATCAGCTGAGTTGGCAGCCTTCCCCAAAAGTATGAGTCTCTTGCATGGCCCACTATTATTTCTCAAACCTGCACAGGGCATCTCCTCCAAGAAAAGCGCTAAGTATGCACCTGTGGCTTTTTTTAAAAAACAGTGAATTTAGACCTGGTGAATGGTCCAAAGCCGACAGCTCTGGAAACTGAAGTCTCTTCTCTCCACACAACACACACAGCACGATCACTGGCAGCCCAAGCTTCCTCACAGCATTCCACACATGGGCTTCATCCTACAAGGGGTTGAGCACTCAGGACATGATCCAGCAAGACACTTAAGGACATGGTGAGCTTTAAGCAAAATAAAGATCCCAATTCCAATGGGAATTGCAATTCTGTGGTCCCTGGAGTCTTTTACATTCCAAAAAATGCTGTCTTTTACTAAGAGATGTTTTGTCCATGATTTCCCTACAGAGCTCTGCACTGTATACCCCTCCCCTAAACTCCTCAGGGACCTCAACAGGGATGTTCTGACACCTGACATGCATGTTATCAGAGCTTGTCTAACACCACTTCTCAGCCCTTCCTGTAGTTCCACTGAAGTGACAACTGATTGTTCATTCCTACTTCCAGGAGTCTGCAGCTGTGTCATGCCGTCCCCTGTGGATAAGGACAAGCACACAGGCTCAGACTACATTGATATTGGTAAGGAAATATTCCTGAAGCTTGCACCCAATCATTGCCTCAACCAGCTTTTCCAGGCTGGGAGACACGCTCTGAAGATCGCCACAGAGTTGTCCTGCTAGATACAGCAGCTTGGCCTGTGGAGGGTCCTTGTTTTCATTCTTATTAAGCAGAGCCATGAATCGCTTCATGCTTACATTCGTCCAGACACCTCTTCTATGCAACAAAGAAACAGCATCTGATGTGTGAGCTGCTAGACGAACACTCCCCGCCCTATCAAGACACATTGCTAGCTTCTAATTTTCCCTTATGCTATATGTTAAAATACTTCACTGCACTTCTATAGCACTTTCTACCTGACTGTCTCAAATTACAAAGAGTAATTAAGCCTCTCAATCCTCCTGTTAAGACAAGAAGCATTCCAGGTTTGCAAGTGGGAAAATGGAGACAAAGAGAGGTGCAGTGACTTGCCTCAAATGACAAGACAGTGAAACATTTTGTAATCATCAAACTTAGAGAACAAAAGCCCCTTCTTGCTAAAAGACAGGGCAAAGGAGCATCAGTAAAGTTAGAGAGAGCAAACATTGAATATGTGGGATCTTTCAAATAATTATTTATAAAAATGATCCTCCCCCAAAACACTTGGTCTACTACATAATTATAACCACCGACTAGGTGGTGCAAAATCTAATTATCCAGCAGAATGGGATAACTAAAACCTCAGTCCTGATAAGTGAGATCAAGTTACTGGCTGCCCACTGGAAAAACACTGATTTGGAGCATCTAAAATTCCACAGCTGTAGCTGATTCACTGGTCTCTTGTATTCTTGTCAAGTATCAGAGGGGTAGCCCTGTTAGTCTGGATCTATGAAAGCAGCAAAGAGACCTGTGGTACCTTATAGACTAACAGACGTATTGGAGCATAAACTTTCATGGGTGAATACCCACTTCATTCGATGTGAATACCCACTTTGTCAGATGCATCCAACGAAGTGGGTATAACCCCCCAAAGCTCATGCTCCAGTACATCTGTTAGTCTATAAGGTGCCACAGGACTCTTTGCTGCTTGTATTCTTGTAAATGCCGTCAAGTGGTAACTGCCCTGCACATTGGACTTTGGAAGGAGTATCTACAGAATTAGCCATATATGTGCCTCTTGAAGGATAGGATAGAACAGTGGTTCTCAAACTGTGGGTTGGGACCCCAAAGTGTGTCGCGGACCCGTTTTAATAGGGTCACCAGGGCTGGTGTTAGACTTGCTGGAACCCAGGACCAAAGCCTGAACCCCATGGTCCAGGCTTTGGCTTTGCCTTTGCCTTTGTCCCTGCCACCTGTGGCAGCGGGGCTTGAGTGGGCTCAGGCTTCAGTCCCCCTTCCTGGGGTTAGCTAGTAATTTTTGTTGTCAGAAGAGGGTCACAGTGCAATAACATTTGAGAACCCCTGGGATAGAATGCAACTGGCTAAGAACCAGAGAAAGAGTTTAGCTAAGTAGACTAGACCACATGGGCAAGTCATCCATTGCGGACCCTCAGGCTTTGTCTTCACTTCAAAAAGGGTGTGTTTTTGCATCCAGCTGGCCATCTCACCATATAATCCTAGTGGAGATAAGGCACAGGGACTTTTACCTTGATGTAGCTAGCTGGGGTTGATCTCAGGTTTCACTGAGGTGAAAACTTCAGAGCCAGGTCTCTACTAGGATTTTACATTGAGATACCTACACTGATTTAAGCACACACTTTTTACTGCAGTGAAGACAAAGCTGAATCCCTTTTCTTGATGAGGAGAAGGGTGTATTTTTAAATTTGTTAACTAATCGGTGTTAAAATCCTAGGGAAGATGAGGCAGTTGTAGGTTTTAAACGTATTAGCTGGTCAAGGTAAACCCTAGCATTGAATCATTGTTGGCCCATGCTTAAGTCTTCTCCCTCCCCTTCCCCCCCACCTTTTTATTGAAATGATGCCTTTATTTGGCTGCTTAGCATTAGTTTTATATTTTATTTTTAATCTATTGCTTGAAGATTAGGAAATTCAAGTTTACCTTGAATAGCTAACATGAGTTAAAACTACAATAACCTTGTCTTCACCAAGATTTTAAACACAGATTAGCTTAACATGGGTTAAAAATGCACTTTTCTTTTTCTAGTGGAGACAAAGCCCTGGTTGCATTTACATTGGTTCTGAAATGGGCGTCCAGTTTTCATTTTTAACCTCAAGTCAGACAGGAGCAAATCCAACACCAACTGAAGTCAATAGGAATCTCTCTATTGACTTCAAGGGGCACTGAATCAGGCCCTCAGCATGCACAGGAATTTTAAGTGCTGATTGGCTCAGTAGTTTGTCCTTTGAGGTAGGACATGCAATATGCATACAACAGATTCATTTTAATAACTCATTTTGGCTCCAAAAATAATCAGGACAAACACTTTATCATTAGACAACCATGCTGTCGATCCCAGCTGTCCTTGAACAAGTCACCTTAAAAAGAATTTCCTAGCCTGCAAACAATAGGTGAAAACTAAAATATAAACCCAAAAGCAAATAAAGGCATCACTTAAAAATCAAAACAACCCCCCCCAAAAAAAAAACCAACCGGAGGAAGAAGTCATGCTACACTAGTCTACAGCGATTAAAACAGAATGCACATCTGAAATTGTGTCTTTGACTATGTTCAGAGTTGTGAAAGAGTGGTGTGGTGCCTGTCCAGTGCTTGGAAGTTCCACATGCTGTGGGCCAAGAACAGTCTCCTGGCTCTCCAGGGCACAATGGGAAAACCCAGGGCCCGCTCTAGCTATTTTGGAGTGGGGGGGCTGGGGGTTGTCGAGTGCTGGGGAGTGGTTCCCCACTCCTCCTAAGCCTGGGAGCCAGGGGAGTGGAGCAGGGTGGGGCCGGGTCACTCCACTTCCTGCAGGAATTAGCCAGCCCCCAGCCCCCTCAGAGGCCTGGACCCCCAGCTTGCTCTGCTCCCCAGCTTGGGGGAACCCCCTCCCAGCACTCGCAGGGGGCACAGCTGGGAGCCAAGGGAGCAGAGGAGGCTGGGGCTGGGTCACTCCACTTCCCAAAGGAATTAGTCAACCCCCCAGCGCCCTCAGAGGCCTGGGGCCCCAGCTTGCTCTGCTCCCCATCTTGGGGGGAGCCCCCCCCAGCACTCGCAGGAGGCACAGTTGGGAGTCAGGGGAGCAGAGCAGGCTGGGGTCGAGTCACTCCACTTCCCACAGGAAGTAGCAAGACCCCATTCTCCTTGGAGGCCTGGGGCCCCAGCTTGCTCTGCTCTCCAGCTTGGGGGGACCCCCCCAGCACTCACAGGAGACACAGCTGGGAGCCAGGGGAGCAGAGCAGGCTGGGGCCGAGTCACTCCACTTCCCACAGGAAGTAGCCAGACCCCATTCCCCTCGGAGGCCTGGGGCCTCAGCCTGCTCTGCTCCCGGCTCGGGGGAACCCCCCCAGCACTTGTGGGCAGCGGGGCTGGGAGTCAAGGGAGTGGGTCACTCCACTGCTCATGCGGCGGGTGCAGGGTCGGGCCTGGCTGCAATCTTCAGGGGAGTGGGGGCCCTGGGGAAGATTCAGAGCAGGGGCTGGAGCAGCTGCCTACGGGGAAGGCCGGCCCTGGGAACCCCCCACCCCACCAGTGGGGTCACACAGCTCATACTGATCTGGTGGAGGCACAGGAGTTTCCCATGTGACAGCCATGCACTTAGGCCCAAGAAGCTTCTCGAGTGATGTGGCAGAGGCCTCGCCTCCCACGGGCAGGGAGGGGGCAGGGTGTGAAGCAGCCCCCGGGGCCTGGCAGAGCGGGAACGCAAATGTCAGCAGCGGGGGGGGGGGCGGCACTCAGACGCATCCAGGACTCTCAGGCAGAAGCCCACCGAGGTGTTTCGGTGGGTCTGGAACAGCCTCTTGGCCAGATGCTTCTCAAGGGCTGGTGGAATGGCTGGTGCCGCTGCCCCGTCCTGCCCCTTCTGCCCGCAGCAAGGCAGGCACGGGCCATGGTGCGCAGCCCACATGTCCGGGCTCCCAGTCAGGGAAGTTGTACCTCCTGGGCTCGGCCATCGCTGCTTTGGCGCCAGGCCAGCGATGCCAAGTGGCGCCGGGACCTGCCGCAGGGAGGAGCTCGGGGCCCCACGCTCCCCAGCCAGGCACCCGCAGGACCCACCTCGGTTCAGCCCAACTTCCTACTGAGCCGTCACATGTAAACACTGATTGGGCAAGAGCCAGAATTCTCTTCCCACCCCACAGCCCAGCACAGTGGAGAGACAACAGCCCCCTGCCCCCCAGTGCTGCAAGGGAAGCAACGTGAGGCCCCAGCTGCAATGGGGAGCAGAGGCTTAACCCACATGCACCAGGGAGGCGCCAGGAGCGGGATTAAACTCTGGAGGGGGTTGGGTTAGGCCAGTTGAGAGGGTTAAGCCATCTGCGCTGGGAAGGAGGGGCCAAGGGGGTGATGGAGGATTAAACTATTTGCACAAGGGGAGAGCGGGTCACAAAGCTGAGGGGCACCTGCTGTGCCCCCTGTAATTCGAATCCAACCAGTGTTTCCATCTCATCCCCCTTTTCAGTTGTTTGCAACTTTGCATTGAGGAGTCCTGAAACTTCCCGCCTCTGGCCTCTGTGCAATGCCAGCGTTTGTTTGTATTTATTTTAAAGTGAAATTGGAGAGGAAACATTTCTGTTAGCATAACAAAGCCTGAGCTGTTTCAAACGGTTCTAGGACATGAGTGGTTTGGGGCCCAATCCTGGATTGCATCAAAACCACAACTCCCAGGTTGAACATGTGCTTCTTGGAATCATGATGGAAATCCACCTTGATTTGCCCAACCTTAAAAAAAAATCTTATTTTGCTCATGCAAGTGGGATTACACAAGAAAAATGGTAATACAAACTTCAAAATGTGTAAGGCACTCCGTTATCCAGATGATGAGCACAGTACATTCAGGTAGGCAAAACCAGGTCAGCTAGGTGTTTATGCATGGCAATTCTCTCTCCCTGTGACAATGTCATAGAATTTAATAGAAATCAGAAACTTTTCCATCATGTTTTTGAACCATACTAGCAAATGCAATAAATAATGATAACCATCTTATTTAATTGTATAGGATGGTAAAAAAGGAACTCACAGAAAGCAGCAGTGCCCTTTTAGATTTCAACGGGGAGGAGGCAACTTTTGGTAGGAATGCAGAGGCCATTTAGGTGCCTGAAAGTTCTTGGATTATTTGAAGAATGGAAGTATAAAAATTAGTCTATTTCAGGATGGTTTGTTGTGATTATTTCCTATATGTTTAATAATTCATGAAGGTTTACTGCAACAAAAAATGACCCAACAGGACAAACAGGAAACTAAGCAAGTTAAGCAATCTGCACCCAGTGCCAAATAAAACCTAATTTCAATCTTAGAAAACAACTAGGGTCCGAGCATACAGAATTTCTTCCATGGGAATGAGGAGTACTTGTGGCCAGTGGCATAGCCAGATTCTAACATCAGGGGGAACGAACACATCAAAAAGGCGCCACCCGACATATCAGATTACTATTTACATACTTTTAAATTTGTTATACATATTTATTTGTACTTAAAATAAAAACACAAGAATCATCCAGCCATGGAAAGGTTTGCACAGCCTGCATTTCACAGGAGAACTTTAGATTATACTTAGACATACTTTAGAGATTCTAGAAAGTAAATGACAGAACACAGTAGTTTATAATTGTCCCAGGTTTAAAAAAAATACTGACCATTTTTTCCAGTTACTAATTTAATTTTAAAATCAACCAAAGAAATGCACTTTACTTATAATAGATCGTAATAGTAAAGCCACCAAAAACACATGACAAATACAAGTTTTATGAAAATTGGTGAGTAAAGATTCTCATAGCTCTTCGGGGTTGAATGAAGCAGTAATTTCCCTTAAAGTAGCTTTATTCATGGGGTTTGTTAAACAAAAGACGTCTCTATGACACAGGTTGGCAGTCTAACATTTTGGAAACACTGAGTACTGAGTCCTTCTAGATGCCTTAGTTGGAAGGCTCATCCACCAAGCATGGGGGGGACAGTTGTTCCTCTTTTAAGAAACAGCATGAAAAGGACAGAGAGAGACCCCAATGGGACTAATTTGTGCCAACCCAGAGAGAGTGGGGCTGTTTTACTAGCTTTAGCAGAGGCTCCTAACAAGAAGGCCTCTGTGGGGCAGAAGTTCAGGAGGATTGGATTGTTTACTAGATCTGTAAACAACTCGTTATTTAGTGACTAAAGTGACACCACACCCTCCTGCCAGAGATATTAGAACCAACAGGCAGAGCCAGAGAACCTGAGACCTGCCTGTTTCCAGCCAAATGCATCATGCAGCGCTTTAATGAGGGCTGCCCGAAAATGGGTGCCAGGCTACTATGAGTCCATGCTATAAACCCCAAAGCAAAGGGACTCGCTTCATATCTGTAGCTTTCAAACCACAAGGCCGTAGAAAATTGCCCACCACCCCAGATTCCAGAATTTGCTCCTCACCTCCTTTCCCAGCACCCCAGCCCTACCCGGGAGGCTGGGAACGACCTTGGTGTGGAAACCTTGTGCTGTGTTTGTTGCATGCCAACAAGTAGGGAACACATTTGGGCCACAGCCTGCTCTACTTGATGAGCCCCAAGTCCAGGCGTGTAAATCAGAAGAGAAATCAACCCTTGATTATTTCCGCTTAGACATGCGGAGGAAACAACAACAAAAGTCATTGGGTGCCCAATATTTATCTGCTGTTCCTGACCTCTGCTGCCCGATGAACTCAAATCAAGGCCACATCTCTCAATCTCTATACAAACCCTTGTGATAACACAGGCCATGGCTAGCCAGGGAGGTGGGCTGCCTCTTGCAGCATGACAGGGGAGCATACAAGAAAGGTTGCATTTTTGTTATCAAATATTCTTTGACTTCCTAGGAACTACCCCCAGAAGCAGATTCCCCCTCTTAAAATGTGCTTCAGAAAAATCAGCACTAAAACTGCTTGTCCACAGGCTTAAAAGTGTAGTATCTCAGCAAAATGGGAACGCAAGTGTATATCTCCCAATAGATAAGCAAGTTGAAATGCGCAGCTTCTTCCTTGTGCTTCTAGTACAGTGCATGTAGCCAGCAGAAGTAACCATTCCTGTGCAAAATACTATTCTGCTCCTGCCCTGGGGAGAGGAGGGGAATAGATGCTTAGATCTGCTTTGCAGAAGACCGGAAATAATTTGATCTATTGAGATTAGTCTCTGAAATATGTTTTTATTAAATATTTGGGGCTTAACAGATCACGTAGCTGGTCAAACATCAAATACTGTGGACGGAATAAATCACTGGGTTTGAGGGAAAGTTTGAGGGGTGGCGGGGCTGATTGGTTTAGGGCTGCCATGGTAAGAGCCAGCGCTAGGACAAAAAGAAGTTTCTCCTCCAGCAAGAGAAGTAGAGAGGGCAAGAGACCAACGAGGGTCCTAACAGTGGAGAGACACTCCACTGTGATCCCGGGGCAGACAGAGGGCACTGTGGCTTTAAGAAACGTGCAGTTAGTATTCCAGGGCACCTTAGCAACAGCTCACATCTATGGGGAGTTTGCAGGAGGTTCTTCCAACTAGATTAGGCTGAGTGTGCGCTAGATGGGGTGATATATTAGCGAGACTGGCTGCTCAAGAGGTGTTTGCCTTCCCCACCACGGAGCCACCTCGCTGTGCATGGGTTTGGCGGAGGCCAACAGGGCTGCTGCTCCTCAGCATCCCTCTCCTGCCATACTGGGGGAATGCGCTGCAGCCCCTTCTCCTCCAGGCAGAGCCCACCCATGCCTGGGCAGCATGTACAAAGCAGGGCTCGGCTTAGTGAGCTGGGCAGCTGCAGGTCGGTGGGAGCCTCCTCATCCCCAGGGAGCCGGGCAACCAGCCGCCGCTGCCTGCAGCCCCAGAGTGAGCAAGCTGGGCTGGGGATGCGGGAGGGCGGTGCGGAGCTTAGAGCCAGCCTGTGGCAGCACACGAAACCTGGCTCTGGACTCCGAGTCCAGAGCCCAGTGCTGGTTGCCCTGAAAGGTGCCACTTTTGGAAAATGTGCTCAGGAGGAGCGGCTTCTCTCCCTGCTCCCCTTCCTAGCTACGCTACTGCTTGTGGCACCTGAAAGACTAACACATTTATTTGGGCATAAGTTTTCGTGGGCTAGAACCCACTTCATCAGATGTATAGAGTTGAACATACAGTCTTGTTCTTTTTGCTGATACAGACTAACACGGCTACCACTCTTAAACCTGTTTCCAAAGGAATGACACTCAAAGCAGACATCTCAAACCAGTAACTAATGAAGTCAGCTAATAGCATCTAAAAAAACCTCTCCAAAAAACAATCACTCTCCCCCAAGCAGAGTTTTCACACTGAAAAGGGTGAAGTGTCAGATTGTCCATGGAATTCACTAGGGACTGCGCTAATGCTCTTGATTTTATGTGAGAGACAGAGGTGAAAGTAAGCTGATGCACCCCAGTACGGCGTACCGGCAAGAGCCGATGCACAGTACCAGAGTGGCCCAGCTTCCCTAGGAGGCAATTTAAAGGGTCTGGGGCTCCCAGAATTTGCTGGAGCACCAGGTCCTTTAAATTGCCACCAGAGCCTTGCTGCCGGAGCGGCAGTGGGGCTCTGGAGGTTATTTAAACAGCTTGCTCAGGAAGGATAGACAAGAGAAAAAGGGAGGAGGTGTTGCTTTATATACTAAAAATGTACACACTTGGACTGAGGTGGAGATGGACATAGGAGATCAGGGCCGGCTCCAGGCACTAGCTCTCCAAGCATGATCTTGGGGGGGCATGCTGCGGGGGGCGCTCTGCCGGTTGCCAGAGGGCGGCAGGTGGCTCCGGTGGAGCATCCGCAGGCATGCCTGCGGTAGGTCCACTGGAGATGAGGGACCAGCGACCCTCCGCAGGGACGCCTGAGGGAGGTCCACAGGAGCCAGAGGACCGACGAGCGGCAGAGCACCCCCCGTGGTGTGCCGCCATGCTTGTGGAGGGGAAATTGCTAGAGCCAGCCCTGTAGGAGACAGAAGTGTTGAGAGTCTCTGGGTTAGGCTAAAAGGGAAAAAACAAGGGTGATGTCATCCTAGGAGTCTACTACATTGCAGACAATTTTTTATTTCAGAAGGTTGAAAAAGGTACTGGGGGGAAGCTGTTCTAGACTTGATTTTAACCCCTGCTTGCTCATCTCCACTCCCCCTCCCTTGCTAGCCCTAGCCCTGGAGACACAGCTTGGTGCTGCAGGTGCAGATACACATAAGATGGCCAGCAGATGGCAGGTCGGCTGCACATTGATTCTGGTGGATGCGGATCCACATTTTTGTATCCGCGCTGGGCTCTATGCATCAGGCAAGGTATTTCCATGAAAGATAGGGAAATGTTATTACCATTCTAGAAGGCACTAGTGAGACCTCATCTGGAATACTGTGTGCAGTTCTGGTCTCCCACATTTAAGATGAAACAAAACTGGAACAGGTGCAGAGAAGGGCTAGTAGGCTGGTCAGAAGAATGGAAGACCTACCTAAGCCAAGCTCTTTGAGTCTCTTCTCCTGTTTAGCCTAGCCAAATGAAGGGTCGGGGAGATATGATGGCTCTCTATAAATACATGGTTAGAGGGATATATTCCAGGGAGGGAGAGGAGTTATTTAAGCTAAAGGCCAATGCTGACACAAGAACAAAAGCATAGAAACTGGTCATCAACACATTTAGGCTGAAATTAGACAAAGGTTTCCACCCATCAGAGGAGTGAAGTTCTGGGAGAGCCTTGAGGTAGCTCAGTCGCATGTGTGGCGCCACCTGCTGTCATGTTGGGTGATGACAGGGCCCGGAGAGCGGCTGAATCACCAGCAGAGCAGTGTAAGCGAGACCAGCCCAGCTTAATGGTTATGGGGGCAAAGTGATTCCCATGGCTACCATTCTGCACCCTAGGTGCGACAACCTGACACACCTTGCAACACCAGTTACAACACTGCCCTGAGAATGCCTATTTCCAATGTCAGGTGACATTGCAAATAAGACATTTCCTATAAATGAAACAAACTTGTTTATCTTAGTGGTTGGCTGAACAAGAAGTAGCACTGAGTGGACTTGTAGGGTCTAAGGTTTTACATTATTTTGGTTTTGAGTGCAGGTAGGTAAACTAAACACAAATCATTCTAAGTTTGTAAGTTGCACTTGTATGATAAAGAACTTGTACTACAGTACTTGTATGAATTGAAAAATACTATTTCTTTTATTGATCTTCATTACAGTTCAAATATAATGCAAATAATATTAAGTGAACACTATACACCTTGTATTCTGTATTGTAATTGAAGTCAATATATTTGAAAAGGTAGAAAAACATCCAAAAATATTTATAATCAATTGGCTGTTCTATTATTGTTTAACCATGGGATTAAAACTGCCATTAACCCAAAACAAATTAACTAGATTGAAAAAAAAGGCATGATTAATCACTTGACTTAAGTGCAATTCTTTGACAGCCCTACTTCCTCTTCACTCCCTCTGTGCACTCCCTTCTCCCTGAGTATGTGGGTGGGAATCTCCACATGTGCTTCCAGTTTGTTCTCCCCTTTTCTGTTCCTGATGTTTTTCTTTCTCTGTCCCAGCAGGTGCTGGGCTAGGGAGTGAGACCATGGAGCAGAATCCTCAGGAGGAAGATGAGGAGGAAGTGGAAGCACATGGCACACTATTGCAAAGATGAAAAGTAGGTGTGTCCAGGAGTTGTGATCAGGGAAAAACCCATGAGAGTCAGCACATTCTAGAGAGGTGGCAGGGAAACCAGCCAACACCAAAAGTTGGTCAATCTGTTTATTATCAGGGAACTCACAAACCTCCCAAGGAAACCACAGCCCAGCAGAGAATCCCCATGGGAGAGAGAAATAGCACGTGTGTTGAGTGTGGGGAAAAGGTCAGTAGGCCCTCACACCTTTTTGGACATCAGAGCATCCACACAAGGGAGAAACCCTCTGGATGTTGAGAGTGTGGGAAATTCTTCTGTCAGCACTCAGCCCTTATTTGTCATTGGAGAAGCTGCAAGGGCCATTAAAGACATAAAAACCTTGTCTAGGGCTCAGAAAATATTTGTTTTCCTTTTCTAATTCCCACATACTGTACTTTAAGGCAGCATTTGTGTTACCATGGTCTCTCAGCTCCCCCACCTGAGTTGTCTACTTTTTCCTTTTGCAGATCACCTTTATTTGGGAGGAGTACCACACTCTTTTTCATCAACTCCTTTGTGCTATGTCATGGAGGTGTGTGTCCTTCCTATAGGAATATCCATGAGCCGCAGGTGGGGGAACTAGGAGTGACTTAAACTGGGTACATGAAGGTTAAATTTATCTGGACCTTGACTCCATTAGGATTTTCCACGGAGCTAGTTAGCTTGAGTTCACTATTCTGATATTAAAAACTAGGGCTGTGAAGCAATGAAAAAAAATTAAGCATACTTAATTGTGAAATTTAAAAAAAGATGATTAAGCACATTTTTAATCACATTGTTAAACAGTAAGAGAATACCATTAATTTAAATATTCCAGCTGTTCAGCCTCATTCCAGACAAGCCCTGCAACTCCAATTCAGCTGGCCTGGGCCAGTCACACATTTTAATTGTATTGTATACATACCCTTAGGGTCAAAATCACAGCTTTCCCAGCAGGAAATCATGCCCCAGTCTCTCCTGTGACAAGTGGGCCTCTCATGATACTCCTGTGGTAGGAACTTGCTGCTTCCCCCGCACAGGGACTTAGGGAAACAGCCTGGGCAGCTCAGCGCTGAGCTGGCTCCCAGCCCATTGGCAATGGGAACAGCAGGGGCAGAAGCCAGAGCTGCCTGGCCGCAGCTCCACAGCAGGGAGTGGGAGGGAGCCGCAGGCAGAGAGAGACCCAGGAGTCTGTCCCTGTCAGACAGACACTGTCACAGCCAGTGAACCAGGGGTGGGGGAAAGGAGCAGGGATGGACACCCTGGGGCTGGCATAAAATACACAGGACAGAGAGGGCTTCCTGAGGGGGCTACAGAAACACTCCCCACCCCCCCCCACAGAGCAGACCCGGGCTGCAGCTGGCTCCTTCCATCACTCCCTCCCATCCCACAGAGACCCACACACCTTCTGCCCCACCAAGAGACCCCCAATGGCCCCTGTCACCCCCTCCCGAGAGCTCCCCCTTTGTGCCAGACAACCCCCTCCCCCACTGCCTCCACTGCTCCAGAGCTCCCTACAATCTCCCCCTTTGCCTCCCACCCAGCCCATTGGCCGGGAAGGTCTCAGTCTATTGGCCAGCGCAGCCAATGGGAGCTGCACCTGAGGCAGGGTCCCTGCTTGCAGATGCAGACCTGCCTGGCCGTACCTCCACAGCACGGGGAGTGGGAGCCACAGGGGAGCAAGCCCTGGCCATCATCATCACAGGCCCAACAATTCTCTGGGTAATTAATTTCACTGAGGCGAGTAATTCAGTCTACTCTTCCTTTCCAGTCAGTTTGTGGCTTTTCCTGTAAGAAAACTTACAAGTTCTTTGCCAAGAAGTCCATTTATATTTTTTTTCACTTGAGAAGTATATGTTCTGGTTGTTCATAAGCTCATTTATTTTGTTAACTCTGTTTCATAGGCAATTTTAAAAGTCACTTGAATTGTGCCTGTTTTTTCCCATTGGTTCAAAAACACATGGAAGATGTGCAGATTTTTAGTTCTGTGGGCCAAACCGCCCCGTGTAGAAATGTAAATGTTTAAGTCAAAAAAGCTCTGCAAGGATAAGGGTCCCTCCGGAAATTGTCCTCAAGTCATTCATTCTTCTGGGCATTCCACTCCACTGCTCCCTCCTACAGCAATAGTGATCAGTGTTTCCACCCACTGGGGAGAGGCAGAAGATTGAGTCAGCACTGCAGTGACTCTGCCTCTACCCTTGTTGTCTGTCTACTCCCTCTACCAGTCCCTTTGGTCTCCCTAGGATTCCCACTCCCATTACTCCCTCTGGGTTTTCTTTCTCTGGAGTTTCTCATGAAGTAAAGTCTGTCATGACAGGTTCTTAGCTCTGTAATGTATTTAATTTTGATGTATTTATTAAGTGTTAATTAATGCACTATGGGAGTCCCCTTCAGCCCTCTTTATAAGTTGATCTTCTTCTTTTAATATGTTTTGCCCATAGGGTTTTCTGCAGCCCTAGGGCAGCCAGCAATAACCCCTGGGTGCTGGCAATGGGATGAGGGAAGGGGACCCTGGGTTCCCTAGTTATGTGATTTGCAAGAAGTGTTATCATTGCTCAAAGTACCAAATGTGTTTAAATAATATAAGTGCCTTGTAAAATCCCAAAGCAAGCTCATTTTCATTTCTCATATAATCTCATATACAGTATATACACATTTTTCATTAGTGACATGAGTTGAATTTATTGTTATTATTATTAGCTAGTTTACTGGTTTTGTTTTGGTTTTTTTTCAGTGTGGCAAAATGTGTGCTATTTTATGGGTTGAATGATTGAATGACATAATACCCACCTGCCCTCATTGTCCATCACTAAATCCAGTAATTTTGTCAAGTGTTTGTCACAGGACATAGTGGTGCCTACCCCTGCCTTGTGCTTCAGGGGATCACAGGGTCCAGGGCAGCCTGGGGAGTTAGCGAGGGGGTCTGGCGCTGGCAGCAACAAACAACCTGACCCCAGCCCACTCTGCTCCCCCTCACCAGCTCTCGGCATTGCTCAGAGGCAGGGGCTTCAGGGAAGAGGTGGAGTGGGGGCAAGTGGGAAGAGGCAGGGTGGAGCAGGGTTGCTCGCTGCTCTCGGCACCAGGCACTCTGCTAATCCCTCAGGCCACCCTGGATCCCATGTCCCCCTGAAGCACGGGGCTCCCCAAAGCAGAGGGCCTGGGGCAGTTGCCCCGGTCTATCCTATGGATAGGATGGATCCACTTGGGCATCACCAAAAATTATACAAATCTGCCGCCCCTGGCCTTGGGGGAGGTGAGTTCACTGCATCCTTTCCTGTTTGTGCCACTTCCTCCCATATTCAAAGTGTCTCAAGTTTTTCCCCTTTTCTCTCATTATCATACATGCCTATGAAATCCAGGGAGATTCCCCCCGAATGATCAGCTCTCTAATCTCTGATTTTGCCCTGATCTCTCCATACTTCTCAAGTGTCAATTTACAATCTCTCCAATGTGGCAGATTTCCCCAACCTTTTTATCTGCAGCAATTTGTCCTTATTTAGATGGGAAATTGTTGCCCTGAGTTATTCCCCGAAACATGACTACCCCTGGGGTGGGTATGGGATGGGTATTTGGGGTATTGCAAAGGAAAAGTCAAAAACCCCTGCCATAGTCTAAGATTACTGTAAATCTAGGGACTAGATAGCCAAGAGTTTACATATTTGTGCTAATCAGTTGTTTCCCTTATGGTCAGTATGCTACCTTCCCTATCTTCTGTTCCCAGAACCCCCAGTGGAAAGTTGAGGCCTGTCAAGGAAGGCCAGGGCAGATTTCTGTTCTTCACTTAGCTGAATACTGCCAGATGCATCACACATCAGTAGCTCTCGAATCAGTTGGATCTGCCGCTCTTGTAAAGCGGAAAACATCAGTAGTAGCTAGGAAAGAAAGCTTCACTGCAGATTGATGGGAGACAGGCAGATCATAAGACATTTAATACAGCTAATGCAGGTAGGCTTTGAGGAAGTTTGCTACTCCAACAGCATATTAAAAGCCTGTGATGCAGTAGGGACTGTCTGTGTGGGGAGTGGGAGAGCAGGGGAGGACTTTAGGGGATGGACGATGCCAGAGCCTGTAACCTGAGCTAGGTAAGGGAGGGGAAAGGTCAAACACCTTTGCCCGGGAAGGGGAACAAAGGAAGGGAGTGGCAGGAGGGAAGCAGTTTGAGTTTGGGCTTGGGGCTGTGTGGGCGGAATTCAGGGTATCCTAGCTAGGATCCAAGCACCCTGAAAGCCCAGAAGGACTCGGTGGAGGGGTCCTGACTGTGCCTGCAAGCTCTGCTGTAACCTGTGTTCCTGTTGTCCAATAAACCTTCTGTTTTACTGGCTGGCTGAGAGTCACTGTGGGTCCCAGGAAGAGGGGTGCAGGGCCGGACTCCCCCACACTCCGTGACAACTGGTGGCAGCGGCGGGAGATACTGCACCCCGTGGACGGCGCTTCCTGCAGTAAGTGACTGGGGAGCAGTAAAACGAAGGGGTGGTTAACCCCTGGGAGTGTGTGCCCAGTGAGAAGGACTTTGCAGTAACAGGGTCCCCCGGGGGATTGCAGCGAGCGGTCCCAGGGGCGGAGGAGTCTGCAGCTCGACCCTGGCAGAGAGGTGGTGACCTCAAGAAGGGCTGGTGCACTAGGGGTCCCCCTGGAAACCGTGGGGAGCGGCGAGCACCCCGGCCTGTGAGTGGTCAGCAGGAAGATGTATGCCAAGCGGCGCAAGTGTGACCTGGTGGAGCTGTGCAAGCAGAGGGGGCTGCACCCAGGGAGGCTCAGCAAGGACCAGCTGATTGCACAGCTGGAGCAGGGAGACCGCATGAATGAACGGAGCCCTGTCTCTGAGGGAAGCAGCCGAGCAGATGCAGCGCAGGCACCAGTGTCTGTCCCCGCTGGGAGTGGTCAGCCGGCGGACGAGGGCTTCCCGAGACCCCCCCTTCCTAGGCGTAGAGGAAGGGCGGGAAGGAGCCCAGTGTATACCGAGGGCACCGTGACACCCCCGGCCAGCAGGGGATCTGCCCGGCGAAGCCCACCCCCCAGCAGGGGATCCTCCCGGCAACGCTCGGCATCCGTGGAGCGGATGCGGCTGGAATATGAAAGGGAGCTGAGACGGGAGGAGCTCGAGTTAAAGAGGCGAGAGCTGGAGGAGAAGGCGAAACAGCGTGAACATGAGGAGAACCAGCGTAAACATGAGGAGAACCAGCGTAAACATGAGGAGAACCAGCGTAAACATGAGGAGAACCAGCGCCAGCGTGAGTGGGAGGAGAAGGAGAAACAGCGTAAACATGAGCTGGACCTGGCCCGGCTGAGGAGCAGTGAGGCTCCAGCTGCGGTGAGTGAGGGGGGACCCAAGCCTACAAAGAGCTTTGATAAGCACTTGCTGCCCCGGCGTAAGGAGGGGGAGGACATAGATACCTTCCTGACGGCCTTTGAGAATGCCTGTGAGCTGCACAGGGTTGACCCTGCAGACAGGATCGCAGTTCTCACCCCCTTGCTGGACTCCACAGCCGTGGAGGTGTACAGCCGACTGAAAGGGGCGGAGGCAGGGGACTACGAACGGTTCAAACAGGCCCTGTTCCGCGAGTTTGGGCTGACTCCTGAGATGTACCGGAAAAAGTTCCGGAGCCAGCGTAAAACCCGTGAGGTCACATACCTACAACTGGTCAACCGGGCGCAGGGGTATGCTCGCAAGTGGACAGCTGGGGCCCAAACTAAAGAGGACCTGCTTGACCTATTCATACTGGAGCACCTGTACGAGCAGTGCCCGTCCGACCTGAGGCTGTGGTTGATGGACCAGAAGCCGGAGAACCCGCAGCACGCAGGCCAGCTGGCTGACCAATTTGTGGACAGTCGGGCAGGGGATGGCAGGGAGGAGTCTCGAAGGAGCAGGCCTGCCTCAACGCAGAGAGAGAGTCATCATGGGACCTCCCAAAAGGGGCCTATGGAGAACCCCCCCAAAAGGGGAACATCCAGCGGCAGGTCCCTCCGACCCACTCAAGGGGACCCACGAGATATGGGCTGCTATCGCTGTGGCCAACGAGGTCACATACGGGCCCAGTGCCCCAAGCTCAGGGACAGACCAAGCAGACCCAACCCGCAGAGGGTGGACTGGGTAAAAACCCAATCGGAGGAGGGGCTACATTCCCAGGAAAGGGGGGTTGGCAACATACCACCTGTGGATGCTCCCGGTTCCGGGTTTTTGGTTTACCGGGTGGGCGCGGGGCTGCCCCTCCGGAAGGAGTGCATTGTTTCCCTGGAAGTGGATGGGAGGAAGGTCACTGGGTACTGGGACACGGGCGCAGAGGTGACGCTGGCCCGGCCCGAGGTGGTGGCCTCAGATCGGATGGTGCCCGACACCTACCTGACCCTGATGGGCGTGGGCGGGACCCCATTCAAGGTACCCGTGGCAAGGGTACACCTGAAATGGGGGGCCAAGGAGGGCCCCAAGGATGTGGGGGTACACCAATATTTGCCCACTGACGTGTTAATGGGAGGGGACCTTGAGGACTGGCCTAGTAACACCCAGAGTGCCCTGGTCGTGACTCGTAGTCAGAGTCAGCAAATGGCACTGCTCCCCGACAACGGGGAAGGTACTCGACCTGAGGTGCAGGACCCTAACTCAGGGAGCGGGGAACGCCCAGGGGCACGGTGCAGAGAGGCTGCGGCCTCAGACCCAGCCAGCAAGAGAGAGCCGGTCCCCATTCCTGTCCCAGCTGCTGAGTTCCAGGCCGAGTTGCAGAAAGATCCCTCCTTGCGGAAGCACAGGGACCGGGCTGACCTTAGTGCGGTACAGACCATGAGGAGAGGTTGCAAGGAGAGGTTCCTGTGGGAGAAGGGGTTCCTGTACCGAGAATGGGCTCCCCCAGGGGAAGTAGAGTCATGGGGGATCAGGAGGCAGCTGGTGGTTCCCCAGAAGTTCCGTCACAAGCTGTTGTACCTGGCCCATGACATCCCTCTCGCAGGGCACCAGGGAATCCGGCGCACCAGGCAGAGGCTGCTACAGAACTTTTACTGGCCTGGGGTCTTTACCCATGTCCGACAATACTGCCAATCCTGTGACCCCTGCCAGAGGGTGGGGAAGGCCCGGGACAAGGGGAAAGCGGCTTTGAGGCCTTTACCCATCATAGAAGAACCTTTCCAGAAGGTGGCCATGGACATAGTGGGACCTCTCAGCAAGACGACCCGGTCAGGGAAGAAATACATCCTGGTGGTGGTGGATTTTGCCACTCGCTACCCCGAGGCGGTGGCCTTGTCCTCTATCGAAGCAGACACAGTGGCAGATGCGCTGCTGACAATTTTCAGCCGGGTGGGGTTCCCCAAGGAGGTCTTAACGGACCAGGGGTCCAACTTCATGTCGGCCCTGCTCCGGTCCTTATGGCAGAAATGTGGGGTCCAGCACAACTGGGCCTCAGCGTATCACCCCCAGTCCAACGGGCTGGTAGAAAGGTTCAACGGGACGCTGAAGATGATGCTAAAAACATTTATGAACCAGCATCCGCAAGATTGGGACAAGTACTTACCTCACCTGCTGTTTGCGTACAGGGAGGTACCCCAGGAATCTACCGGGTTTTCACCTTTTGAACTGTTGTATGGAAGGCGGGTGAGGGGGCCCCTAGACCTGATGAGGGACGAATGGGAGGGGAAGGCCGCTCCCGAGGGAGAGTCAGTGGTGGAGTATGTCCTGACCTTCCGGGAAAGACTGGCCGAGCTCATGGGCCTGGCCAGGGAGAATCTGGCCCGAGCCCAGAGGAGGCAGAAGGTCTGGTATGACCGCACAGCACGAGCCCGTACCTTCGCCACCGGGGATCAGGTGATGGTTCTCATCCCCGTGAGGAGAAACAAACTCCAGGCCGCCTGGGAAGGGCCCTTCAAGGTTATCAAGCAACTGAATGAGGTAAACTATGTGGTGGAGCTGTCAAACCGGGCACATCACCGTCGGGTGTACCATGTGAACATGATGAAACCATACTATGACAGGGGGAATGTGGTGTTGGCCGTGTGTGGACATTGGGAGGGGCAGGGAGATGACCCCTTAGTGGATCTATTCCCTGGGACAAAAGCTGGTTCCCCCCTGGAGGCGATTCCCCTCTCTGAGCAACTGACCCCGGGCCAGCACGCTGAGATCAGAGGGGTGCTGCATCTGTACAGACAGCTGTTTTCCAACCAGCCTGGACGCACTAATTTGACTGTCCACCGGGTGCAGACCGGGTCACACCCCCCTATAAGATGCTCCCCTTTTCGGGTCACTGGTAAAACTGCCCAGGATCTTGAAAGAGAGGTCAGGGACATGCTGGCTTTGGGGGTGATCCAGCCGTCTTCCAGCCCTTGGGCCTCGCCAGTGGTGCTAGTCCCCAAGAAGGATGGGTCAATCCGGTTCTGTGTGGACTATCGAAAGCTCAATGCCATCACCGTATCGGATGCCTACCCTATGCCCAGGCCTGACGAGCTCCTAGACAAGCTGGGAGGTGCTCGGTACCTCACCACTATGGATCTTACCAAAGGCTACTGGCAAGTGCCGCTGGACGCAGATGCCAGGCTGAAATCGGCCTTTATCACCCCTCTGGGGCTCTATGAGTTTCTGACCCTGCCCTTCGGCCTCAAGGGAGCGCCGGCCACCTTCCAGCGCCTGGTGGATCAGCTACTGAGGGGGATGGAGAGTTTTGCCGTGGCGTATATTGATGACATCTGCGTCTTCAGCCAGACCTGGGAGGACCACATGTCCCAGGTTAAACAAGTCCTAGACCGACTCCGAAAGGCTGGGTTAACAGTAAAGGCTGAGAAGTGCAAGGTGGGGATGGCTGAAGTATCTTACCTGGGCCATCGGGTGGGGAGCGGCTGCCTGAAGCCGGAACCAGCCAAGGTGGAGGTGATCAGAGACTGGCCTGCTCCCCAAACCAAAAAGCAGGTCCAGGCCTTTATTGGGATGGCGGGGTACTATCGAAGGTTCGTGCCCCACTTTAGTGCCATAGCCGGCCCCATCACTGAACTATGCAAAAAGGGGAAGCCAGACAAGGTGATCTGGACTGAGCAGTGCCAGGAGGCTTTCCGGGCGCTGAAGGAGGCTCTGGTTAGTGGCCCAGTTCTAGCAAACCCAAATTTTGACAAACCCTTTATGGTGTTCACTGATGCCTCAGATACGGGACTGGGGGCAGTGTTAATGCAGGAGGATGAAAAGGGGGAGAGACACCCCATCGTGTACCTGAGTAAGAAGCTGCTACCCCGGGAACAAAGCTACGCGGCCATCGAGAAGGAATGCCTGGCCATGGTGTGGGCCCTTAAGAAGCTAGAGCCATATCTCTTTGGGCGACACTTCACCGTGTACACCGACCACTCTCCCCTGACCTGGCTGCACCAGATGAAAGGAGCCAACGCCAAGCTCCTGAGGTGGAGCCTGCTCCTGCAGGACTATGACATGGACGTGGTCCATGTGAAGGGAAGTGCCAACCTGACAGCGGATGCGTTGTCCCGGAGAGGGGACCCTGAACTTCCCCAGGTCACTGGGCAGAGTGACCCCGCTCAGTTCAGTCTCGAAGGGGGGAGAGATGTGATGCAGTAGGGACTGTCTGTGTGGGGAGTGGGAGAGCAGGGGAGGACTTTAGGGGATGGACGATGCCAGAGCCTGTAACCTGAGCTAGGTAAGGGAGGGGAAAGGTCAAACACCTTTGCCCGGGAAGGGGAACAAAGGAAGGGAGTGGCAGGAGGGAAGCAGTTTGAGTTTGGGCTTGGGGCTGTGTGGGCGGAATTCAGGGTATCCTAGCTAGGATCCAAGCACCCTGAAAGCCCAGAAGGACTCGGTGGAGGGGTCCTGACTGTGCCTGCAAGCTCTGCTGTAACCTGTGTTCCTGTTGTCCAATAAACCTTCTGTTTTACTGGCTGGCTGAGAGTCACTGTGGGTCCCAGGAAGAGGGGTGCAGGGCCGGACTCCCCCACACTCCGTGACAAAGCCCATAAAGCAGAAACTGGTATCCCAGCTTCCAACAGGTAACAATCTCAATTTAAAGTAGCAGGAGTGAGATTCTTCTGAATTAAATCACTATTCAAATGAAGGCTATACTCCCTTGCAGTAGAAAACAATTTATTGATGTCGTATTAGGTGCCAGTCATTGTCTTACATAAATCCTTTTTAGACAGCTGAGAAATGCACAAAAGGATTGCATAGTGTCAAACAATTCCAGTCTGCTGAGGAAGCCCATATGGAATCTTCCAAACAATACATTAGCGTGAATTAAACTCCATACTAGTCTTGCCAATATGCTTCAATTCCTACCTGCATGGTTATAAATGTCTGTAGTTACTAAACCCTAAAGAGGTGGAGAGTCACTGCAGCAAACGGCCTCATAGAAAGTCACAAGATTTCCAATGGAATTTCCTGGAATTTGTGGATGTCTCACAAGGCTGGAGTGAAGCAAAAAGTCATGTGGTTCTCTGCAAATCCATGAACTCAAGCAGTCACTGAACATTCCTAATATTGTAATAAGATGAAGGTGCCTCATGTGCCATTTCCTATTGCCCAGTGTCATTAAAATCAGTGGAGTCTTCCATTTTGTTATATTTGAAGGTGATGGTACTGTGGGAGGCATGTATAGCTATTAACTATACTACAGTAATTAATATTTTTGTGCCAACATATTTAGGTACATAGAAGACCTTTTTGTAACTTTCCAAATCCTTATCTGAGTGGACTTCTCTACAGCATGGAAACACTCATTTAGGTGAATCTGTAAGGAATTAAAGCAAAGCCTGTTCCATACAGGAGTCACATCACAGGTAACATGATACCCACCAGCTTCTCACAGTCTGCTTCAGCTGGCTGTCTTTGCTTGATCTCCACATCCACCTGACTGCGAGCATATTTCAGTTTCACATCCAGTGCACTACGCTCAGTTTCTGCTTTCATCAGAAGATCCTTGTACCTGGCCAGCTCATGATCTGCCTTCTGCCACTTCTTTTGGAACTCTTCAAATTTCTTTGCCAACTGGATAAACTCTGGGAAGAGGATGCTTAGTCTTAACAACAGTGAAGAATGGAAGCAGAAGAAATACAGCATCTGTCCCTTTATGTTGGAAGAAACCTTCCATTAATGATTGCCTTCAAGTAAAGATAACAGATTGGCTGACCTGTTGGCAAATCAGCTGAAGAGAAAAAATCTGCAGAAAAGCCTAGAGGCTAGCTCAGTGATCTACAACCTTTTTATGTCCAAGATCACTTTCTGAATCTAAGAGCAATCCAGGACCTACTCTGCCCCTTCCCTGAGGCTCGACCCTTCCCCAAGACCCTGCCCCGCTCACTCCATCTCCCCCTCTCTCCCTCCCTCCCCCACCCTCACTCACTTTCACTGGGCTGGGGCAGGGCGTTGGGGTGCCGGAGAGGGTGAGGGGTCCATTTTTTTTAAAATAGTATTAAGCACAACTATCGTTTAAATGTTTTTTACCTTGGCCTGGTGGTAAACTGCAGCTTAAAGTTACTGGTTCCATGCTAAGCAGATCACACTGCAATGAAGATAGGCACCACTATTTTACTAAGACAGCCTGGGCAAAGAGTGGCAATATATAATATATATTTTCAGAATTAGAAACAGGGAACATACCATCTCTTGCAGTTCAGCAGCAGCAGCTGCCATTCAAGAAAGTTTCTATTGAAAACGACAGTCTCCAGTATATCTGAGGTTTTTATACCATCTTAGCCCATTGTTTCAACATAGCAGCTAGCAGGCTAATTTAATCACCACAGCTCTGAAGTAATAGATCCTTAAGGACTCTAGCCATGACCCCCATAGCATACCATTTGTGAACTGGGCTGGGGGAACCAAGTTGTCTGCACAACTGGGCTTTTTTTTTTCCTGTAAGTTAATATACATTTTTCTGTAGGGACTTCTTACAGTATTAAACAGTATCCATTTCTAAGTGGGGGTGGGGGCCCTTTGCAGATATCAATTAATGTCTTGGGGCTTGTTTTTTTTAAAACATGTTTCTTTCATGCTTAAAATTTGGGGTGGGACTGTTTTCTAGAAAGAATGACCCATAGCATTCAACCAACTCCAGGGCCATATTTAAACTGTCCGATACAGTTCTGCCAATGCCAGGGGTTATATTTCAACTGTCCAATAGCATATGTGAATTCCCGAGGTTTTATTTCATTTTCTGTTAATCAGAACTCATCACACACACACACACACACACACACACACCTTACTATGGGTGCACCCCCATCAAATTTAATGCTATGACAACAAGGGTAAGTAATCGCAGTCACGATGGCTATCCAGTGAGGGGAGTGTGTGGTTAAACCCATTCAGTTCAACAGGATAAGTCAACTCTATTGTACTCAAACACATGTCTGAACAAGCCCTGTTTGTTTTATTGTAAGCTCATTTTTTAGGATATTTTCCCCTCCCATAACATACATTTCAGCATTTTGCTACGAATGGGTGTCTTTTACAAACACACCCCGACAAGAGCTAGGTCCTCATAAACTATTTATTTTTTATTTAAAAGACATTCAGCTCCTTGAAAACAAACCAAGATGCTTCATTAAAACTTCTAGCTCACTTAAGGGCCAAAGGCCTTCTAAGAGAAACACAGATAGTCACAAAGACCTTTTCAATAGGATTTTCTTTTCTTTTTTTTAATTTACAGCTACCACACTTCATATCATATGTTTGTCCCCTCACCGTTTTTTAACATAATCCTTTTAGATTTCTAACAAATAGTCTTTTTCTTAAGCAGGGTTCTGTAACTTTTTGTGCGGACTAGATGGTCAATATAATGCTGTAAGCAGGTATCTTCTGGTTTGGTTATTTTCTTTAAAACATGGTCAGGGTCTCCACTGAATTGCACAGCATTTATCAAGGTGACCCCTTGCGCTACATGTTCTTCGGTTAGGCACAGACATTGCATAGCATAATCTATGGCAATAATGGTGTTTAATAAGCTTTCCAAACACAGCTCAGCACACAGGCCCTGGAGCTTGCAGTTTATATCCACTGAAGTCCAAGTCACACAGTCATGGGGCCATTGGGCTGGTGCATCTATGACACAGCCCTCACAATCTTCCAGAAGTTTTTCCCTAAGGCAGTGTTTAAGGATAGCATAAACAGCAACATGTACAATAGTTTGCATGACTTTTTTATGCTCACGACGTGGCACCGGCTCAGTTAGTTCTATGCCAAGCCTCCTCCTAAACTTCTCACAGCTATCATCCTCAGAGTCCTCTTCAACAATCTGTATCGGCATTGAGGAAAATCAAGGTGGGCCCAGTTCATCTTTCCTGCTTGATGCAATGCTGTCTAGGGCCTCCGGGTCGTCTAGAAAGGCATCGTCGAGCTGTTGAGAGATTTTCAGAAAAGAAACAGTGTAAGCAACCCATGGATTCTTTTTAATTTACACAAGCTCTGGTTCCTAGCCCCATTACCCTCCCCTCCTTGACTGTTGCTTCTTAATCATTCATTTACCTGAGCGCCATCTTTTCCAACCATCTTGTCCGCCGGTGACTTCCCCAAGCCGCAATCGCATTACACCTCTAAGGGGGTGGACAAAGAGAGGCCACCATGCTCATTGGGGTGTCTCACAAGCAGTTGGGTTTTGGGTTCGGGTTCCGGCATATCCATCAATGGTTGGGCCAAAGGGCTCCCCTTGGTTGCTCCCTCCTCCTTTTCAGAACTGTCACTGATGTAGTGCTTTCTCCGCAGATGGTCAAAGACCCTCGGGGCTAAAACAAAGTCCAAAGTTCTCATGGAGGTGGTGAAGGAGTCATGTTTCTTCTCAGCAGCCTTTTCATGATTTCTAAAACATGTCTTTGGTAAGAGATGGCCTCCTCTGTCCAGCGCTGGGACTTATGGGGTAATGGTGCAGCACTCTGATTGGCAGAGAGACTTGGGAGGCGTTCTTAGCGGCATCATATGGCCCATTTCTGGATGGGTCATGCCACCCCGGAACTCGCCATGATTGGTCAAAATTTCCTATCAGGGCAAAACCCATCCTATTTGGTAGAGGGCAGTGGGAGGAGTTCTTACAGAGTCACATGACACACCTTGCTTCTGGTCATGTGGCCACTTTGACCCCGGAAGTAATACCGTCATGGGGCAGGACTTCCGGTGACAGTGGGAGGGACTTGGGATAAAGGAGTGGGGCTTAAGGGGTCAACAGGGGTGGTTAGGTTTTGATTGATGGCAGGGCCTTACACTACTTATACATGTTCCATCCTGTAAAGTTACAGCAAGAGATTTCAGAAGTTTGCCTGCAGCCAGCCTACTATTTATGGAAGTGGTTAGTCCCAGTCCTTGGGCCCATGTCAAAGAAAGCTAACTGTTGGGTCCCCCTAAGGTTTTCAACCCCGCCTTTGGTACTAATTAGCTTCGCACACACACATGCATGCACGCACACCCCTACACCTTAGAAACTTCAACTATGAAATTCTGTGTGCAAGAAAATCAGGACGCTACAGCATGACGCACTCATCCCACAAGTTCAGATGATCACTTCAAGTGTCCAGTCAGAGCAAATAAACCAAGTTTGCTCCCAAATCTATGTACCTGGAAAAGCACCACTACCTACAAAATCATCGGTGGGCTCTTTAGTACTCAGGGCTGAAGTCAAAATGAGCTAGCAGTTGTCAATTCTTGCACTGAATAACAAACATGAATTAACTGTGACATGACTTACAGTATTCATTTCCTTCATTTCGAAATTCTGACTGATGCATGAGCTGGTCAAAAAGCTACTGTAAGTTCAGCATTGCAGTCTTCATCTTCCTGCCAAGAAATCAAGAGAGTTAAAGTGATCTGTCCAGTTCTATCCACTCCTCCAGACACAGGAGTCATCGCCAGCCTAAGACAAACCTGTGCTCAAAAGTCTCTGACTTAACATTTGCAGCCAAACACAAAAGTCTCCCAAGAATGCAGTTTCATAGAGCTGTATGTTTCTCATCTTATTCTTGGAAGAAAAAGTCTTCAGGTGTCCCCGTGAACTAAAGATGGTCAGGACACCTTGTACAGAAGCACTACATTTCCCGTCCACAACCCCTCCACACACTCCAATGCTTCAGGTAAGTTGCAATATACTATAGGGCCTCATACCCCAACAAGACAATCAGGGATTTCTTGCCAATTTATTATTTTGAGGGTATACAATATTGTTCCAATTCCAGCCTAGGAGTAAGATAACTCTTCAAAGGACACCATTATCCATACACTTTCAGAGCTAAAGACATAAAAAATAAAACAGAAATGTTCTTGGGAGAGCTTTGGGTAGATCTGGATTTTGCTTTGTTTTTTAAATGACTATTCTTATTGAAAAGATCTTTTAAAATTCTGGCCATGGCAGTATCAATTACATCACAGCAGTGATTAATACAGAAATTGCTAGTTCAGCAGTGCAGAAATTACTTCTCTAATGCAGGTTTGTGCTGGAATGCTTATGGGAACTCTGGCTAATATGTTAATACCCAGTGCAAGCCGATTATTACACAGTAGTATGTCCTGGCATCTAAGCTACACAACACACCACCTCCACAATTAGAAGGGTAAAAGCAGTTCACATATAAGGCACTGTGAACAGGCATGCTTTAATCTCATTCATCAAGGAAAATTCAAACTCTTTAGAAATCTGCTTGCAGTGAGGTGGCCTTTCTCCCAGCCAAGCCCGAGAGGGCTGAGCCAGAATAAACGCTGAAATGGGCAGAGCCACCACCGCCTGTTCCCGCCCTCCGGAAGTTAAGGGGCGGGACAGGAAGTATAAAGGCCTGGCCCCAGCACTCAGTTGGCCGCTGGCCGCCAGAGAGGACAGACTCTGGTGTCGTAGCCCCTGCCGAGCCGAGCCTTCCCCGTGCTCGCTACCCTGAGGAGCACTGGACGAGTCTGCCCCGCGCTAACTACCCTGAGGAGCACTGGACGAGTCTGCCCCATGCTCACTATCCTGGGGAGCACTGGCCGAGTCTGCCCTGTGCTCACTACCCTGAGGAGCACTGGCTGAGTCTGCCTTGTGCTCACTACCCTGAGGAAGACTGGCTGAGCAGACTCCATGCTCGTTACCCTGAGGAGCACTGGCCGAGCCTTCCCCATCCTCACTAGCCTGAGGAGGACCGGCCTGGCCTACCCCTCGCCTGGTTCCCCGAGGAGCTGCCTGAATGTCCCAGCACCTGGTATCCCAAGGAACAGCCCCGCTTCTGCAGTTCTCAGTATCCTGAGGAGCCCAGGGTATGGGACACTGCAGAAGACATGGGTGATACACAGCTACCAACGGGGGGGAGATTGGAAGTGGCCCGGGGGTAGCTGACCCTAGTCTGGCTCCAGGAGACCCCAAACCAATGTCAGTGTTTTGCGGTCAGGGTCCCCACTGAAACAGCAGCAGACTGTCTGCCATTGTTAGGGCTCTGGGCTGGGATGCAGTGGAGTGGGAGGGCCTGCGTCCCCCCTGTCACCCTTCCAGGGGTGGCAGATTCCCCCTTTTGCTGGCCTGAGAAGGGCCTGAGGTCTGAACTGCTTGTTGCCCCGCCCTGCCCAAGGGCCTGGACTAATAGACTGTTTGTTTGCTCAGTCTCTGTCTAAAGGACTGAGCCCTGAACTGCTTGTTGCCCCACCCTGTCCAAGGGCCTGGGGTAACAGACTCTTTGTTTGCTCAGTCCCTGCCTAAAGGACTGAGCCCTGAACTGCTTGTTGCCCAGCCCTGCCCAAGGACCTGGGCTAATAGACTGTTTGTTTGCTCAGTCTCTGCCTAAAGAACTGAGCCCTGAACTGCTTGTTGCCTCGCCCTGTCCAAGGGCCTCGGGTAATAGACTCTTTGTTTGCTCAGTCCCCGCCTAAAGGACTGAGCCCTGAACCACTTGTTTCCCCGCCCTGCCCAAGGGCCTGGGCTTCTATCCTGTTTGTTTGCTCAGCCCTGGCCTGAGGGCCTGAGCTCCTGACTGTTTCCTGCTTCACCAGGCTAAGGGCCCTAAGGACAGCTCACCCAACTTGTGGAGCGAGGAAGCCTGGCTCCCAGCCACGCCCGGGAGGGCCGAGCCCTCACACCGGACCCTTACACGTGGTGCCTTCGCTGAGGAGTTCTGCCCAGGATGTGGGCGCGGTCTCTTGACGCCGGTGAAAAGGGGGCTGGGAGAGAGAAACCTCCCTCCCGAGAGATGGATCTGTCACAACTCTTCACTCTTGTGATGGAGAACCAGGAACGACAGCAGGTGGCCCAGTCGCGGCAGCAACAGGAGCAGCAGGCCGACCAGCTCCAACAGCAACAGCAGCTCGTTGAGCAGCTAGGAAGCCAATAGCACCAGCTGGTTCAGGACCTGGTCACCCAGCACCAGGATTTCCAGTGGCAATATATCCAGCAGCTTGCAGTGGTGCTGGCCCGACCTGGGGAACCCCAGCTGGGAGGCACGGCTGGGGCCCCATGGCCCACCCCCCCAGATCCGGCTGACGAAGATAGGCTTCGGGGTCATTGCCGGGGCCCTTCTCGTCACGTTTGAGCAGGTGGCCGTCATCGCAGGGTGGGCCTTGGACCAATGGGCTTCCATCCTGGCCCTGTATTTGACAGGGACTGCTCAAACCGTCTATTGAGGCCTGTCTGTGGAGGCAGCCCAGGACTACAGCCAGGTAAAGGCCGCAATTCTGGACACCCTGGAGGTGAGTCCAGAGACTTTCTGACAGCAGTTTAGAAACCTGGCCTACACCCCTAGGGCCCGACCTCGGATGGTGGCCCAGGAGCTCTGAGAAACCTACAAGCCGTGGATGCAGCCCGAACATCGAACGTCAGAGGAGCTAATGAAGCAGGTGGTACTGGCACAGTTCACCTATGTCCTTCCGCCGCGCGGAAGGGCTTGGGTCCTCCGCCATAGGCCCGCGACACTGGCCACCACTGTCACATTGATGGAGGACTTCCTCGCAGCCGAACCTCTGGTGAGCCCGGCCAGTATAGCCGCCCCATGGGGAAGGACCACCCTAACCCCGAAAGGAAGAGGGCACCCACCTGGACTGACTTGCGAGTTTCCTCCCAGGAGACTGAGGCCTGGATCTGGACCGTGACAACACTCGGGCAACCTGCTCGGGCCCTGGCTCCGGCAGCTCACAGGGGCCACTGGCGCACTCCGAGGGACACCCCCAGGACCCAGCCACCAATGAGACAGGCAGACCTCGGACCCTGTTTCTCCTGCGGGGAGTATGGGCATCTGCAGTGGGACTGCCAGAGACTGGAGTGCATCTTTGTCCAGGTCTGCTTGGGGGAAGCTCATGCCCGCCGTTCACAAGCAGCCAAGATCACAGTGCCTGTGGCTATTGAGGGGTACCCGACGGTTGCCCTCCTCAATTCGAGCTTAGGGCAGACGCTGGTCTGCCAACACCTAGGTCCCCCGGCTGATGCCCGCCTGGGGAAAAAACCAGTTGCAGTGTATCCACGGGAAAATACGACCCTACCCCAGTACCTGGGCCCAAATGACCGTTGATGGAGTCACTTGACCGATGGTAGTGGGACTCGCTCTGTGACTGGCATACCCGGTGATCCTGGGCTGGGAATGGCCAAAATTCCCAGCAGTCTTACGCTGCCACACCGGGGGCAGCCCACGGGTCACACCAGCCTTGGAAGGGGAAGCCCCTGAGACCGAGGAAGATGAGAGGGAAGTCCCCGACCCCACCAACCCAGCAGGAGAACCAGAAGATGCTTCCCCGGGGGAGTTGGAGGATCCGTTGGCCCCCACGGACTTTTGCTGAGATCAAAAGGTTGATCCCACACTTAAGTGGGAATACGAACAGCTGGCCGCTGTTGATGGGACCATCCTCAATTCACATCGGGCGGCACAGTGGCCACATTTTGAGCTGCGGCAGGACTGCCTGTATCGGGTTGAGAGGGACCTCCACACGAGGGAGTCCCAGACCCAACTCCTCGTGCCCTGGTGTCATCGGCGAGCGGTTATGAAACTGGCCCATGACGTCCCGGCAGCCGGACACCTGGGTCACGAAAAGACTTTATCCTAGATTCTGAGGAATGCCTTCTGGCCAGGGATACACCAGGAGGTAAAGAACTATTGCAACTCCTGCCCAGACTGCCAGTTAGCCACCCCGGCACGAACTCCGAAGGTGCCCCTGGTCCCCATGCCATTAATCGAGACCCCCTTCGAGCGCGTGGCCATGGACCTGGTGGGGCCACTCCCCAAGAGCACTGCAGGGTTTCAGTACATCCTAGTGATGCTGGACTATGCTACCTAGTTCCCCGAGGCAATCCCCCTCCGGAACATCACAGCTCGCACCATTGCAGGGGAGCTGGTGAGAGTATTTGCCCACATCAGCCTGCCCCGGGAGATCCTCATGGACCAGAGGACCAATTTTACCTTGCGGCTGTTACAACAGGTGTGTGGACTCCTGGGGATCAAGCAACTGCGAATGTCGGTCTATCATCCCCATATCGATGGGTTGGTCGAAAGGTTCAACCAGACCCTGAAGAACATGCTGCGGAGGTTCCCCCAGGAGGACCTCCGCTGATGGCACCAGCTACTTCCACCCTTGCTCTTGGCAGTACGGGAGGACCCCAGTCGTCGACCAAGTTCTCGTCGTTTGACCTGCTGTACGGCGGCTGGCCCCGAGGCCTATTGGATCTGATGAGGGAAAGGTGGGAGTGAACCCCATCACCCGCCCAGGACCTCTTAAAATATGTGATCCAGCTCCAGGGGCATCTTAAACAGGCTGGAGCCTTGACGCGAGAGAACTTGAAAGCCGCTCAAGAAAAGCAGGCCCAGACCTACAACCGGGATGCACAGACATGCGACTTTCAACCCAGAGATCGGGTCTTACTCCTCCTTCCTTCCAGCAAATCAAAGATCCTGGCTCGGTGGCAAGGGACGTATGAGGTGGTTCGAAAGATGGGCCCCGTTACATATGAGATCCATCAGCCTGACCGGCGAAAGAATAGATAGCAGTACCACGTCAACCTTCTCAAACCCTGGCGGGAATGAGAGGGTCATTTGATCAACCCCTACCCACCGGAACCCGAGCTCGGACCCCAGGTAACCCCTACCGAGGAGTCGGGGGGACCCCAGCTTAAGGAGATGCTGACGGAGGAACAACTCAGACAGACCCAGTGCCTCCTTCAAGCGTTCTCCCGCACTTTTATGGCCCAAACGGGATACACCTCCCTGGTCTATCATAGGATTCAGACTAAGCCTGGGGTGATGATTCGGGACGCAACCAGGTCCTTGTCGTATCACAGGAGATGGGTCGTTGACGAGGAGGTACGGGCCATGCTAGACTTGGGGTGATTGAACCCTCGCAAAGTGAGTGGCATAGCCCAGTAGTCCTGGTACTGAAGCCTGATGGCTCACAAAGGTTTTGCATCGACTTCAGACGCGTTAATCCCATCTCCAAGTTCAATGCATATCCCATGCCCTGAATAGATGAACTGTTGGCCTGATTAGGAGAGGCCCAGTATATCACCACCCTTGACCTAAGCAAGGGGTACTGGCAGATCCCCCTCGAACAAGCCTCCAGGGAGAAGACCGCGTTCGCCACTCCTATGGGCCTATACCAATTTACCCGAATGCCATTTGGCCTCCACGGGGCCCCCGCCACGTTTCAGAGCCTGATGGACCTCCTCCTCCAACCCCATCAGGACTATGCGGCGGCCTATCTGGATGACATGGTCATTTACAGTCGCCAGTGGGAGAACCACCTAGAGAGGGTCGCCACTGTCCTGAGGTCCTTGCGGGCGGCCAGGTTAACGGCCAACCCTAAGAAGAGCCATATTGGCTGGCAAGAAACCACCTACCTGGGATACACTATTGGAAATGGACAGGTAAAACCCCTCGTGGGCAAGGTCCAGGCCATCACAACCTGCCCACCACAAAACGCCAGGTACGCCAGTTTCTGGGGCTGGTGGGATATTACCAACAGTTCATTCCCCAATTCGCAGCGATTGCCGCCCCCTTGACTGGGCTCCTAACTAAGGACAGCCCGCAGCAAGTGAAATGGACGCGAGAGGTCTGTTCAATGTCTTCATCAACGATTTCGATGTTGGCATAGAAAGTATGCTTATTAAGTTTGCGGACAATACCAAACTGGGAGGGACTGCAACTGCTTTGGAGGACAGGGTCAAAATTCAAAATGATCTGGACAAATTGGAGAAATGGTCTGAGGTAAACAGGATGAAGTTCAATAAAGATAAATGCAAAGTGCTCCACTTAGGAAGGAACAATCAGTTTCACACATACAGAATGGGAAGAGACTGTTTAGGAAGGAGTATGGCAGAAAGAGATCTAGGGGTCATAGTAGACCACAAGCTTAATATGAGTCAACAGTGTGATACCGTTGCAAAAAAAGCAAACGTGATTCTGGGATGCATTAACAGGTGTGTTGTAAACAAGACATGAGAAGTCATTCTTCTGCTTTACTCTGCACTGGTTAGGCCTCAACTGGAGTATTGTGTCCAGTTCTGGGCACCGCATTTCAAGAAAGATGTGGAGAAATTGGAGAGGGTCCAGAGAAGAGCAACAAGAATGATTAAAGGTCTTGAGAACATGACCTATGAAAGAAGGCTGAAGGAATTGGGTTTGTTTAGTTTGGAAAAGAGAAGACTGAGAGGGGACATGATAGCAGTTTTCAGGTATCTAAAAGGGTGTCATCAGGAGGAGGGAGAAAACTTGTTCACCTTAGCCTCCAATGATAGAACAAGAAGCAATAGGCTTAAACTGCAGGAAGGGAGATTTAGGTTGGACATTAGGAAAAAGTTCCTAACTGTCAGGTTAGTTAAACACTGGAATAGATTGCCTAGGGAAGTTGTGGAATCTCCATCTCTGGAGATATTTAAGAGTAGGTTAGATAAATGTCTATTAGGGATGGTCTAGACAGTATTTGGTCCTGCCATGAGGGCAGGGGACTGGACTCGATGACCTCTCGAGGTCCCTTCCAGTCCTAGAGTCTGTGAGTCTATGAGAGTGTGACGAGGCCTTCCAAACGCTCAAAGCAAACCTCTGCCGTGAACCAGTCTTGTATAGCCCATATTTCAACCAGACTTTTATCCTGCAGATGGACGCCTCGGAGGTGGGGCTCGGAGCTGTCCTCTCCCAAGAGGTAGATGGGGAAGAGCATCCAGTCCTCTACATCAGCCGGAAGCTGTTCCCCTGAGAAAAAAGTTATGCAGTGGTTGAGAAGGAAGCCCTCGCAGTGAAGTGGGCTTGCGACGCCCTGCGGTACTATCTCCTTGGTGTCCCATTCACCTTGGTCACTGACCACGCCACCCTCCAGTGGTTAGCCCGCATGAAGGACCATAATATGTGGCTGCAGCGGTGGTACCTGGCACTGCAGTCCTATGCCTTCATCATTCACCATAGGGCCAGGAAGGACCATGCAAACACGAACTTCCTTTCCCACCTGTGGGGTATGGAGTGTACTGGCCCCGCTGCATGGGAGCCAGCCTTCAGCGGGGGGCCGTGTAGCGAGGCGGCCCGGCTCCCAGCTGCACCCAAAAGGGCAGAGCCAGAACAAATGCTGAAGTGGGCGTAGCCACCGCTGCCTGTTCCCACCCCCTGGAAGTCAAGGGGCAGGACCGGAAGTATAAAGGCCCGGCCCCAGCACTCAGTTGGCCACTGGCCGCCGGGGAGAACAGACGTTGGTGTTGTAGCCCCGGCTGAGCCGAGCCTGCACCGTGCTCGCTACCCTGAGGAGCACTGGCTGAGTCTGCCCCACGCTCACTACCCTGAGGAGCACTGGCTGAGCCGGCCCCGCGCTCGCTACCCTGGGGAAGATTGGCCAAGCCAGCCCCGCGCTCACTACCCTGAGAAGGACCGGCCAGGCCTACCTCTCACCCAGTGCCCCGAGGAGCCGCATGTACGTCCCAGCACCTGGTATTCCAAGGACCAGCCCCGCTTTCCCAGCTCTCAGTATCTTGAGGAGCCCATGGTATGGGACACTGCAAAAGATGCGGGTGATACACAGGTACCAACTGGAGGGGAGATTGGAAGTGGCCCAAGGGTAGCCAACCCTAGTCTGGCTCCAGGAGACCCCGAACCAATGCCAGTGTGTTGCGGTCAGGATCCCCATTGGCAGAGCAGCAGACTGTCTGCCGTTGTTAGGGCCCCGGGCTGGGATGCAGTGGAGTGGGAGGGCCTGCGTCCCCCTGCCACCCTTCCAGGGGTGGCAGACTCCCCCTCTTGCTGGCCTGAGAAGGGCCTGAGCCCTGAACTGCTCATTGCCCCACCCTGCCCAAGGGTCTGGGCTTCTGTCCTGTTTGTTTGCTGAGCCCCGTCCTGAGGGCCTGGGCTCCTGACTGTTTCCTGCTTCACCAGGCTAAGGCGACAGTTCACCCAACTCGTGGAGTGAGGCGGCCTGGCTTCCAGCCGTGCCCAAGAGGGCCGAGCCCCCACACCGGACCCTTACACTGCTGATGCCTCATAGAAGAAAAATTCTACTGAAAGAATGCTATTCTATTTTTCTGTTCTTTCACTCTATTCTCTTCATTAGTAGGGACGCCTACAAGAAAGGGGAACATCAGTTTTTAAATGTTAACATGTTCTCCTGCTTAATTCTGTTCGTTTCACCATGACTGATGTCAAACCAGTGGTACAGTGCAGCAAAGCCTTATTAGCAAGTAATCTTTAGTTACAGTAGTAAGGCTTTGTGAGGGCTGGATCTGAATTATGAGTTCAGATACCAAACCAGGTTTATTGCAATCTTGGACACAATGGCAGTTCCCCGGAGATTACTTAGTCTACCGGGCATACTATGAGAAAGTGCCTCTTGGCAATGGACCCCTCTCAGTCAGTGGCGGGACTTTCCACTGCCCCCTCGGCCGGACCAAGACACCGCCCCAGGGATACATTCTTATACACAGATACAAACAAATTACACGTCACTCCTGACGTACTGAGGTGCAACCCCTTTACCCAGTAAGGTACAACCCCTCTACATAGTAAGGTGCCGCCTCTCACCTTGTACAGATTGGTTCGATCAAAACAACTCTATCCATCATATTACCTTTTTGCCCCTCTCATTGGGATGGGTCGGTCTGTTCCTTGTTATCTGTGTGGAATGTGCAAGTATGTGAATCTTCTGATCTCTAGTGTTCAGTACCTTTTAGGTACGTATCTTCTTGCAGCATCAGCCCTTTCCTTGCCAGTTTCTGTGAGCAGGGTCTGCCTCTGGCTCACAGCTTCACTTTGCTTTATGTTAGCAAAGTCTTGACCATTACTTTAGTTCAGGCCTTAGGCCTCATACCAGGCCTCTGATACCAAGGTTTACATCTTCGGGCCTCCTCTTACAACATTCCCCCACTTTTTGTCTTTTTATGGGGACGATGTTTACCCATCATCCTGGAAAAGCATAATGCATAGACTAAAGATAACTCAGTGGGCTAAACACTGTTATGTGGTTACCTTATTTTACTATCCATACACTCATGCCCCATCTGTCTTTTTAGTCTGCACGTTCCCTCGTATGACTGTTAGGCAGATTTTATTATCCAATTATTTTTTAGTCCCTTATGCTGGGCCTGGGAATGTTAGGCCCAGGATCATGACTGAGGAATGTAGTATTATGATTGAGTTTTAGAGGCATTCTCAAATAATTAATATGAATTATATGGCTATTGCATATATATTTGTAGTGTGTATGGGCATATATGTATAGTATGTATGTGTACATATGACACCAACTTATATCCAAGTGTAACCATGCTTTTCCAGGCTGCTGGTGTACTCTGGCCCTTTTACTTTGGTGATACAGACAGAAACATACTTCCATTAGGGTAATTCCAGTGACCACTTCTCTCATTATTAGTAGTAGGCTGAGTATTTTGAAATACTGGGATAGGGGTTGTGACAGTATGTCCTACAGCGTATATGAGAAGTAAAACAGAAATTTGGAGTAATGACACTACCACTGAGGCGTTTATATATAAATATATTGTAATTAGCTGCTACACAGTACTGTCTATTTATGTTATAGGTTACCCTTGCTGCTGGTTCTCACCCTTGGGGGTATGCTTTACTGGGCAGGAAACAGAAGTGGGTAGCTTCTCTGTTCCATTGGTTGAACTGCTCTGTGATACACCAGTAGTTGATGTAGATCCAGTTGTTTCTTATGGATGCTGTCTTCCAGATAACCTACTGAACAGACAGTAACCAATTTATCAAATACTGCTGTGCCAGTATTTAATATTGGTACCCAGACACTAAACAAAATTGTTTTGACTAACATGTGCCTCAGTTAAGATGCAGTGTCACTGACCCAAATTATGACTTGTACTAACAGAGAATTTGTTCACCCAATTTGTAGTTAGTATGTAACTTAATTTCTTTACCAATTTGTTTTTTCCTTGCCTTCATGTTGTTTGCTGCCATTTTTTTGTTGATTTTTACCTGTGGGTTGGTTAAACAATTTAGCAAGGTTATACACATTGTACATATTGTACAGCAATAATACAATACAGCAATAACACAGCAGTACAATAACAATACAGTAGTACAGCAATAATATAGTTTTTACACAGTAACCATGTTGAAATTAAATGACAGTTTTCCTGATCCAGCTAGTGGTTTTTAGCTGATTGTCAGCTTAATTGTCCATATATGGTAGATAGAGGTGTATTTGACCAGTCTCTTATTTATAAAGCATTTTTCTTTTCTTGATGCTTGGAGGTTTCTTCACTGTATACAGTTATTATCTGGTGTTTTCAGGGTGTGATATTTTCTGGCATCTTTGGTCTGTGGGGTGCAACTTTAACAACTTTTGTTAGTAAATTTTTGTTTGTTTGTTTATTTTCAGTAACCCAAACTTAATACACAGTTTTAACTTAGTTTGTTTACAATGTAATAAGAACAATGTAATAGGGACCGAGCCTTTTATAACACAAGCTATACTTTTGTAATTGTTGTATAGACATTCATTTTCATTTGGGGTTCATTACAGCTAAAATAAATGCTCACAGTCTTCCATGAGAAGGTGTATTGCTTTCCCTTGCTGAACACTTTGTTTCAGCAAAAGTGTTAGTAACATAATTTTAACAAGCTTTTCAGAGTTAATTTGCTTGTGATACCAACTTTACTTTTGTTAACTGTTTAGAAGCACAAACCTTAACAACCACTGCTTCCCATTAACATAACATAACATAAAAGAAAAGCATATAAAATTAAACCAACTATAAAATTAAACCAAAACAAATTTTAAATACAGATACATGGAAATACCTTGAGGGTATTTGAGGGTATACTTTCAAGATGCTTTGTTATGTTTGGGAGCCAAAGGTGAAAACCTGTTAAAAATGTGGAAACCTGTTGAAATTGTTTGGTTAGCTTTATGCATAAATTGTTATTTTAAAACATTTTGGTTATGACAGTCTTATAACTGTCTTTAACAGTGCAAACAAATTTATAAAAAGCCCAGACAAGAAATTGACATTTTTTTAATATTATTGTTGGTGTCACTCTGGCATAACCCTAGGTAACTCGGAAAGGTGGTAGACCACAAGTGTCAATGAAGCCCTCCTGTTGTAGGCCTCAATGAACCAATGTTCCTCCATGTTAAACACTTTGTGTAACCTAGTGTAACCTAATATACTAATAGCTGCAAAATGTAGTGTTAGCAGTTAGTTTTCGGTTGTAACAGCCAGTTCTCTGTTGTAATACATTGAAGCTAGGCTAAAGCCCGCTCAAGGCTGTTTTAAGATACTGTATATATGTCTCAGCAGCGGAGAGGGGGGAGAAAGGGAGAAGACAAAAGATTGAATGAGAAAAGATACTGCAGCTGGATGGGAAAGGAGGGGGGAGTAAGAGATTAGCTAGTCAGCACGAAAAAGTTTTGTAGTAAACAACTGGGATATAAAAGGAAGAAACTGCTTGTTTTAGGGGGGCAGGATTTGAGATTTTCTCCCTTGCACCTTATTTGAGCTCAAATAAACTTGGTTTGCTTCTCCACCCTGGTGTGTTTATTGGCGCGGCACACCAGGCGACGGACCCCCCACTGTTGCTTGGCCTCAGGCAGTTATCTGCCGGCAACAGTTCTTGGCTCTCAACGGTGGGCATTGAGGCTAAAATTAGCCTTGCCTGGATCCCTCCTGGAGATCAACGGATTGTGGCAACGACTGACACCCAGTGCACACCGGTAACTTCACCGGGGGCCTCGGCAGAGACGGGGTGTGAGCGACCCCAGAGGGCACAATGGTGCAACGCCCTCGAGTAGTGGAGAACAAATTGTGGGCGACGGTGAGGAACCGGTCCCTTGGATAAGGTAGGAACAGTCCAGTAGTGTGGACTTAGGCCCGAGGCTGGGGACACCTAGTCGTTGTAATTCCCATTAGACGATAGAGCGTCATATAATGGGTCAAGGGCATGGTATGGGGCGCCAAGTACGGTGTACACCCCTAGAATGCATTCTGGAGAATTGGAAGGTGTTTGGATTGGATCCGTTGTCCAAAAATAGGTTACAAAGGTTTTGTACAGTAGACTGGCCTCAGTACAAATTAGAGAGTCAGGAAAGGTGGTCACCTGAAGGATCAGTAAATTACAGTACAATTACTCATTTTGTCAGTGAACAGGTAGGTTCTGAAACTGTTTGTATGAAAAGCTCTGGTTAAAGAAAAAAAAGAAAAAGAAAAAAAAACCTCGTAGCTACTGTTCTTCCTCCTGTCTGGCGGAGTGCAAGGATCCAAAAGCAGGTTAGGGATAGTTCAGGGACAAAGGAGGGACCTGTCTAGGAAGGGGAGACCCTATATCCTAGTGCACTCTCTCCCTATTGTGGCTGCAAAGAAAAAATAAAAAAGGGGGGGGCCAGTATGAGTGACTGTTACCGGAAGACGCCCAGAATACCCTGTGAAGCAAAAGCTTGTGACCAGGACTACTCTAACACAAGCCCGGTAACTAGTGGATCTTTAGAAGGTCCGATCCATGTTGGGCTGACTCGGCCTGGCATTGTCCGGTGAGGAAGCTACCTGGGTCTAGGAGTGTGTGTACCCATCTTCCCTTCCCCTTTCCTTTCCGTGTGGCCTACTGACAGTCTGATCATCTCACTGGATCCAATCAGAGTAAGCGACGCCGTCTCCCAGAGACTAGCCGACGCTCTTTGCTGAAGGGAGGTGTAGGAGGGTCGTGGCCATCCTCGTTAGCCTCTCCTGTGTGAGTACCCTGTAAGGAAAAATCTTTAGTTTATGAGCTGCTAGCGCGGACAGGGCACCCTCCCTGTGTGTGTAAGTGGAAAATGGGTAGGAGAACAGTCTAAACATTCCACCTCACCCCCTAGGGTACCCCAGCATATTACATGTAAGTACATTATGATTCATCAACCTGCAGGTATTTAGAGAATTGGAATATTTACACGTGTGAAAATCCATCTAAACAATGCCCACTAGAAGGTACTTCAATCTAGATAAGATCATACATCTAAGAGGAGCGTTTAATCATCAAAAAGCCCTGACACAACGTGAGCAAATTTGTCTATTGAGGAAAGGAACAGGTTAATTTAAAAATCATCTTGGCCCAGGGATGGAAGGGAGGGGGTTGCTCTGCGTTCAGGGTCAGGAATCGGCATGGACTGTGCCTGGTGCGGGAAGGGGCTGCTTTCAGCCCCAGCTGGCTGTGAAAAAAAATATAGACAGAGGCGAACCAAAGGCAATACAAGTTACAGAACTGTGATTACATTTGCAAAGATTAACTATCCAGTAAGATCCTGCAGTGTGCCTTTGTGACCCTGGAGTCCGTGTGGCTTGGTGACACCAAAGAAGCCACAGGCAGCCGACCTGGACTGGAATCTCTGAAAGAGATGCCACAGGAGATTCCAGGGCGTAAGAGAACAGCCCTCCCAAGAGCAGAAGCATGTTGGAAATTCTGGACAAGCTGTATACAGGATAATCTCCCGTCCACCTCTCCCCCCTTCTCTGAACATTATACACAGAAGTGGCCAGTCTGGACGTACGTGTGTGGGTATGAAAGGGGTTTGGGGCATTAATGTTTTCCTGAGTGATGAGGGAGCGTTCCCAACACTCTCTGTTGTTGTTTTATTATTTTATTAATGAAGCTTTAAAATTCAGTTATGTAGTGTGTTTTCTTTATCTTCCCCCAACGATCCTGTAGTGTCAGCCTGATCACCTAACATGAGGGATAGATTGTATCAGAGGGTAGCCGTGTTAGTCTGGATCTGTAAAAGCAGCAAAGAATCCTGTGGCACCTTATAGACTAACAGACGTTTTGGAGCATGAGCTTTCGTGGGTGAATACCCACTTCCTCAGGTGCAGCTGAGGAAGTGGGTATTCACCCACGAAAGCTCATGCTCCAAAACGTCTGTTAGTCTATAAGGTGCCACAGGATTCTTTGCTGCTTTTTGAGGGATAGATTGGTAACAGAAATTTGTCAGAGTTTGGTGAGCAATTAAGAAGGGGGGAGCCCTGCAGAATTTACACCATCTATTTGTTTTACCCTTGTTGTTTTATGTTTGCTTTGCTTGGTACTGTTGGTGTTATATGTTGAGAACTGCATGAGTAAAAGTAAGCCTTAATAGGAAAAGGAAACACTATCTGGTTCTGGTTTTGTTCTGTTTAACTGGTTACTGTTGTTTTTCTGCTCTGTTCATTTGAGCATTAGGAGTGTGGGTGGAACTGAACCTCTTGTTCATAATTCCTCAGAGTGGAAGCCATGCGTGCGAGGAAGCTCTGAGGTTGAATTGAGATCCTTCTGTCCCGTTCCCTGTAGCGGTCAGTGTATAGAAGTGGGAAAACCTGGCTTAAACTGTAATTTCCTCTGCTGTCTGTGTAATTCACTTTTCTGTTTAAGTGTCAGCAAACAGATGGGTGGGTCTCTAGGTAAACTCTCTAAAGGGGTTTGGATTGTATGTTAAGTAAATGGCCTTTGCCCAATGGGCCATATGCTTTTATCCAGGTGGCAAGCCTCATGAAGGAGGACTCGGGTAGTCTTGTGAGTAAGAATGTTTAAGGGAAGAGACCAGGAGGAGTGGGGGCTAGTTGAGAAGCCCAGCCTCCTAGCTAAACTGGTAGTGGAACAAGTTGGTGCCCATGGAAGGGACGGGTTCAGCAAGAAAAGCAGGATCGGGCCCAGGCGGGCAGGCAACAGACAGAGAGATTGGAAAACAGGTTGGAAAACTTCAAAAATGTAGTGGAAGAAAGGAGTCAGAAAGTGTAAGCATGGGGATTTGAAATACCCAGGACTTACTTGGAATGGTGAGTTAAGTTGATAAAAGTGGCTGTTGGGAGACAAGCAAGTGATTTAAGGGAGAGTGAGAAGTTAACTCTGTAGTTGCTGGAGGAAACAGCACTTGAACTTTGTAAAAATGCTAAAGAAAAAAGTTCTTGGTGTCTGTGAAATGTTTGTAAATAAATTCAGGCAAAGAAATTATTGGATTGCAATCATTTGGTTTGGCTATGAACAATTTAGTTAAATTAGCTGAAGAATGTATACAGTGTTATGTAATTGAAAACCTGGGCTGCCTATGAAACAAATACAATAAAATATGGAGTAATTCCTCTGTTTTACCTGAAGTCAACAAGGGTATTTGTATATTTCAAGCGATGATTGTCTGCCCAGAAGGGGTGGATAGACCTCTGTTTTTTTGTCTTTCAGATAATCAGAGAAAACTGATGCCAGCTGAACAGGATTCAACATACCATGCATTTACTGGCACAATAGAAATTATGTTTTGTGTTCTATATTCTGTCTTCTGGTGTTTGTCTTGTGTCTGGAATTTTTGTGTTTAATATTTTTATAAAATAGTCTAGTTTAAAATCAAACAAAAAGGTTAAATTAAAATGCAGATACTTGTTTTGTTCAACTTGGAATACAAAGTGTTTGGACAAATCAGGAGAACATGATATATTAAAGTCTAATGCATTTCCTTAGGTAAGAAAAAGAAACTTCATCAGCCAAACTGTTAATTGCAAAAATTCTTGTTAAAATTTGCATACCAACAGTCTTTAAAAGCAAAGACATTAAAGTTAACCCACTCCCCATATTGTACATGGGATCTTTCTGGCTACCTCAGATTTCTAGCCAGAGGGCTGGGGATGGTGGAAAGCTATCGGACTAGAGGTTGAATTGAATGAATTCCTCAAAGTGGGTGTGCTTGTTCTGGCTTGTTGCTCCAAAGCTCTGTAATAAGGTTACTTTAGTAAAAGGGTATGTGTGGCATATCTTGAATAATAAGACTGATGTACTGTATAATGACAATGTTTATGTCTTCATTGTTGGGAAAAAGGCGTATAAGTAAAAAGTGGAAGTTTCCTTTGCAGGTTAAAAGAAGACAAGAAAGGAAGAAGGACAAAGAACAGAATGAGTTAACTGGAAACAAAGAATTAGCTAGCAAGCTCAGGCTATAGATAAGACACTGACTCCATTCAAGGACACTGCTCACAGTTAAGACTTGGCTAATAACTAGGAAAAGGAGGGCTTGAATTTGCCCACGCAGCTATGAGATCTGAAAAAAACACTGCCAGGCGCTAATGAAATGTGCTAAGTTTCTTTTCTCAAAGGTAAAGAAGCGCTACCCAAAGAACCTAGCAGCCCTGCGACTCCTTGGAACCAGGAGACGGGATTGATGTAAAGGTCCGCCAACAAAAGTCTGCTCTGGCTCCACCCTGGAAAGGCCCTTATTAAGTCCCAGTGACTACCAACATCGCTGTAAAATGTCAAAGACTGACTGCTTGGACCCAAGATTCTCACTGCAAAAAGACTCCTCCACATTGGGAAAATTCTCCTACTGATGATTAGCCTATTTCACCTTCTAGCTCCACTGTGCCTTCTGGACAGTAGGGAAAAAGTACAAGGTGAAGTGCTAGTAACCTCTCCCTTGTCCACTGACAGATCTACTGTACCTTTGAATTTTTCTAGAAGAATCAAAACCATTACAGGGTGATGTGCCGATAACCTCTCCCCTATAGGATGCTGCACCATGACTGTTTTGGGAAAGAAGAAGGAACACTCGCTCCACTGAAATTGCCAAAGTCCAGGAATTCCTGACTAGAAAGGACATTAAGAACTGACCCTGGTGAAGAAACAAAGAATTATACACTGGCGGGAGGACATTTATGGGAACCATGCTTGGGAATGTGGTATTAATTGGATTGTGGGGTTTATTCTACAGGCTGCCCTGTGTTTTGGCTAAATCCTTCAGCATGTATTGCTCTCTCTAATTGGATTTAAATAACAAGTACCCAAAGAATTTGTTCTGCTACTAGAAATTTTACTCGTATTGAAACCATTCCAGTGACTATTAATGTATGCTATTAATGGGAATGCCTTTTGACAGTACCTGAGAATAGTTAAATAACAGGTGTATTATAGTACTACACCAAGAAAAGATGGTATTGAATATAACTGAGGCTGGGAAGGCATTGCAGTGGGACCTAGTATGTTTAGGAATTTGGGATTTCCTGAATGACCAGCTGATGGCCATTCGGAGTGATCTTGAGTACCAGACTTGGCCCACTGCCCTTACAGATGCATCAGGAATACCATCTGATCTGTGATCATGGAGACACAGGTGGACACTTTCTGGGTGGAAGTGTGGCTTCCCAGGGCGGGGTGTGCACCCTTTTAGGGGATGACTACTGTACTTATGTCCCAGAAAGTGCACAGGATATTAAAAAGCACATCCTGTCAGCCAAACAGGCTTTTGAACAGTGGAAGGCCCAGGAAAGGAAACCTACTATTTCTGATTCCCTCTGGGGCTGGTTACTCAACCTGGGAGAACTAGGGGAAGGCATTGTTCACCTCCTGCTCACTGGTGTGGTGGTGTGTATCGTTACTCTTCTCTTGCTTGCTTGCTGTAAAGCACTCCAGCTCCCTAGAGCTTAATCACATGTTATCCTTTAAATGTGAGAACACTCAGCCAAAAGTTTGTTGAGTATTCTCAAAGGAGGGAGTTGTTGGTGTCACTCTGGCATAACCCTAGGTAACTCGGAAAGGTGGTAGACCACAAGTGTCAATGAAGCCCTCCTGTTGTAGGCCTCAATGAACCAATGTTCCTCCACGTTAAACACTTTGTGTAACCTAGTGTAACCTAATGTACTAATAGCTGCAAAATGTAGTGTTAGCAGTTAGTTTTCGGTTGTAACAGCCAGTTCTCTGTTGTAATACATTGAAGCTAGGCTAAAGCCCGTTCAAGGCCATTTTAAGATACTGTATACATGTCTCAGCAGCGGAGAGGGGGGAGAAAAGGGGAAGACAAAAGATTGAATGAGAAAAGATACTGCAGCTGGATGGGAAAGGAAGGGGGAGTAAGAGATTAGCTAGTCAGCACGAAAAAGTTTTGTAGTAAACAACTGGGATATAAAAGGAAGAAACTGCTTGTTTTAGGGGGGCAGGATTTGAGATTTTCTCCCTTGCACCTTATTTGAGCTCAAATAAACTTGGTTTGCTTCTCCACCCTGGTGTGTTTATTGGCACGGCACACCCCAGGCGACGGACCCCCCCACTGTTGCTTGGCCTCAGGCAGTTATCTGCCGGCAACGTTATCTTTATCTTAATGTTGAGGTTTTCCTTTACATTTTTTCTTTGAATAACAAATTAAAAAAAATAAAAAACAAAATAAAACTGTGATTGATAAAACAGAATTCTTTTTGTTTGCAATTTGATTATTTGTTGAGGCAGAAATATATCTACATATATTTGTAACTGAAACCTTTTTGAACTTTGCACAAAAAATTGGTGTTAATAATACTATGATTATACCCCAACCATGATCTTAAAATAGTGTGGTACCACATATACTTATATATATATATATATATATATATATATATATATATATATATATATATATATTTTTAAAAGGGTATAAAATTGACTTTTGTTGTAACAAAAAAATGAAAATAATTTTTAAAAAATAGTCACGTGACACACACAACATAGACACAAGACACACACACATGACATACAGGACAAACTTACAATTAAAAACAAATGGCGCCAGAATTCTATTCATAACTATACAAAATAACACCACCAAAAATAAAAAGTAAAAAGGGTTAAACATTTGAATAAACAAGTTATTACCTTATTTAAAACTTGTAGCATGAATTTGATAAAAAATATATTAATATTTGCCAAATGTATTGTATTAATTTGGTAACAAGGAATTTTGCATTACTTTATATTTAACATTATTTTAAAACTCTGCTGTATGGAAATAAGAAAAGCCCATGTTTCAAATATTAGTTAGTGGTTAGGATTAGAAGCAGAAAGTGCATTTCTGTTGCTTGGCAACCATATCTTCAAGAAAGTTAGGAATCATTCCAGCTGTTGCATTCCTGAAGGGTTAAAATAATTAATTTACTGGATTTATTTAAAGTTTTTACCTTGTTTTCTTTTTGTTTCTTGTTTTGTTCTGTTTTCAATTGCTTTATCTTTTGGAGGTTTTTGTAAAAACTATAACTTTTAACTTTTAAAACAAACAGAAAAAGTAGAAGTGAGGAGAGGCGGGGGAAAAAGGGGGGGTGGGTGAAGAGCAACATAGGAAGGTAGCAAGACTTGAGCCAAGAGAGATTAACTCCATCAAGGTATTTGAAAGTCCAGACAGCAGCAGCAAGTTTAGCAAACTGAGAAAACATATAAAAGACAAAACTTAACCGGTATGTAAAAATATTTGAGAAAGAAGGTTTTATTTTCAGATCTGAGCACGGAGTGTGGTTTCATGGGTCAAAGCAATTGGGAACCTACACAGCTGGGAATTGCACCCCTGGTTTTTATTCTGGCTCTGAGAGGAGATTGGTGGTAGTTACCTGAATTTGTTCCCCCAGTGTCTGTTGCTTTTGTGTGCATGCCAAATGGATAGTGGGAGTGACCTTTTTTGCTGCAGTTAACTGTTTTTGGGCTGCTCCATGTGTTAATGCATCAATTCTAGGTGTTAACCCGCTTAATTTCAGTTTTTTACTTTGAAATTCTTTTTTATTCACTCCCATGCGATCGAGTCGCAGCTCCTGTCTCCTAATGTGCTCTGTGAACTGTTCCATTTTATCCCTTCATTTGACTTACCAATTCAGTGAGAGTATTGTTTGCTACTCTTTCCTTCTGTGCACTTACTTGTCCCATTCTGACAGGCACCAGTCTAGGTTCCGGTTTAAGTTTAACTCGAACCCAGCTTTTATCATAGGGTGATGGTTGCAATGCAGTGGACCCAGTTTCATCTTTTACTTTTACTAGGACCACCTTTTTCCGCTTCTGTCCCCATTTTTCAGGCACAAGGTAGCTACCTGAAGCCTGCTGTTTACCATCAATAGTTATAATGGGACGGCACATGTATTTTTTGTAGGTTCCTTACAGTTGTTTCCTGTGTTTCACTCTGTTCCTGTACTGGTTGTCTCTGGGTTGCTTGCCACCCTGCAAGGGCGGTGGGAGCATTCCAGGGCTGTGTAGCTTCTTTTGATTCTTTTAACTGTTCCTTTGTTACTGTTACTTGCCCTGCTTTTTCCATTACTTGTTTGGCCAGCATGCCAGCATGCTGTTTCAGCTATCTCACTGCCATAGACAGTAGTTGCAAAATTGTTGCCTTTTTACTTTTATTACTATTTTTCAGAGCCTCGGATTCTACCATCGCTCTATATATGCCAGTCCATGTTTCCCCATTCTTTAATTCATATGGACCCCCCTTACTGGCAATCCAGCGGGTCCATGAGTTATAAAACTTTATGAGGATCAAAAAGGAGGGGATCAGGGGGTTCCCTAGCTCGAGGTTTGCTGCCATGTTAAATTGCAATTCTTGCCAAGGCAGGTTCGCTTACTCACCAGATCAGCGGTCGGGGTCACCAGTGTTGTCAGAGGTGTTGTCAGATGCTACTGGTGTGGTGCTCTGATCTCTCCTTGTTGGTATCACTCGGCTGCGTGCGTGTGTTCCCTCTGTGTGCTGCCCCAGCTCTGCGCAGATAGCTGACACAGCAGACCCAAAGAGAAACCCCAATGACCACAGAGTCTAGTAAGGTTCAAAGTCACGTCGGCTAGGTTTATTGCGATCTTGGACACAATGGCAGTTTCCCGGAGATTACTTAGTCTACCGGGCATACTACGAGAAAGTGCCTCTTGGCAATGGACCCGGCTCAGTCAGTGGCGGGACTTTCCACTGTCCCTTCGGCCGGACCAAGACACCGCCCCAGGGATACATTCTTATACACAGGTACAAACAAATTACACATCACTCCTGATGTACTGAGGTGCAATCCCTTTACCCAGTAAGGTACAACCCCTCTATGCAGTAAGGTGCCGCCTCTCACCTTGTACAGATTGGTTCGATCAAAACAACTCTATCCATCATATTACCCTTTTGCCCCACTCATTGGGATGGATCAGTCTGTTCCTTGTTATCTGTGTGGAATGTGCAAGTATGTGAATGTTCTGATCTCTAGTGTTCAGTACCTTTTAGGTACGTATCTTCTTGCAGCATCAGCCCTTTCCTTGCCAGTTTCTGTGAGCAGGGCCTGCCTCTGGCTCACAGCTTCACTTTGCTTTATGTTAGCAAAGTCTTGACCATTACTTTAGTTCAGGCCTTAGGCCTCATACCAGGCCTCTGATACCAAGGTTTACATCTTAGGGCCTCCTCTTACTACAAACAGTAGATGATTTAACACATTGGGGAAAGAAATGTTTTTTAATGTAACAAAAGGTTGCTGATTCAAAAATGTGGGGGGAAGCATGCTCAGCAGAAAAATCCATTAAGCTATTAATTGTGCAGTTAAAGATAGATGAGGTGTATATGAATGATCAGTTAGCTAATACTGGAGTGTGGATCTCACCACTTTTAGAGTTAAATGCAAAACTAAGTTTAGCTTTGCTTCAATAATTTTTTTTGTACTCAAAATAAGAACCGACTCTTAATCAAAACAAGGACCTTGCTCTGATCTTTAAAGGGGGAGGGGGAGATAGAATTTCAATTTAAAAAACATTGTAGGTGTTCAGCTCTGCAGGTGATGATTGTGGCCTAAGAAACCCTGTAGGTAGCTACTTGTTTACAGCAGTTTACAAGCTCTGTTGCTGAAGTAGGAAGAAACTGTGCTGTAAAGCTTAGAAGGTTGAGCACGAATGCAGTGGATCTTATAAGTGTTGAGGAGTTTACAGAATGTGTGTGTAACACCGGGACCCTGTTAGAGGCACTTGTAGGACGAAGGGGCAAAATTCCTTTGTTCAAGTTTGTTAGCTGAAAAAGCCAACCAGTGTCAACGAGCAAAGCAGGAGTGTAAGCTGTACATGGAAATAGTCCACCTTTGAAATTCTGTCTGATTAGATTATTATTTCCAGATGAAGAAGCTGACAAGATCCACTGAGGAAGCTGGTGGACACTCTTATGTGATCTCTATGTGTGGACTTTTATGTTCTCAGGGAGTCCCACTCTTGTCAATGAGACTGTGCAAGAGAAAAGGTCCTTCTCCTTTGCAAATCTCTTTGCAGCATCCAGGACCATATAGAGTAGAGCCCCTGTTCTCCAAATACTTAAACATGTGCTTACTTCTTGGCACAAAAGGAAAACGTGCATAAATATTTGCAAGACAGAGCTAAAAGAGGAGCCGGAACGATATACAATCTGTTTACCCTGTTTTTCTCTTTCCTATTTTGCTCATTTATTTTATTAGCGTTTGCCTTTTAGCTGTTTGTTTCATACCCTGTTTACGTCATGTTTTGACAGTTTCAGCACTTTCCTAATATTTTCATTTATAGATTTGTACCCCTTCTGGCTTTGTAGCTCATTTCTAACTCTAATCCTACCTCCTTTTCATGTTTTAAATCTCTTCAGTATTTTCTCTTTCCCTTACTATATGTAAAACATCATGTATCTTTTCATGTCTGGTGCACTAAAGCACACCATATCTACAGAGGACAAGCAATCTAGCTGAGTTAACAGTGAAGCAGCAACTTTAACTTTTGGAATTTCCTGCCTTTTGAGAGTTTGGTTAAAACACAATCTTCATATTACATTAAGGCTAGTTTTGTGTATTTACTTATCTTCTTAACAGAGTTCTTAAATACTAATCCTAGAATCCTTGCACCCACCCCTTACATTTTGATACAGGAGTTCCTGTTGCTTCAGTTGTACAGGATCACAGGTATGAGGTTTAGTCAATGAATAGGTGTCCAGGACATAACAAGAGGTGTTATTTAAACTGAGTGATTTAAGGCTCAGAACAATTTTTTTAATGAGATGTTTTCAAAATTGAATCAAACTTGTATAATTGTCCTCTCAATACAAGTCGCTCCTTGTTTACAATGCGAATCCCATGATTATACGTATAAAGGACAAAAGGCAAACTAATCACAATTCGTACATAAACGCATCTCGCAGTTATAGGACTATTGGAGATTAAAAGGATTCCGAACTCCGAGCAGTTTTAATAACAGGCGTCCAGAGAGAGGGAAAAGGAGAGGGTGCGTACCGAGAGCCCAGGCGCTGCCATGCTCTCAAACTCAAGCTGAGGGGAAAGCAAACACCCCAAGCCCCCACCACGACAGAGGGGGCACCCTCCCCCAGTGCGATGGCTCTGCTGGAATCCAACATTCTATCATTTGGGATTCTGCTGCTGCGGAGTGAGTAACTGCTATTGCTGCCGCTGTTGCTGATTCAAACACGGTGCCAATTGCTAGTGGCTTTGGCTGTGCACATTGCGGGGGAAGTGCCTTTTTTGGGGGTTGTATTTACTTTTGTTTCTTAATCAAAGATCCAGGAAGAGGCGAGATGACAAAGGAAATGTGATCCCAGTCGTTGCAGAGGCTCGGGTGAGCAAGCGAGGACCAGAGAGGCGGGTGGGAGTCTCGCATAGCTTTGCACAGCGGCTCTGCGAGTCTAGAGGGGAGACCGCGGACTGGAGCCAGCCGGTCTGGGGCTGACCCGGAGCGGGAGCAGCCCAGGGCCTGGGGGGCGGGCGGGCGAGCAGCGGCTCAGAGCGATGGGGAGAACGCGCCCACTAGGCCAGAGGAGCAGCAAAGCGATCCCCTGCCGACGCTCCCGCAGCGCTGGGGCCAGTTCACACTTGAGGTGGGGGTCAGGAGTGGCGCCCGCGCACTGGAAGAGACACGTGGTCACCACGTTGTCGAGGCGCCCGCGGGGGTGGGGGGGACACGCAGACTCTGTGTCAGCCAGCCTCCTTCTGGGGACCCGCTACACTGTGGCCAGGGCGCTCCCTGGCGGGGGCGCTAAGTAGAGGCAGCCCGGCAGAGTCCGTTGCGCAGCAGCGAATTGGACACGACTCCGCGCGCTCAACAGGCCAAGGATCCGGCTGCCCGCAGACACCGACTAATCGTCGGTGCCAGCAAGATATTCGCAGCCCGGCTTCTGCACGAGTCCCTGCTGCTGAGGCGGCCGCCGCCGCCTCCCCCCGCACCCAGGCCGCTTGCAAATGGATTCGTCTCCCGAGGCGGACTTTCAGCGCTGCCTGCTGTGCCAGGAGCGGTACGGCCCGACCCGCCTCCTGCAGGCTCTGCCCTGCCTGCACCCCGTCTGCTGCCAGTGCCTGGAAGCGCAGCGCCTGCCCGCGGCCGCCTTCCCCGCGCCCGAGCTGCGTTGCCCCATCTGCGAGCAGAAGGCGACGCTCTCAGAGCTCTGGGGCATGGACGAGCTGCCCTCCTCCAACTTCCTCCTCGGCAACCTGCAGGACGTGGTGGGGGCCGCCGCTGAGGAGCAGCACCACAGCGGTCGGGGCCCCACTCCCCCCCCGCGCCAGCAGCAGCAGCAGCAGCAGCACCGCTGGTCCAGCAGCGGCTTGTCCCCCGCCGCCGCATCTGCAGCCGCCCCGGCCCCGGCCCCGCTGCAGCTCCGGTGGCCGTACAGCCGGCATGGCGAGCCCCCCTGCAGCTCCTGGAACGAGCACAACGCTGCCAGCTTCGGCTGCCTGGACTTCCCGGAGCTCCTGGGCGACAGCGGCGTGCGGGCTCCCCGGCGTGTCAGCCGCACTATGGACCATTTCATCGAGCGCTTCGGCCGGGCGCCCGACCCCGAGCCGGCCGCCCAGCCCGCCCCGGCCCACGCCGCCGCCGCCGCCGCCTCCGCGCGCGACGGCATCTTCGCCTTCTTCCTGGACCGGGCCAGCTACTGCCGGCACCACGGCAACGAGGTGAGCCTTGCCGGCGCCTTGGCAACTCAGGGCTGCCTCTTCCTTCCCGCGCGTCCCGGCCCCCTCCTGCCCCCATCCTCTCTGGGAGCTGCCTTCGAACCTCCCCCCCCGCCGGGCTCAGGTGTGCGCCGGCCGCCCGCTCGCCCTTCTCCCCGCTGGGTGCCCTTGCGGGGCGCCGGGTTCCCTCCGCCTGCACCCGGCCAGGGCTCGCCCCAGCCAGCGGGTCCCCTCTTCGCTCCCTTAGGCTGGCGATCGCCGTTAGCCCTTGGAAATATCGCGGGGCGGGTTTCCCATCAGGATGGGCCTGAAAGCCGGGTGAACGTTAGATTTCTGGGGAAGAACTTGTGTCCTGGTTGACAGGGAGAATTGCTGGTCTGCTTTCGACTGTCCTGTTCGGGAGGCTTCCCTTCTCAACTGCCCCCTCCTGCCTTAAGCAAAGGGTGGGGGTTAGAGGAGATCTAACCGTTCTACTTTCATTTGGTGTCAGTTGTTTCTAGTCCCCATGAGGGTGGTTTGATTTGTGTAAGAGGGCTAGCTATAAACTTTTACAATCTCATTGGCACTGAACCACTAGAAGACCCACCAATGTTCTCAACAGCTCACTTGGGATTGTAAGGATTTCTATTTCAGAGGAAGAAGTATTGACTTTAGGGATCTAACATCTATATTTGTTAACCTAAAAGTAGGTGAAAAGTTGTCATGGGGTCCATTGCTTCCTTGAAAAGATGGTGGTGCATTTTTAAAAATTTTTGTGTTTGTGGTGTGGAAATTAGTACACATAAACAAAGAGTGTGGTTGTGAATCTGCCTTCTGGTCAGACCTGTGCGATGGGGAATGTGTATCACTTTTTTTTTTAAAAGGCAGTGTTGTTGTAGCCCTGTGTGTCCCAGGATATTAGAGACACAAGGTGAGAGAGAGTTTTTATTGTGTCAACTTATGTTGGTCTCTCTCACCCACCTTGTCTCATTTACTTTTTTGTGGAGGAGAGGAGTAGTTGGGGAGGGGGTGGGGGACATATGCTTTCCACAGCACACACTGCTTTTATAGGCTTAAATAGTTTGGGTAACAGATTCCCCTAAAACTTGAAAGCACATATAGTGAAATTAGAAACAGAGTCTTAAAGAGTCCCTGAATCTCAAGCTTATAGCTGATCAGAATTTTGGAATACATGGTAAGCTGGCTTGAAGGGATGGGGTATCATACACTGTTTTCCATTTTTTTTTCATATCTAAATACTCCGAATGGAATGACAGTAAATTGATAATTGATGTCCCAGTGATGGGATGATATGTGCAGTTATATGTTTAGGATATCTAACTTGGTCTTGGATCTCTTTTACAAACCCTTGTTCTCAGAGGAGAATATCTTAATGTCTGCTCCGGGAGTAAGATGCTCTGCGATACAATAAAACCCAATAATAGTTATTTGACATGAGGTGCTTGTTATACCTTTTTTTCTTTTTAAGAAAGCTCTGTTTTTTAAGAATCTGATTGGGTTTTTTTTGGTTTCCTAAAAACCCAAGGTGGTTGGTCTGTGCTCATCTTGTTTATTCTCAAGCCTCCCCAGGAAAGGGGGTGTAGGGCTGTGGAGGGGAAGATAATATGGGGGAGATAGGCTCCAAGTGGTCCTCCCTAAATGTTTGTTTGAATCACTAGGTGGTGGCAGCGTTTACCTAATCTAAGGTACAAGGGAGAATTTGTGCCTTGGGGAAGTTTTAACCTAAGCTGGTAGAAATCAGCCTAGGGGATCTTTCATGTGGGTCCCCAAATCTGTACCCCAGAGTTGAGAGTAGGGAAGGAACCCTGACACTGGTATTTAAAGAATATCGGAATGTAGCTCACAATTGGACACTTTCTTCTATAGTGCCAATAAGGTAAACTAATCACCCGAATAAATCATCTCCACCAAGCACAGCACCTTCTCAAATTTTACGTGCATATAATATATTTTAAAAATCAATATAGTTTGAAGGTTGCTCCATTGAAAATGTTAAGGACCCACAAACCAGCTTTACCACTTGTTTATGAGTTAACAGTGGCACTAACTGCCAAATATCCCACAAGTGTAAACTTTCAGGGCCATATTCTCTCTCTTCTCCTCCCCAGGTATGTAGAATCATAAAATCTAGGGCCAGACTGGACTTCAAGAGATCATCAAGTCTGGCTCCTGTGCAGAGACAGGACCAAGTAAACCTAGACCATCCCTTACAAATGTTTGTCCAACTGGTTTTTAAAAACCTCCAATGATGGAGATTCTACAGCTTCCCTTTGTAAGCCTGTTCCAGAACCTAAGTATCCTTATAGTTAAAGTTTTTCCTAATATCTAACCTAAATCTCCCTGGCTGCAGATTAAGCCCATTACTTCTCATCTTACCTTCAGTGGACGTGGACAATAACTGATCATCATCCTCTTTGTAACAGTCCTTAATGTATTTAAAGACTAGTATCAGGTTCCCTCTGTCATCTTTTCTCAAGACTAAACGTGCCCAGTTTTGTAACCTTTCCTCCTAGGCCAGGTTTTCTGAACTTTTCATAATTGTTGTTGCTCTCCTCTGGACAGTCCAATTTGTCCAAATCTTTCCTAAAGTGTAGTGCCCAGAACTGGATGCAGTACTCCAGCTGAGGCCTCACCTATGCTGAGTAGAATTAACAATTCCCTCCCATGTCTTACATACAGTATTGTTGTTAGTGCATTTTAAAATTAGATTTAGCCTTTTTTGCAGCTTCATGTTGTTGTTAACTCATTCAATTTGTGATCCACTCTACCCCCCAGATCCTTTTCAGCAGTACTACTGCCTAACCAATTATTTCCATTTTGTAGCTGAACATTTGATTTTCACCCTCTTCCTAAGTGTAGTACTTTAACAAAGTGGAGAATATTTAAAAAGAAAATCACTTATTCCTTAACTATCTTTAGAACAGAACAGCCTAGTAATAATTACAAAACCAAACAGTAAATCCAGTAAAAATAGTTCATGTGATCCCTAATTATTATTATGATTATTTTTCTTTAATTTAGGAAGAAAGGGATAGCTTTATCTCCAATTTTCCTTCTCCACACTACCCGCCCCAAACAAGATGGCTGTTTATTTCTGAGGCTATATTCACAAAGCATTTGTTCTTAAATTGAGCAACTGTGGAAGAATGGGCAGCAATTAATAATGCTACCATGGCTTAGAGGTCATTCCAAAATCCTATCCGTTAAATTACAATGTGGCAATCTGCCCCTGCCCTTTCATTATCTGTGTATCTTCAAGTGGGGCAAAAAATGAAGTTTCAAAGGGGAAAAAAAAACAATCTTATGCTTCCTGTCCTTATGGTTTTTAAAAACAAGAAAATAACAATTTAAGTGGAAGGCACCCCCCAAATGTTACACCTAGAAAGAACTTTTTGCAAAGCAGCTACATATGTTTGGTTTGGGGGGATGTGATTGAGTGGGGGAGAACTTGAAATCTTTTTGAAACTTGTCTGAGGCAAACATAAAACAATTCTTTTCTTAAAAATGAGATAAAATGAATACATTTTGTCATGATAGAATACTCTTCTGTAATGGAAGATTAACTTTTTATCCTTCTACAGATTGTGTTTTTACTAATCCAAGATTAGTCATAGTTTTTTAAAATGTATATGATGTCCAATAATCATGATCCAAACCCTTCCGATTTCAGCTGCTACTCCAGAAATGGGAATTGGGGGTGGGGTGACCAGATGTCCCGATTTTACAGGGACAGTCCTGATTGTTGAGTCTTTTTCTTATATAGGCTCCTATTACCCCCCATCCACTATCCTGATTTTTCACACTTGCTGTTTGGTCACCCTGTGTGGGGGGCAGCAGATTAGGAGGGTCTTTTATATGTGGGTCTCTACAAATTTAGTACATATTTGTCTGCTTGAAAGAGAACCTTTATATGTATCTTTCTACTGGAAGAAAAAACTGGAATCTCTGTGGTTTTGGTGCAAGATCTGAACTTGTGCTTAGAGCAGGGATTCTCAAACTTCATTGCACCGTGACCCCTTTCTGACAACAAAAATTACATCATGACCCCAGGTGGGGGGACTGAAACCTGAGCCCACCCAAGCCCCACTGCCCTGGGTGGATGGGAGGACCAAAGCCCCAGGGGACAGGTGGGGAAAGCTGAAGTTCAAGGCTTCAACCCCAGGCCAGGGGGCCTGCAACCTGAGTCCTGCTGCCAAGGGCTGAAGCAAGTTTAAGCCAGTCCTGGCAAGCCCATTCAAAGGGGGTCGCAACCCACTTTGGCGTCGCAACCCACTTTGGGGTCCCAACTCACAATTTGAGACCTGGTGATTTAGAAGATTCTAGCAGGTCATCTTGAAGTTGACTACACTCTATCCTCCTCCAGCTGCCTTTCACTGTCTAGTCATCTTTATTGCAGAGTGAACATATGTTGAGGTATCTGAGGGGGAGATTAGATAAACTTTTAAAAAAAACAAACAAAAAACTAACTGTAAGAAAGGGTGGTGGAGCTGGAGTAAGCTTGGTCATATTAAGTGGTGGTCCCCACTGATTCTCTTTCTCTTGTGATTAAATCTACATTGCAAAGCCTATTGATATATCACCTTAGAACAGCAGTCCCCAAACTTTTTTTTCATCATGCCCCCACCCCACCCCACCTGCGCTCCCTCACTCCCTCCAAGCTGGGGCCAGAAGTGGGGTCATGGCTCGGGGGGCGGGGGAACACGGACAGGGTATGGGCCTGAGGCTGCAGGTGGGAGCAGAGCCGAGACTGGGGCCCCAGGCATGGGGCGGTATCTGAGGCCTGGGCCCAGGCCAGGAGTGGGGCTGGGTGGCGCTCCCTGGATGGAATGCAAACATGCAAGCAGTTACTGCTAGTGAATATGTACATGATATGACGTATACAGAGTTCCACTCTGGAGTGAATGTGGGTTTGGGATTTAGTTTAGTTTTCTTAACCAACATGATTCCATTTGTCTTAAAAATGTGGACAGGCTAATCTTTAAATTCTGTAACTAACTTACAATGTACAGTTTCTTTCTCCTAATTCCAGCTTCTTCCCAGAAGTTCCACTGACACTGAAAGTGCTGGCTGGCACAGGAGAATTGTCACAGTTCTTGACTTCGACACCACCCTTGGTGATGATGGCAAGCGTTTGCATTCAGTTTGCCTTGTATGTTCTGTCTTGCAAATAGAGAGGATTGTCCTTGTTTTTTTGCTTGTTGTGCCCAGTGCAACAATAGGACAGTAAATTTAAATGGCTCAGTAAGTTTATGCAATGTTTGTATGTGCAAGAAAAGTTATCTGAAATGTGCAATAAGTGAAGTACCCAAATGGGTGAGCGTTGGCAGATGGTTTCCGTTCTTGAGAGAAGGGTTGGATGGACATCCTGATACTGTCTTGTTAAGGGTATGCTTATGTTAATTTTGGAGAAAATGTGGTTTGCAGGGTGCTCATGCATAGGGAAGCAGGCTGTTGCTCACCGCCCTAGGAACGTTCTAGAGAAGGTCAGGGGGAGGGGGGCGAGCTCAGCATGTGGAATGGAGAACTATGAGCATGTGGTAAACAACCCCATATGTGGAAAAATTAACTCTTATTGGTTAGAGGTTCATGTTATGTAATTTGTTATGTAAATGCCATGTGCTCTAAAATAGCAAGGGGAGGGGCTGATTTTTTGTACCAAGGGCTCTCTTTTTGTTCACACTGAATAAGGCCTTGTTGAATTGAATCAAATCACATCAAACTGAATCGCATCAAAGTCCCTTGATTCTATCCAGCATCAGACTCATTGGGATCCATAAAATCCCAAGAATTGGAAAGAAAACAATAACACATCTATTTTATTCTTGTCCACGTATGAGTGGCTGCTTACAAGAGGGATCGCTTTTCCTCTATAGAAGCTGTTGTGAATACTTGGCTTATTACCCATAATATCACCTCTTATGGTTAAGATACTTATTTTCTTTTGTGGGTGGCTTAGTGTGTCATGGGGGAAAAAATGATGTGTCCTTTTCCAGGTGCTGCATTTCTTCTGTGACACTTGTTCTGTCCCCATCTGCTGGGAATGCACCACGGGACCACATGTGGGTCATAACTTTCTGTACCTCCAGGGTGCCCTCCAGGATTCCGGAACCCTCACCATTCAACTGCTAGGAGATGCTCAGCAAGGACTCCAGGCTATTCAGGTAAGTCATTCACGTGACTAAGAGAATGTTCCCTTTTGTCTACCACCATCTGTGTCTGCTTCTCTAATGTTCCTTGTGTGTGAAGGGCAAAAAGCTGTCCCCTATTCTCTACCCCACCCTCTCTCTTGTTGTAGTAGGTGATGTCTTTTCATTATTCAGGAAGGAACTTCGCTGTCAGCAGCAAATCAAAGGAAATGCCAGCACACTATTCACATGGATCTTTGTTGCATCCTCCTTTCATAAATAGGAACATCATGCTGTTTCCACGTGAGACTGTACAATTTGACTTGTAACTTGTAGGCTCAAAGTTCTGCTCTTGTAAAGCTATCTTGGTTTGGAGGTGGCACATGCCTCATTGCTGCTGTATAGCTGCCAACAACTATCTCCAGCTTTTCAGAACAGGGACTGTCTCTTAGTATGGCTCTGTCCAGTGCCTAGCACAATTGGTCCCCAAGCATGGTTGGGAGTTTTGGGCAGTGCCACATGACTAGTAGTAAGCGTCAGCTATTTGGATTAGAATGATCAGAATAGGAATGCAGATGAATTTAAGCAGAGTGTGGGTGAAGGCATTTCTGCATTCAAGGATCATAAAGCATTTTGTAAGAAAAGTGGAATGCAGCAGCGCACAACAAATCTAAATACGGGAGAAGGATGGAAGAAAATTACCATGCCTCTTCAAACTACAGGAACCGTTTTGGTAAGCAGAAAGGAATTTGGCCAGATACACAGGTAAGGACCCAATTCAGCCATCCTTACTCTCTCTGGGTAATACCTGACTGCAGATAATCCTGCTGATGTCAGTAGAACTTCTTGCCAAGTAAAGTACTGGTTAGCGTGAGACACATGACAGAATCAGGCCCTAAACTACTATCTTCTCCTGAGCTGTAATAAGTAACACATCACTTATACAGCACTACCCACTTTCAAAGCTCTTCAAATATTAATCTCATAACACCCTTGTAGGCAGTTTAGCCAAACTCAAACATTGAAAAGTCCTAAATCAGACCTTAAACCAGATCTTAATAAACCAGACTCTCAATACAATCAAGAGATTCAGCAATTCTTGGTAGTTGTATTTTATTTGCTCAATCTTACAGATGGTGATACCGAGGCTCTGAGAATAAGTTGAATTTTTCAAAGATGGTCTCCATTTAAATGCTTAACTTTAGACACCTAGAACATGATTATCAGAGGTGCTGAAAACCTACAGTGTGTAAGTGAGACTGCAGTTGGAATTGTTGATGCTCAGGACCCTCTGAAAATCAGTCCCTAGATTTTTGCCATCGGGCATCTGAAATCCTCAAAGCACAAACTGATGAATGCCATGAATTAGTAGCAGAGCTGGGATTATCATTTTATATTCTGCTTCCAAGTCTCTCAGCCTTTGGAGTAAACCTGCTATATTTCCTTCTAGAGATCATGCTCTTGCCTAAAATACCAAGGGCAGCTCCCCTCCCAACTCAGACCTGGGCAGTGTGAGTGCCACTAAAAATCAGTTCACGTGCTGCCTTCGGCACACACGCCATAGGCTGCCTAACCCTGGCCTAGGCAATCCCTTAGTTGCCTTTGCTGTGGTGTTTGACAGTAATAGGCCTGGGTCATTAGCAGAACACAGAGGTGGTAGGCAGGGCCATTAGGGCAATGCCTTTTTATCTTATTGAAATACATTGAGGGGATTGCCTGTTGGCAAGGTAATAAGTAGCACCCAGCTGGGGAGCAGATGGAATGGAGTCTGACCACCTAACACTTAAGAACTTGAAAGGAATCTAGAAATACCATAAGCAAAACAGATCAGTCTCCCATCTCCCTTTCTCCAACTCACCAGTGAGTCTGGAAGGCCACCCTAAATCTTTACATGCTTATCTTACATTAGTAGGAATGTAATGGTTGAGAGGCATGGAACAGTACACTAGTTGGTGGGGTTTGGGGGGAGAAAGGGATTTATTTATTTATTAGCTGGCATTGATGTCTTAGGTCGGCGGACATAAATTTTAAATCTGAAAACTCTAAAATGCTGCTGCCAATCCCTTGATGGAATAAAAGGAGACTGATTTTTCAGGACAGTACTGGACAATACAGTTGCTAACTTTTTTTCAATTTGATATAACACACCAGTAATTATCATTTGCTAGAGAATTGTCTGCACCCCCACTGCTGCTGCTGCTGAACTGATTTGAGTGCTAATGTAGGCAAGACAGCATTTGTTCCCCAGCCTTGTTTCCTAGACCTACTCTGAGCTGTGTCAAATGACAAAGGGATGAAAATGTTGGTGCCCTGTCACATCTAGTGCTCTCACCAGTGAAGCTGCATAGTAAATACCCTCCCCCCAAGTCCAATATCCTCAAGGCCTGCTGGCTGTATCTTTTTTCACCACTGTTTCTACACTTCTCCTTAAACTGTCTCTTTTGCCAGGTCCTGCCTTGTGCAGGCTTTGCCCTAGTATTATCCTAGTGACTATGTAAGAAACGGGCCTTTAGTTCTAAGTTTTCAGATGCCACGTGCTTGTGTGTGTGCTGTAAAATGGCCCTGAAAACAATAGTGATAAACTTTATTATTGGTCAGCCTGTATTTGGTCCCAAATACAACTTTTTTTGGCAGACCGGAGCACCTTATAAAGCCTAGGACAAATAGAAACATGTCGACAATTTACAAATCCACTTGAACCGCTTATTTTTTAACTACCATCCCCATGCACTGAGAACCTGAAACTGACACTGATTTTGCCAGTGAAACCGGCTTGGTTTTTTTTGTTGCCCAAGTTAAAAGAAATGTAAAACTGTAAACACCATAAACAGTGTCAGGTCAAACAGATTTACTCAAATCACTCTTAGATTTAAGATTTTATTTATAAAGTGGTAGAAATGTTTGTTTACCACATGTAATTTTTGGTTGATTGAATTCCTTGAATTAAAATTTTGGGGTGGGAAGAGTGTCAGGAAAAATTAATGTTGCTTATGTTGGCATTTCTGCAAATTGCTCATAGCTAAACATTTTTGGGAAAAGCTTATATATAAAAATTGCAAACCAAAGTTGTCTACTTTCTACTGTAAAAATGGAGCTTTGTTGCTATTTCTAGTCTACCAATTTTCTTGCCTTTTAGCCTTATTTCCATCAAAACTCCTTGTTTTTGCTTTAGTCCCCTTTACTTCAGCTCCCCTCCCAACTCAGAACAGTTCCCCCTTCCCTCATTTTTTTCTCCATCTGGCTGGTCTCTGGCCTAGTCTATGTTGAAAACTTGAATCTGCTGAATTAGGTCGATTTTTAGGAATAGTTTTTAGTTTAATCCCAGTAAATGTGGAGCAGAGACAGACTGATACATCTCTGGGTAGTCAGTTTTTGCTCTGGGGAATATCACTGTATAGGGGTTGGAGCAGGACCACACTGGAAGCAGTGCGAACATCCCAAATGCCAGCAAAGCATTGGAGCTTTCAATTTTACCTTAATTTGACAAAGTATTCAAAGCCAAAACAAACCCAGAAACACAACTTGTCACTAGTTGCTATATATAGCATCTTTGCTATTTTAACACATCTGTTTTAGCTTCAGGCCTTACCACTTGCAGATTAGATTTAAACTCATAAAGGTGCCCTCTTTCACACTGTCTCCCATTGTTCCCAATAGTCATGGTGCCAAAGTTCACTCACTAAGGGCTTGTCTACATTGGCACTGGCATAGGTCTCACCCCCACTCTGAACTTTAGGGTACAGATGTGGGGACCTGCATGAACACCTCTAAGCTTAACTACCAGCTTAGATCTGGTCTCGCTGCCACCATCCAGATGTCTGAGTCATCTGGAAAACTTGTCTTCTCCCCCAAAAACCTTCCCCTCCCTGGGTAGCCTTGAGAGACTCCTCCACCAATCCCTGGTGAGTCCAGATCCAATTCCCTTGGATCTAAGAAACAGGGGAAAAAAATCAATCAAGGTCTTAAGAAGAAGGCTTTTAATTAAAGAAAAGTAAAAGAAAAAAAACCTCTGGGAGACAGCATACAAGCTGATGTCACACACAACAGATTTAGAACACAGGATGTTCCCCTGGGCAAAAAAACATTAGTACATGCAAGAATACCCAATTTTGATTATTCTTCTAATTGCACAAAGATAAGTTACAAAAGAAAATAAATTGACTACTATGATAAGAGGCAGGTTCCTTGATCTTTTTTCACTTTGGCTGAAACTGACCAAAACAAAGGAAACTTTTCTCCTTCCTTTTGAAACATCTTGTTCCCCCATTGGTTCCTCTGGTCAGGTGTCAGCTAGGCTATGTGAACTTCTTAACCCTTTGCAGGTAAGGTGGAGGGTACATATCTGTAGTTCACAGAATAAACACATTGCAACGGGTGTTGTTTTAATCCTCCCTAAAACAAGCATTACTAATTCAGGAAATTCAGAGTTAGGGTCAAGGTGTAAATTTAAAAGAAATGTAAACGTATTAAAATTTGGAAATGCTGTAGTAAAGGCACTTAGAAAACGTTGTGACCACAAGTCAAAAATGAGAAATGAAAATTTTTTTAGAAGCCAGTTGAATTATTCCAGACCAGCAAATACCATAATATACTAATGATAATTGTAGTTTTGCTTTGCATGATATCATAGGCTAGAATTGAAGTTACTTGCAAATGCACGGTTAAGACACCTATACCTTAACTTGTTTGAATTCCTTCTAAATTTCCTGGTCTTGCAATGCTTTTTGTGGTGATAATTGTGACATCCTTGTAAGGATTTTACTCTTGAATTACTGATCCATACTTTCAACCTTAACTCTATTTAATGTATTTTTTATATTCATAGATAACATCTACATTAGCCAGATCCTTGACTTATGTAAACTGGTATAGCTACATTAATTTCAGTGGACCTGTGCAGATTTACAACAGCGGAGTATCTGGCTCTTGAGTGTCACATATGATTCAAAAGGGACTGGAGCAAATCCTTGTCTTTGAAAGATGCAAATTGTTTTCATGTAGTTTCTCAGTGGGATTACCAGGTAATCCTTTTATATAGATTTTAAATGGTATATCTCTGTCATATCTTGGAACAATAGGGAAAGAATGATTCTAAAAAGTGAGTCATTTTTATGCAGCTGATATAAAAAAAATAAATCAAGATGGAACTGTTTTTTTGGAAATTTATGCCAGCATTTGGCCTAGTTTCTAGCTTCTAGTATATTGATTGGAGAGAAGTAACAACTTGGTGCAGCATAATTTGTTATAGCATTTTATAGTGATTGCATACTGTTTTCTTCATATATTCGTCTTACCTCCTAAAGAGTGGAAAACAGATGTGCTCTGAGCTGCATGTTTGAATAATCCTAATGGTTCGTAAGCAGCTCTCTAATGTTCCTTTTGTCTTTAAAGAAACGCACCTCTTTTACTTTAAGTGTCAATCAGTTTCTAGTTTCTTCCACCATCCAGCTGTGGCACCCTTGCCTTTATAGCACGATGAATGTAACTGATAACACCCCTTTAATATCAAGACATCTCTGAAGTCCTAGTCCCATGGTCTCTGAAGTGTCACAGTACTAGCCTGTCTCCTATTAAATTGCAGAATGCACTTCCTCAATGTATGCAATCCAATCAGAAGATTAACTTCTCGGCTAGAGCCTGGAGTGTCCTTGAATCCCTCTGTCATAACTATGAAGGGAAGGGAACAGCCCTCCTGCGTACAATACTATAAAATCCCTCATGACCAGAGACACCAAAATCCTTTTACCTGTAAATGGTCAGGAAGCTCAGGAAACCTGGCTGACATCTGAGCCAAAGGACCAATAAGGGGACAAGATATTTTCAAATCTTGGTGGGGCGGGAGATTTTTGTTTGTGCTCTTTGTTTTGGGGGTTGTTCGCTCTTGGGACTAAGAAGGACCAAACATCAATCCATGCTCTCTAAATCTTTCTGAACCAGTCTCTCATGTTTCAAACTTGTAAGTACCAGCCAGGCAAGGCGTGTTAGTTTTATTTTTGTTTTCTCAACTTGTAAATGTTCCTTTTTGCTGGAAGGATTTTACCTCTGTTTGCTGTAACTTTGAACCTAAGGCTAGGGGGGGTTCCTCTGGCCTGTATGAATCTGATTACCCTGAAAAGTTATTTTCCACCCTGATTTTACAGAGATGATTTTTACCGATTGGATCTGGACTCACCAGGAATTGGTGGGGGAAAGGAGGGAGGATGGTTAAATTCTCCTTGTGTTAAGATCCAAGAGGTTGGATCAGTGTTCACTAGGAACTTGGTGAAGTCTCTCAAGACTATGCAGAAAAGGAAGCTAGTATTTTCCAGATAACTCAGAAATCTGGATGGTGGCAGCGAGACCAGATCTAAGCTGGTAGTTAAGCTTAGAAGTGTTCATGCAGATCCCCACATCTGTACCCTAAAGTTCAGAGTGGGGAAGGAACCTTGACAGCCTCTGATCCCCGTTTACTGTTCCCCCTTTTTGTGGCAGTTCCACTCTGGCTCTGGAATATAGGAACTGGTTGAGCAGGTCTGGGTCTGTTGTCTCACCTTGGAACGTTTGATTCAAGTGTTACACATTGGTCTCCTGAGTCCAGATCCTGCCTCTAACTATGTTTGTATATGCCAGGGTGTTTGTGTAGCACAAGTGCTTTGAAAATGTCAAATGTTGTCTGTGTAAATACTGTACTAAGTAATTATGCCTATTAATAATAAATTGAAAAATTACATATCCTCTTAAAAGCTCCCAGGTACTTGGAGAATAAAGACTGTCCCAATAGAAGCAATTGCAGTATATATAATATGTGCTTTGAAATCTGAAAGTATGAAGAGTACAGTATGCCCAACTTTTCCTCCGCTACTAGAGTTCTGTACACTTTGCACAGTTGCTACTATACAAGTGGGCTTGTGTCCGATCAGAGAGCTGGCAGGGCAGCAATAGCTCAGTGATTAGAAGTGTTTCAGTGCTACAGCCATCCTTCATTGACACCAGGGGTAGGCAACCTATGGCACGCGTACCAAAGACGGCACTTGAGCTGATTTTCAGTGGCACTCACACTGCCTGGATCCTGGCCACCGGTCCTGGGGGCTCTGCGTTTTAATTTAATTTTAAATGAAGCTTCTTAAACATTTTAAGAAAAACCTTATTTAATTTACATACAATAATAGTTTAGTTCTATATTATAGACTTATAGAAAGAGACCTTCTAAAAACGTTAAAATGCATGACTGGCACGCAAAACCTTAAATTAAGTGACTAAATGAAGACTCGGCACGCCACTTCTGAAAGGTTGCCAATCCCTGATTGAGACTATTCTCACTTCCACCGTCAACTGGGGTTTTGGAGTGACTACTTTTGACACATGCATACCTTTTATTTGTATGTGATGTATTTTAAGGTTCAGGCGATGAAAACAGGAATGAAAAGGCAACAGAGGCTGAGGCAGGTCAAATCCTGAAAGACCAGTCTTTGTCTTTGAGCACTACATTTTCATCTTCTAGGTAGGTCACTCCAAAAGAACTAGGAACAATCAATAAATAGTACGACTCAGTAAATGTGATTTTGGGACTCTCTATCGGAGCATATGTGTTCTATGGATCAATATCCAACCACAAATGGAGTCTGTTCTTTTGTGGCCTTAACAGTAGAGTATTCCTGAGGTACTTACTGAAAACCAAGCTGAGAAAACGGATACCTGAACCAAAGACAGGTTTGAAAATGGACTGAACTGTGATTTCTAGAGAAGATGGAAGTGTCAAAACGATGGATAGCAGAATTTGGAAGTCTGTGGAGAGCCAGGAGAGTTTGCTTCAGATAGAGTTAAAAAGATTTCTACTTGAACTGGATAATTAGACTACAAAATCAGCCTTGATTGTGTGGAGGATTCATTTTGTCTTGGATTTGTTCCTTGACTATCTTGAGGAAAGGTACCGTATTGGAAAAAAATACAAAGATCCACATTTATCTTAATTATACCCTGTGTTTAAACAGCATCAACAACAACAAAACCCACAAGGCTCCTAGCAATATTAAAGTGATAGTTTAAAAAATGAGATTTCCTCTTGCTGTAGCTGGAGAAGCTCGAGTTCAATTTCAGAAACACTCACCTTTTCACTGCAGCGGAGGAAGCTGATAAGTATTTAGATTACTTGGCCAATGGTGGGTGAGGTAGAAGATGAGCAATTCATTTTGCACACCTCAGACTAGGACTGAATTAATCTGGGTCTGTCTCCATAGCTTCACAGGAGAGTTATGGATGCCTTCTGCTGAGCACCTGCTTTCAGATCCTCTTTAGTTTTATTGTTTATTTGTTTGTTTAAATGTAAAACTGGAAGCATCTTTTTCTAAACTGTATTCATTTGGCCAATGCAGCGTACAACTGAGCTGGTTCTTAGTTCTCAGAGGCCATTTGGAGGGCTGTCTAAAGCAGACTCCTAAGAGGAGGTAGAACTTTCTTCTCATCTAACCCACATATTCCAGCCCTTTCATTGAAGGGGACCTCTGTCTTGCTTCTGTGAGAGAGCTCACAGACAAGCAGACTGTGATTACAGGAATAAAAATGGGCTGCTTCCATCTCCATGCATCTTTCTCAGAATCCTCCTCATCACGCCATTCTCTCTGAGGCTGTAGTTCCCTGACCTAATCTACTGAGCCACAGAATCTCCACTGTTCCTACCACACAGAATATTTGTTAACTTGGTCCAAGTTATCCAGGCTTTAAGAGACCAAATTTAGGTGCCTGGAACTTTAATACCCCCCTCTTTTTGTTTTTGTTTTGTTTTTGTTTCCCATTTCCTTTTTAATGTAACTTCCTCTCTCCTCTTATCAAGGAGATCTTCTACCAGTCAGGAATATTGCTCCCCTTGTCTTAAATTTAGACGTTACCCATACTTATAAGCAGATTATAAAGTTCTAGCATGACATTCTTTTACTGAAAATGATGTTCTTAAGTTCATAACCCAAGTCAGATTTGATCCAGATGTCCTAAGATTCTATAAACATCTTCCCTACCACCCTATCCAATGACTGTTACCACGAGACTCTCTATACTTAGTTTGAAGCCCTTACTAGCTAGATAGCTACTTACAACACTTTTTCTCTAGTCTGTTATGAGGATTGCATTTCAGAGGATTATTAGCCTCAGCTGTCAAAACATAGATTCATTAGACTCTAGGACTGGAAGGGGCCTTGAGAGGTCATCAAGTCCAGTCCCCTGCCCTCATGGCAGGACCAAATACTGTCTATACATCTCTGATAGACATTTATCTAACCTACTCTTCAATATCTCCAGAGGTGGAGATTCCACAACTTCCCTAGGCAGTTTATTCCAATGTTTAACCACCCTGAAAGTTAGGAACTTTTTCCTAATGTCCAACCTAAACCTCCCTTGCTGCAGTTTAAGCCCATTGCTTCTTGCTCTCTCCTTAGAGGCTAAGATGAATAAATTTTCTCCCACCTCCTTATGACACCCTTTTGGATACCTGAAAACTGCTATCATGTCCCCTCTCAGTCTTCTCTTTTCCAAACTAAAGAAACCCGATTCTTTCAGCCTTCCTTCATAGGTCATGTTCTCTAGACCTTTAATCATTCTTATTGCTCTTCTCTGGACCCTCTCCAGTTTCTCTGCATCTTTCTTGAAATCATGGAATCATAGAATATCAGGGTTGGAAGGGACCTCAGGAGGTCATCTAGTCCAACCCCCTGCTCAGAGCAAGGCCAATTCCCAAGTAAATCATCCCAGCCAGGGCTTTGTCAAGCCTGACCTTAAAAACCTCTAAGGAAGGAGATTCCACCACCTCCCTAGGTAACCCATTCCAGTGCTTCACCACCCTCCGAGTGAAAAAGTTTTTCCTAATATCCAACCTAAACCTCCCCCATTGCAACTTGAGACCATTACTCCCTGTTCTCAGGTACCACTGAGAACAGTCTGGTTCCATCCTCTTTGGAACCCCCTTTCAGGTAGCTGAAAGCAGCTATCAAATTCCCCCTCATTCTTCTCTTCTACAGACTAAATAATCCCAGTAATCTCAGCCTCTCCTCATAAGTCATGTGCGCCAGCCCCCTAATCATCTTTGTTGCCCTCCTCTGGACTCTTTCCAATTTCTCCACATCTTTCTTGTAGTGTGGGGCCCAAAGCTGGACACGGTACTCCAGATGAGGCCTCACCAATGTTGAATAGAGGGGAATCATCATGTCCCTCGATCTGCTGGAAATGCCCCTACTTATACAGCCCAAAATGCTGTTAGCCTTCTTGGCCATAAGGGCACACTGTTGACTCATATCCAGCTTCTCATCTACTGTAACTCCTATGTCCTTTTCTGCCGGACTGCTGCCTAGCCATCCGGTCCCTGGTCTGTAGCAGTGCATGGGATTCTTCTGTCCTAAGTGCAGGACTCTGCTCTTGTCCTTGTTGAAACTTATCAGGTTTCTTTTGGCCCAATTCTCTAATTTGTCTAGATCTCTCTGTATCCTATCCCTACCCCCCTGCGTATCTACCACTCCTCCCAGTATAGTGCCATCTGCAAACATGCCGAGAGTGCAGTCCACGCCATCCTCTAGATCATTAATGAAGACATTGGACAAAGCCGGCCCCAGGACCGACCTTTGTGGGCACTCCGCTTGAAACCAGCTGCCAACTAGACATGGAACCATTGATCACTACCCATTGAGCCCGACAATCTAGCCAGCTTTCTATCCACCTTATAGTCCATTCATCCAGCCCATAGTTTTTTAACTTGCTGGCAAGAATACTGTGCGAGACTCTATCAAAAGCTTTGTTAAAGTCAAGGAATAAAACAGAGACTGCTTTCCCCTCATCCACAGACCCAGTTGTCTCCTCAGAGAAGGCAATTAGGTTAGTCAGGCATGACTTGCCCTTGGTAAATCCATGCTGACTGTTCCTGATCACTTTCTTCTTTTCTAAGTGCTTCAGAATTGATTCCTTAATTCCAGTCCTACTCCGTGATTTTTCCTGGGACTGAGATGAGGCTGACTGGCCAGTAGTTCCACAGATCCTCCTCCTTCCCTTTTTTAAAGATAGGCGCTAGATTAGCCTTTTTCCAGTTATCTGGGACCTTCCCTGTTCGCCATGAGTTTTCAGAGATAATGGCCAATGGCTCTGCAATCACATCCTTCAACTCCTTTAGCACCCTCGGATGCAGCGCATCTGGCCCCATGGACTTGTGCTCATCCAGTTTTTCTAAATAGTCCCAAACCACTTCTTTCTCCACAGAAGGCTGGTCACCTTTTCCCCGTACTGTGCTGCCCAGTGTCGAGAACTGGACACAATACTCCAGCTGAGGCCTGACCAGCACAGAGTAGAGTGGAAGAATTACTTCTCATGTCTTGCTCACAACACACCTGTTAATGCATCCCAGAATCACGTTTGCTTTTTTTGCAACAGCATCACACTTTTGATTCATATTTAGCTTATGGTCCACTATAACCCCTAGATCCCTTTCTGCCAAACTCCTTCCTAGACAGTCTCTTCCCATTCTGTATGTATGAAACTGATTTTTCCTTGCTAAGTGGAGCATGTTGCATTTGTCTATGTTAAACTTCATCCTGTTTATCTCAAACTACTTCTCCAATTTGTCCAGATCATTTTGAATTTTGACCCTATCCTCCAAAGCAATTGCAATCCCTCCCAGTTTGGTATCATCTGCAACTTAATAAGCGTACTTTCTATGCCAACATCTAAGTCGTTGATGAAGATATTGAACAGAGCTGGTCCCAAAACAGACCCCTGCAGAACCCCATTTGTTATACCTTTCCAGCAGGATTGGGAACCATTAATAACTGCTCTCTGAGTATGGTTATTCAGCCAGTTATGCACTCACCTTATAAGAGTCCCATCTAAGTTGTATTTGCCTAGTTTATCGATAAGAATATCACGCGAGACCATATCAAATGCCTTACTAAAGTCTATGTATACCACATCCACCACTTCTCCCTTATCCACAAGACTCATTATCCTATTAAAGAAAGCTATCAGATTGATTTGACATGATTTGTTCTTTACAAATCCATGCTGGCTGTTCCCTATCACCTTACCACCTTCCAAGTGTTTGGTCTTCCTCTTGCTTCTAATGTACTGATAAAGTCTTCTTGTTTCCCTTTGTTCCCATAGCTAGTTTGAGCTCATTTTGTGCCTTTGCCTTTCTAATCTTGCCCCTAAAATTCCTGTGCTGTTTGCCTATATTCACCCTTTGTAATCTGTCCTAGTTTCCATTTGTCTGACTCCTTTTTATTTTTTACATCATGCAAAATCTCATGGTTTAGCCAAGGCGGTCTTTTGCCACATTTTCTATCTTTCCTACCCAGCGGAACAGCTTGCTTTTTGGGCCCTTAATAGTATCCCTTTGAAAAACTGTCAGCTTCCCTCAGTTGTTTTTCTCCTCAGTCTTGATTCCCATAGGACCTTACCTATCAGCTCTCTGAGCTTCCCAAAATCCACCTTCCTGAAATCCATTGTCTCTATTTTGCTGTACTCCCTTCTACCCTTCCTTAGATTTCCGAACTCTATGATTTCGTGATCACTTACACCCAAGTGAGGTCCTAACCATACAACCCTGGTGTATTACACCTTTCATGCTTCTGAAAATGGTATTTAGAAAGGAGTTTATTCTTACTGTGAAATCGAACGGTCCTTCAAAGAGTAAAACACATTTTTTCTAAATTGTCAGTTATAGTAACATGTAGGTGTCACTTGTCTGAATTTTTTTCTATCTCCTGTGGGCTCCAAGTGTGCCTTCTAAGTTGACTCTTCTTTTTAATGTTTGCACAACACTTCTAACTACATTATATAAATGCTGATAGTTTCACTTTATTAAATAGAAAACAGGAAAGTTGACTACACTTGTGTCTAGAGGACTTGAAGTTTCAGCCTCTATCTAAGACTTACTCATGTCTCTCCAAGTTTAAAGTGCCAGTAGGCTTAATTTTATTTTCATGTGCCACCACTCCTTTCTCCAAGTCATATATAAAAAGTATTGCTGTCTACATACAATTGACTTGCATAGATTAGTACAATGGTCCTCAAACTTCTGAGAGTCAGAGCCCCAGCCCCCTTTCCCCCTGTCCATGCCCCCACCCTGCCGAGATCCGGGAGCAGGGCTGCAGCTTGGCAGGTGGTGGTGGTGGAAACACAGACAAGGATAAGGGGGCTGAGGCTGGGAGTGGGTCTGGGGCCATGGCCAGGGGCCGAGGTTGGGGGTGGGAGTGGAGCCACAGCTGGGCTGCAGTGCAGGCCAGCAGCCTGGCCTGCGGCAAGGTGCAGCTCTGTTTCCAGCCTCTACTCTGGGCCAGGAATGGAGCCGAGGCTGGGGGTGAGGCCAGGAGCCAGGGACAGCTGGGAGCAGGACCGAGCAGAGCTGGGAGCAGGGGGGGGCTGAGTGGCCCTCCCTCCCTACCCCTGTGGGGACTGGCCCGAGCCCACTGCACTCCCTGCACCTGGACGTTCCTTCATACCCCCCTGCGGGGGCATGCTCCGCACTTTAGGGACGTCTGCATTAGTGGAAAGCAGAAGTCTTACTAGAAGACTACACTTGTATTCTGTAGCAAATGTATTGTTAGTCTAAAATACTTGGGGATAAGAAGGTCATTTTGAATTCTCAACACACATCTCTAAAAAAAGTAGGTTTGATATCGGACTTAATCAACATGTACATTAACTTGAATACTGTGTCAATGCTGGTATCAGTGGGGTTTCCACATGCTATATTGGGGAAGCATTTGGTCCTATGTAGTGAATTTTGTATAAATTCCAGCATCTAATATGTGAAACTGACATGCACTCAGGAAAACTATGTGAAAACAGCTGCTTTGAACTTTGTCCTACAGCAGCATTATGAGAGCCTGTTGACCTGTTTCTGTTCTAGTGCTGGAGGCATTGGATTAAGTGTAAGCACCATCACCTAATGCAGCTTAAATTGGTTTGACTAAGCAATGTGTGTGTCCTGTTTATTCTCCAGCTGAGTATTGAACAGGCCCAAGCTGTGGCAGAGGAGCTTGAAATGAAATCACAGGTGCTGCAGTCTGAAATCAAAGCTATGACATATCGACATAAGAAGGCCCTGGAAAAATGGGAGTGTGAGCTGCTATGGAAGGTTAAAAGCTTTTTATATAAGTATTTTTGTCTGTTCTAGTTACTAACAATTAACCTTTAATATGGAAATCTGACCTGTCTTTAAATTAGAATAGGGCCATGTTATGATACCCTTGCGTTGAGTTGTATTTTGAGTAGTAGTTACAATACAGGCAGTCCCATTTTAAAATTGAGTTGAGGTTTAAGGTATTTTCATCATGAATGAGGATGGTAGACTCTGGCACATGCTAAATATATATCCGTTAGATTCAAAATGTGTACTTTTAAGAACACAAATTTACTGTGTCAAAGGAATGAAAAGGAAATGCAGTAGCTCTGATTATTGCTGGATCTGCAAACAGAGTTGGGCAAAACACAGGATTTCTGGTTCACAGAGAAAATTTGAAATTCAATTTCTGTTGGACTTTCTGTGTGGCCCTGCAGCAGCACTGCACAACTCTGGGAACAGGGCTTCAGTTATTAAACAGAGGAATTCTGACTTCTTCTTTGAGTGATGGTCCCTGTTATATTCCACTGAGGATTTACGCATGCGCACCATGCATCTGCAGCTGGAGATTTTGAAATTCATAATGTCCATTGGTCCGCACTGAGCCCTTGTCTTGCCTCATGGTTTCGTCCAAGGGATAAAGGGTGGGGCGAACCAGCCGCATTTCCAGTTCCTTCATGCTGCTGCTGCATGGTCTAACTGTTAGTGTCCTCTTCTGTGTGTGATGCACTTAAAAAATACACAGTTGTACATAGCCAGTTATAGAGCGGTTTATTGTGTTTGTAGATCTTTTATAGTTTTAGGAGTAGAATTGGGTTTTTGGAGTCATTTCTTTCTCTCCCGCTCCCCCTCCCCTCCAATGCAGAAACCTCAGGCTTTCAAATATGCATCTCCTGCCTGTGTTCCTTCTCAGTTCAAGCCTCCAGGGCGATTACAGACAATTTAGTGGAGAACTGTAAATGACACAAGTGATAAAATTAAAGACTTTGCTCAACTATTTTATATTAAATAAACAGGCTTCACTATGTAGCCATTCACTGCATTTATACTCTCATTCTAAGGTGAAACGATCCATTCATGGGTGATCAGTCCCTGACTGAGAAGAAAGGGTATAAACCTTTCTCGTCTGGATGGGTGTGCCTATCCAAAAGCAGTGTAGTACTCTTTTTATAATCAGTTACAATAACCACATAATTAGCATTAAATCCAACTTTTTACCATAATTAAATATTTTCTATTTTCTCATTGGCTATTTATGCCTTAATTAGCATCTGAAAAAATACATATCAATAACTATCAATGTAACATTTTTCCAAAATATTTGCATTTTATCTAAAACACTTGTAAAACCCAGTTAGGACCAAAACATATCTACAATATGATCTGGGGTTATTTCCTAAGTTCTCTCCGACGTGCCTCTGAGCTGTCTCACTTATTTCACCAGCATTAGGCCTCACTGTTGTCAGGCCCCAAACTCAGGCCCAACAACATGTTCTTCACTTCCATGTTTTCTATTTCAGAAAAACAAACACCACTTTGATAGCTACTCATCTCTACATTTTGAATGTTGCTACTGTGACATAAACTGAGCTTTTGATTTTCCTCATTTAAAACAACTAAACAAACAAAAAAACCCAGCAGAGAATATTTTTTACCACTTCCTAGCACTCCTTTGTACAGGTATGATTCCACATGTTCACTAGACACAGACACCAGAACCATTTTCAGAATTAATTTTAAAATAGCTTGTTTTTTTTTTAAATGTCTCTGTAAAAGAGGAAATGACCAACTGCTGACAGCTTTGACAAAGTTTTTCTTTTAACTCAGTACATCCAGGAAAAAAAATGTAAGTAGCATTTTAGGCCTAACTTTTCAGAAGTGATTAGTGACTTTCTAGTCACCTTTGAATAAATATTAAGCCTTAGGAATCTGTTCTAAGGAAGGGAGAAACTGCATGCCTTGTAAGTTTAACAACATATGTCCACACTTCACCCTTGCAGGGCTTCTTCCTTCATCTGTTAAACAATCAAGCAAACATATAACTGCAGTCTTCAAACAGTATGCACATTGAGCAGCTGGACACACTACCTGACATTTCTGAATGTTTGCTTGGCTGCAGAACTGATGGTGGAGTACACTCTGCAACAATGAAGTGATTACACATTTCATTAACTTTCCAAGGCATGTGTGTTTGCCATTAACATTAACATCTTGAATGGATTGCTAAAGTACTGAAGAAAAACATGTATTAAAAGAAATGAGCAAAAAAATTGTCACTCTGCCTATAAATCCTATTATGCCAGTCACTTAGTGCTCCTTGTAACTGGAAGATGGGACAATTGCAAAGCAAGGAGACTATTTTTTATTTAATAATAATGACCTTTTAAATAGCAAGCTGTTGCAGCAGAACTTAATGGCAGAAGTGTGTGTTGCTTTTAATTAAGGCTATATTTGTCAGAGGAGGGACCAGTGATTCTCAGCAGGTTCGTTTTGCAATAAGCATCCACATTTCCCCTAATCATTTTCCTCACATGGACCACATCTTTATAGAGAGTTTGTCCTGCAGACTACTTCCCCTTCCATTCATGATCTCTTAACATCCCTGTGGCAACTGCACTACAATCTTTTATGTAGGAATTAGAAAAGCACCACTAGAAAAATATTTCTGCCCTGCTAGCTGTCTTTTAATATAAATGTAATGCGTTTGTTTTGTTTGTTTTTAAGGTGGAAAAGATTAATCAAGTCAAAGCCAAGTCCCTTTACCTTCAAGTTGAAAAGTTGCGTCAGAATCTAACTAAACTGGGCAACACTATTAGTGCAGTTCAGCAGGTCCTAGAGGAGGGTCGTAGCATGGATATTCTCTTGGCTCGGGATTGCACGCTGGCTCAAGTGCAGGATCTGAAGAATGTGAGAGGCCTACAGCCACAGGAGGATGACACAGTCATGTTCACTCCTCCTGACCAGGCTCTGTATGCAGCCATTAAATCAATGAGGTTTGTTGGCAGTGGGGCTTTTGCTTCTCTGACCAGAGCCACTGGGGAAGGTCTCAAATGTGCACTACAGGGCAGAGTGGCCTCCTTCACAGTGACATGCTATGACCATGATGGTAACCCATGCCTTTCAGGGGGCGATACAATCTCTGCAGTGGTGATGGGTCCTGATGGAAACCAGTTCGGCACAGATGTCCATGATCAGCAGAATGGAACCTACCTGGTCAGTTACAGACCACAGCTGGAGGGAGAACATCTAGTCTCTGTCCTGATGTGCAACCATCACATAGAGAACAGTCCATTCAAGGTCATGGTAAAATCTGGGCTCTGTTACATTGGCGTTGGACTACAAGGGCTTTCATTTATCATCGAGGAAAACAAAGGAGGCACCTCCCTCCCGCCCCCCCAGCAGTAAGTTTGACCTCTTCCCCACATGGGGCATCATGCACAAACGTGTTGCTGTGCACATTAGGTGGTTGCATGATGAAGGATTTGTGTTCTTGATCGTACTGTGGTTTTGTGGGAGGTGGGTTGTTGACTCAAGACTGGAGAAGCCCACATGCCTGTCTTTATTTGTGGGAGGCATAATGTCTTCCTTTACAGTTTCTGTTTACTTGATTCACTGGATCTGATTACAGGACAAACAAGACTATTTGATTTTAAAGTATTTCACATCACTTTGGGAGGCTTTTGGTGTTTTTTTTTTTTTAAAGGGCTATGTGGCTACCCAAACGATTTCCTGTACTGTTACTGTAATAGTGCTTAAGCACACTTGCTCTCATTGAAAAATATTAGTGTAGCTTATAAAATGGAGTGCTTATAATGCAATGAGAATAAGTAGTGTAATATTATAGGAAAAGTTTAATGCCAACATCATATGCCCCATAGGGGCTTGTTCATTTGGTATATCATTGGTAGGATTTCAAATCGGGCGCAACGTTTGTTCTGTGTATGTTCAGTTGTTGGATAATGCCTCCAGTGTCCTGATATTCAGTTGTTGGATAATGCCTCCAGTGTCCTGATACATGTAGAAAACAGGCGAATAGACATACAGGACAGGAGTGTAGGGAAGGTGAGCAAAGGTCTGACACTGGGTTGCAAACTCCTGCATTTTCTTAAACTGTTCAGTATAATCTCCTGAACTGGTAGAAGTGGATTAGGGGAAGGAGAAGGTTTGTTTCTCTCTTCACCCCCACCCCAGGCTCTAGCTTTGAAGAAGAATAACAGATTTGGATCTACAGACTTGTGGACTGAATGCTCCCAAAGGAATGTAACTGTGCCAATGTTGGCTGTCAGTACATTTTCGCTTTGTGAAATGTTATCATCAGTTAATGCTCATCATCTCCTAATTCAGCCATATGAAGGAGTCCTGTCATTTCAAAACTGTTTTAGTGAGCGTTTCAGTGTTGTCCTGGCCGAGGTCTTATGAGGTAGCCATGGTGCAAGATGATGCAGTACCAGTCACTCCTTTAATTTGTACCCTTTAAGTATAACTGATATGGGGAAGCCCACAAGTGCATACCATAAAGAAGGGAAAAACCTAAAATTTAATGTATATGAGGGCCAAAAATCATCAAGTTGGAAACAGAAGGAGGCACTTCATTGTGGCATTCCATTGGAATTGCTGGCGATCGACTCAGTCTATTTAGTTATAGTTAAACCAAATGCATTTATTTCCAGAGCAGTCTTTAGGCTTGATCCAGCCCTAGGTTTTACTTCTTTTGAAGATCATAAAATTTCTATGTTCATTTCTGAGTTTTTTAAAAAATGTGCCAAAGTGTTGTTTGTTTCTATTTGTTAAAGGAGTATATCCAAATGGTGCCAAAAGGTAATAGGATATTTTTATTTATAAGTGAATAAATAAATAAATGAGAGAGAGAGAGAGAGAGAGATTTAGAGAAACAATGTGGAGCTGTCTAAAAAATTAAACAATGGTACTTGTGTTAGATCTTGTACCTCATATCCTTGAGTCCTTTGAAGACTGGTAGAACCCAGTTTGCTGTGGTACAGAATGCACAGATAGAGACCCAGCTGTTTTTGTTTCTTAAAGTTCTACCTCACCATGGAGAAGTATAGCATTTTACCTCAGTTTAGTATCAGATGGTCTCAGACAAAAGTGTAAGGCTGCATGCAGGGGAAGGGCACATCCTGTCTGTAGGATACGCAGTTTTGTTTAAATGGAAGTATTAGATGTGTACAGTTGGCTATTTTTTGTTGTTGTAGCCTCCATGTGGAAATAGTGGGCTCCCCTGGCTAAAGAACCATAAATAAAAACCAAATATTCCTACATTTGGGCAAATTAATTCTAATCCTCCCGTTATTTTGACTCATTTTCAAACTAGGAATTATGCAAACTGAAACTGATTTTTTTCAGTATTATGACACCACCAGTTGACATGACACATTTTGTGTCTTTATTTGCAGAGTTCTTATGTCCTTAAGACCTTTAGGTCTTCTCTCTACAAGAGAAAAATGTTTTATCTATATTTGCATGCCCACAAATGTATCCTGTCAGAAAAACTCTTAAGGGTATAATTTCTTTAAACACCATGCTATACCAAATGCTTGAAGGGAATGAGATAGATTACAAGTTCCTCTTCCTGGAAGGCAATTCAGACTCAATGTTCTTACCAGAGGCAGCCCTTATGTTGAATGTGTATTTGACTTTAACAATACCGTTCAACAGACCCATTATTTTACATGTGGAGTAAAGTTTAGAGAAGCACATTATCAGATTACTGTATTAAAAATTCTTGTTTTTCTCCCCTAGTCATTATTGAGTGACAAAAGTTGAAAGAGGAGGGTACAGAAAACCACTAATGGTTATATGCTGTGGTGGGTTTGGTAAATGTTATGATGGAAAATGTACCTTGATGTCTTTTTAAGTGATCTTAGGAGTTAACAAGCCAATTTGGCATCTTCTTCCTTCTCTTAATGATTGTATCAGCTTACAAACTCAGGTGGATATTTTTGTTTTAAAGCTCTTTTTACAGAGCCTTACTGACTGTTATATGTCTGCGTAGTGAAGTAGGGTAGATACCTTTCTTTACATTACCAGACCCGTAAACTCCTTTGTAGGTTTGTAGAACACTTCTCAGTCTATGTAGTAGCTTCCTTCCGAGGAAGAGATGTCCTGTTCCCGAGTTTTGCTTTGTTTCCCTCCTAAAAGAACTAAAGTTTTTAACTAATTTGTAAGGTGTGTTTAGTCACCCAGATTGGTGGGGGGAGGGGAGGGTTCTTACTGTATGTTACTATTGTTTGTATTGTGCATTACTTATCATACCTGTCTTGGTTGATGTTGATACATTTTTCAGTAAAAAGAGTGAGGGCCCATACATACTATTTAATTTGGTCCTTTTGTTGAGACAGATTCACAGAAATTGGAAACATCAAAAGCAAATAGAAGCTCTCTCCAGTTAAGACCAGTGTAACAAATTCTGTGGACAGTTTAAGTCCTCGCTTGATTTACTGTAGATACAAGCCCATCTTATAAAATGTAATTACTCAGTTAGAAATATTGTCATCTTGATCTAGTTCAGCATAGTAAAGCCATGAGCTTCGAGAATGATTCTGTCAGTTCTTGGCAGTTGTGCACCTTGAACCAATTGCTCTTGTAGTTTACTGTTCTGCTGCTCTCTACTTTTCTATTTTGTGATTAATTGTGCTGTTTTCCTACTGAGAAAAAATGCTCAGTGGGACAGACATTGTTCCGAGCAGCTCATTAAAAATAGAGCATTTATAACTGTTAATGGAACAGGTCATGTCAAAAAAACGTGCCATTAACGCAACCCCACATCATCCAAAAAAGGATTCACTTGTCTATTTAGACAAAAATTACTGGGCTTTGTAACTTAAAATGTTACGTACTGCAAAGAAGAAAGCATGATAGGTTGTGGGCAAACTGTTACGTAGAACAAACTAACAGTGTTAGAGAACTTTTGTGTTAATGCAGACTTCTGAATGTATCTTTGTGGTCCATAGAGAAGGCTGAAGGATATAGCAAGGAGATGATGTATCAGCTACTGGCAGCCTTAAAACAAAGTCAGTGTCTCTGTGGACTTGAAAATGTTCCTATGCAGTTTTTTTGTTTTTGTTTAATCAAATAAATGTGAGTTTTTCATGGCAAGCTTGGGTCATGTATGTGTGTGTGTTATCCATTTAAAAAAATGTTCTGTTGCATCCTATAAAAAAGGACAAAGCACATTGTGGAGAAAGTGAAACTGGTTCTCTGTAAACGATAAAGATTCTAAAACAAAAATTGAGGAAGTGTATGTTGTGTTCTGAAAGACCAGAGGAATAAAGTATAGGAAATATGAGACCTTTGTTAAAAATACAACAAACTCTTTCCCAATAATATGCAGGTAATAGTAATTTGTTGCAAGGCCAAAATATTTTCAATTTAACAAATAGGTTGGTCTTGCACTGTGCCTTTATAAATCAATATCACTTTTGTGAATGAAGGACGATCTTTGGCTAAGGCACGGGCCTTATATCAGAATATATTCTCAGTTCTTCCAGAGAGTTCCAGTGTAGCCATGGGCAAGTTGCTTAATTGTGGTGCCTCCATTTCTTCATCAGTAAAATGTGAGTGATACTCCTTTACCTCTTGGGGTGCTAAATTTGTTGTTTGTGAAGTACCTTGAGGATCCTATGGCAGGCACAAGTGTCAGCCAGCAAAGTCTAGTTTAAAGATGACATCATAATTGGTCATGCAGGCAGCAACCCTCTTTAGCCCCCACGGCTTTGGACAAATGTTGAAAGAAAACGTGGGGAGGGGGGTCTGCAGTAGACTTGGAGATGAGACAAACATCTGCCCCAGCTCCTCTGTTCTCTAGACCCCCTGCCCACCCACTCTTTCCTCCTCTAGCCTTCGGAGATGAAAGGAGTCTCGTGATTCTGGGGCCTCTGCCATCACCCCTGGTGGTTGGATGACAGGCTGGCCCATGGCAGGGAGCTCCCAGTACAGTTTAACCAGCTGAGACTGAAGTGGAAAGAGAGGGGGAGTAGACCCTGTTAGTAAGCGGGGGAGCCATGGTGGGTGAGTGGGGCAGGTTGGGGGGGAAAGCTGGACATCATGGCATAGTGTCGGGTTGGTAGTGTCAGTAGGAAGGGCTGGGGTTGGATGGATGGTGTGGCATAGTGTAGGGTGAGGGTCTCTCTGGCTAAGAATTAAGAAGCCAGTTTTAGAATACAGACATTGATAGCCAAATTCTGAATGGCTGTGTACTGTATACACCTTCCCAGAAAACGGATACATAGGCTGTGTGCCCGGCTCCCTCCTCTGGATGTGAGGGGCGCGTACAACGGGAAAGCTGAAAGAACATACTGGTCTATAAGGAGTGAAGGAAGGTCTGGTTGTATGTGTGTGGCTGTTTACAATCTAATCTCTTTTAGAGTTTAGCTCAATGGTAGTTCTTCTGATTATTAACAGGAAGCACCTCAAAGTATTTGAATTTTCAAAGCTTTTTGTATACAAGCAATGGAGATTAGTAGTACACAGGTGTGCTCCTATGAATGACATGTTGCCTTGGCTAAATGCTGCATATTCCAGGGTTCATTTTTCACACTTCTTTTACCCTTTGTTTGACATGCTGTGTGAAATTCTTCCAGTCAATTTCTCCAGTTATTTCTTCTCCATTCCCCACCCCCCTTCCAATAGGGGAATGGATGTGAGATTTATGACGTCCGTACCAGGCCCTCTTACGCTATTAGGATGAGGACAATACAAGTAACTGTGTAGAGAGACCAACACTCTTGCATATTAATTATGATTGGCTATCACTGCTTCAGGGCCGCAGTGGACGCTAGTCATTGCTTAATAATATTCTTCTTTAATAATGGAGTCAGACCACAGGTTGCTCTGTTACCTCTGCTCAAGGTGCATTATGACACAGACCAGAACATAATATGGAAAAAAGCAGGATTTCATACTTAAAAAACACAGCAACAAAAAAAAAAAATCCAGGCATTCACAGTACAAAGTCAAGGAAGATCACCACCAATTATTTTTTAAAATGGACTCTGTAGCCTTGCCTATATTTTTCACAAAAGAGAAGCAAGACATAATTTCATTGAATTGAGTCCTTGCAGACTGAATTGCATGTGAATACCTCTTCATGCTGCATATTTAAATCATCCTCTTGTCTTGTATTGTTTTTTTGCTTTTTCTTTTTATTTAATAGAAATATGTTTTGCTTTTAGTTGTGTTAAAAGATAAATGAAATCCACTAATCAGTGTGTAAGTTTAGGCTTATAAAGAATTATGCAATGTTTTTATAAACAGCTTTTTTAAAAATGTGGTTATAATATTTTATTTTCTGTGATAATTACATTTTCTACATACTATTTTTGCTACATAAAATTACAAAACCCCTCTATGTTAAAAGAACATTAATGTTATGAAGTCAAATACTTAGAAGTTAGCAAATGCCAGAATACCCCTACATGGTCAGTGGATAACCGGTCTCTGAAGCAAAGCTGTCGTTATGTTCAGTACAGTGTCTGTGCTTTTAAGTAAATCAAAGGCTTTCATGGAGGTTTCTCATTGATTTTACAAGAAATCATGAGAGAAATCATGCTCTTCTTGGCTGACATTCACATGTCAGACTGTGCAAATTAATGAAGGGGTTATGGTTGTATAAAAATGGACCTAAGATAATCAAAGGAAATGATTCTTTTAATTATAATTAATGATCAAATTAATTCAAATAGTTTTGAGAAAAAGCCAGTGTATTACTTTGAAAGGCACATTATCCAATTGACTAACCCACTGAAGCTGCCAAAAGTTATATTGTGCTAAAAATAGTGAGAATTGATATTAAATTAAAAATGTGACCAAACACTGCTTGTGAGGTGCCAAGTAATCTAAAATAGTGCCTCCCCCCGTCCCTCCTCTCAGCGACCCCCCTTGTGCTCCCCAGCATCATCCCCCACAATATTTAATCACAGGTATTTTTAGTATAAATCAGGGATGGGTTAGGGGCCGTGTATTTTTGTTTATTGCCTGTGACTGGTCCTTGATTTCTACTAAAAAATACCTGTGCCTAAATCAGAGCTTTAATAATAATCCCAGAGAGAAACTGATTTGGATAGGGAAACTGACAGTTTCAGTCTCAGATGCCAATTCTATCAGGGCACTTCTCTTTTCAATTTCAGATGAATAATTTATGTAGGGTCATTACATAGAATAATATCACAAAAATGCATTTTTTCCTTTTAAGAATCTCGAAAAAAATTACCAATTTGAAGCTCAAACAATCGATAATCAAATTATAGTTCGGGGGGAGATTTTTTTTAGAGAGAGGGCCCAAATCATGGGACTTCTCACCTCACAAAAGTGAGCAGGATTTAGCTGGCAACTCATTTTTCCTGTGCATGACCACGATCCATTCCTCATCTGGACCGCAACATTTGGCCCTCAGTTGTACACTCATAGATAGTGGCTTTGGGACCAAATGCATCTCTCATGTAATTCCACTGCAACTGGTGAAGTTACACTAGATTAAATTGATTCATGATGCCTAATTTTTACCTCAGAAGCATCAGTTCAACTCTGTCTCAAGTGAGGGGGGGTTATTTACGGATTTCTAAGGATATGGTGTTTAAAAAAAAAGTCACTGAGAGAAGAAAATAACCTCTGTGAAACATAAATCCCTGGAATGCATTTTGATCATAGAGGGTAGGAAAAAAGTGTCCCACGGTCCTCTCTCTCCCAACCTGTGCACTCCTACCTGCCTCGACAGGAACTGCTGGGAGTCATCTAATGTGGAATGAACACGAGCAAGCGCTGGACAAAGAAAAGACAGTTACCTGTTCCGTAACTGGTGTTCTTCGAGATGTGTTGCTCAGGAACTGCTGGGAGTCATCTAATGTGGAATGGACACGAGCAAGCGCTGGACAAAGAAAAGACAGTTACCTTTCCGTAACTGGTGTTCTTCGAGATGTGTTGCTCATGTCCATTCCGTGACCCACCTTCCTTCCCCACTGTCGGCGTTTCCAGCAAGAAGGAATGGAGGGTGGTGGCAGCTTCCAAGTTTACACAAATCCTTGTGTGGGCAGTCAGTCCATGCTCCTGTCTCAGGGATCCACTCCAGCTTGGGATCCTTGCTGCCATTTTGTTGTCCCCACGAGGGGACAGTTGATCACCTCCCCACGAGGTGATCAACTGAGGTCTGTGTGGTGACAGAACTGGTTTGTAACCGGCTTGTCTTTCACATTCTCCTCTCAGGCTTGCTGACAGAGGCTAAGCACAGGGATTACCCAGAAGAACACAGGCAAATCAGAATCTTTCCTCTCCTGCAGCAATGGGTTGCCTGGAAGAATCAAACTGGCAGCTTCACATTTCCTTGATCATGCTACTCTCCATGCACACGAAGGGTAAGGAGAAAAAAGTGTTCCGCAATGTAATTCTAACAGGGTGGTGAGCTGAAAGATAAAAGGGAACTGTTCAATTTTATTATGAAAGGAAATGTTTAGCTTAGAGAATTGCAGCTTAAGAATCTCCAAGCCACAGTGCAGTCTGGGAAAGTACAGCATTTTAGCTGTCAGTATGGTGCTCCTCCTGCCACGCACCCCAAAGGATCCTCTTGCACACCCCACTTTGGAGACTACTGTATGAAACAGTTAAGCTTTCTGTGACTCACCTACAATCCTTCAGTATTGGACCTGTGGTTTGTTTTGGGTTTTTTTTTTTGATGCCTTAGGGAATCTTACTCTGGCTTCCTAATAGGACATGACCCAGTTAAACCAAATGGCCAGAAGAAGCAGCAGTAGTACCTCTGTATAGTCAGTTTGCTCTCCAAGATTTAATGTGTGGTAGGAAGGTAGTAATCAGTAGGAGAAAATTAACTTCATGAGTCTGCTCTGTGCACCGAGACCAAATAAAACTTTGGATCCCAAAACCCTGAACTATGAAGTTCAGCTCAAAGTCCCACCTTCCCTGTTGACAACTATCTTGGAATATGGTTCTTAACTTAGTGATTTGGACTCATCTCTCAACAAATATAACATTTCTTTGTTTTTAGGTGCCTTGGCTGGACCAGTTGTTGATCCACATGTAACAGCAGTTTGGGGGAAGAATGTCGCCCTGAAATGCATAATTGAAATAAAAGGAACAATAACACAAATCTCATGGGAGAAGATGCATGGTAAAAGTAAACAGACCATTACTATTCTTCATCCTGAATATGGGTTGCTGTTCGAGGACAATACCAAGGAAGAGTGTCACTTGAGAACTACTCACTTACTGATGCAACTATCATCCTAACAATATAAGCTTCTCTGATTAGGAGAATATGTATGCAAAGCAGTTACATTCTCACTAGGAGATATTCAGTCATCAGCAACTGTAACTGTATTGGGTATGTTTGCTTCTTAATTTTATGTTTGATTATTTTAGCCCCCAAAACCTCCACAAAAAGCTAAATAAACTTCATAGGACTTGGCTCCATGCAGACATCGTATGTAGCAAGCTGAGGTCTGAATCTACAGCACAATATCTTGCCACATAATGATTGCCCATGTTTATCTTCCTACTGTGGACTGAAAGTTCAGTAGTGGGGTTTGACAAATGTTTCAAATATTGTTAGCGGGCTCCAGCTTCGTAGAGAAGTGATCCAATTTCTTAATGCTGTGACTTACAGAAGTATATAACTTATTCTTCTGTCTCAAGTTTACTTTAACAATCCTCTTAGCTGAATTAGAAGACAACACAGAGCAGGTGTTTTAATGCAGTATTAGTGGGTTTGTGACTTTTTTTTGTCATTGTGGCCACATCCATGAGAGGACTACAAGCCTTTCGATTTAAAGTCATTCTTAGTGATTTAGGGAGAACTTACATATTTTAAATCAGAAGATCCAGGCACTCTGTCAAATCATCCAAAAGCTGAGAATAGTGGAAGAAGGAGAAAATAAACATTGAGTGATGGAATAATATACTGGACAGTGCTTGCTGAGTGAAAAGATTCTTTGTTGGGTCACAATAGGCTGAGATGAAATTGTTGCTACTTCAAATATTGGACAAATATGTGCTAAAATAGTACAATTAATTAAAAATTAAACTTTCACACGCTAGTATGTTTAAAATAAACTGCACATGAATGGGAAAAATTTAAAGCATTTTTATGTATAAGCTTTCTTCTCAAATTTTAGAAACAGTTCAAGTAAAGGCAAAAAACAACTTAAAGCTTGTTCTGAAATTTTGAATAAATAATGTAGCTCTTGACTTAAATGGAAAAATCAATATGTAATTTAAAGGAGCTCTTCAGGATGTTTCGGGTGTATTGATCTGATAAGATACTAAATGACTATAGAAAGGCTTTTGATGGTGAAATAAGTTAATTGCTGCGTACTGTTTTAAAAAGAAATGTAATGGCTCATTAAAAGATTCGGGAGGGTAGTCCAGCAAATACGAAGCAATTCATTTTTTCCAAAAAATTGGATATTTAAGATGGTTGAAGTAAAAGCTTAACTGGGGCCTTATCTTACTAATCCATATTCTTATTTTTTTTCTTTGATATTAATGTCATTAACAGTGGTTAAAATGAGTTTAGTTTGGTTATAAATTAGTGATTTTAGCTAAAACACTAGAGACTAGAGATACAGGCAGGAAGAAAAAAGTGTGGACAAACCCTCACCAATCGGAGGTGAAATGATGCATTGTTTCCATTCTGTAAGTAATTTTGCTCTTGGCTGTAACAGCGTTTTTGTAAAAAAGAGCAGCTGTATTTAAGCAAAACAAAAAGATTTGATGATGGAGAAATTCCTGAAAATAGCAGAATAATATATCACCATTAAACATTTTAAGCAATAATGTTAGTTTTAATACACAGGGACATGTTTGGTGCGGCAATGACTGTAACGAGAATGAATTTTTTTGAGTTCATATTTGTCTCCCAGTTACTCTAGCACAGTAAGTCCTAGAACTGCTTCTGTGAAATATGGACTATTATTTTCTTTGTGGGATGCTTCTTTCTACAACTTGGATTTGAAGCAACAAGTTTCTAGTTCCTCAGTTACTTTTCTTCCTTAAAGAATTAATTTAAGAGGCTGAACGAGTAAAGTGTTCCAGGTTAAGTACGGCACAAAAGAATTGTTTGTCAACTGTAGAGCTCTGTGGGTAAGGGGAAGGATGGGGCACCTTGAAAAATAGTTGGATACAAAGAAATTCTTTGTCATAAGGGCAATCAGGAAGGCCTCTGTCCTGCAGACTGTCATTGTAAGGACAGAGAAGGCCATAATTGTGGCTTAGATGGTGCATTGTGGAATACCCATGAAACAGATGTTGTGTAGGTAGAAAGTCTCCAGGACTATAGTAACATGAAGAACAGTACACATTTTGAGTTTAGACCTGACACAGGTCATGCTACGTTTTGACTTTAACATGTTGTCATAAACAGATAGTTAAGGGTTAATGTCTCTTTTACCTGTAAAGGGTTAACAAACAGGGAACCAAACGCCTGACCAGGGGACCAATCAGGAGACAAGATACTTTCAAATCTCGGTGGAGGGAAGCCTTTGTTTGTGTTTTTGGGTTTGGCTTTGTTCTCTCTGGGTTCTGAGAGTAACCACACGTACCTACAGGCTCTCTAATCTTCTGTTCAAATTTAGTAAGTACAAAAGGTAGAAAACCCGTTTAGTCTTTGTGATTGTTTTTCTTTATTTGCAAATGTGTATCTGGCTGGTAGAAATTAAATGTGCATCTGGCTGGTAGAGTTTTAATGTGTATTTGGCTGAAAGTATTTTAAATTGTATTTCTGTTGGAGGAGGCTTTTTCTCCAGTTTCTATAAGCTGACAGACCTTGTAACTTTTACCATCTAAAATACAGAGACATCTTTCACTTTTTTCTTTCTTTTTATTAAAAGTTTTGCTTTTAAGACCTGTCTGATTTTTCCCTCTTGTTGAGGCTCAAGGGAATTGAGTCTGTACTTAACAAGGAAGGAGAAGGGAGGGGAAGGGTGGAATCCCTTTGTTTTATATTCACGGAGCGTGAATCTATCTCTCTCTCCAGGAGATCTAATTTCTCTGTGTTGTGATTTAAGGAGTTTGAATCACAGTAATCTTCCAGGGTAACCCAGGGAGGAGAAGGCTGGGAAAGGCAACGGTGAGGAAAGGGGTTTACTTTCCATGTGTTAAGACCCAGGGGGTATGGGTCTTGGGGGTCCCCAGGGAAGGTTTTGGGGGGACCAGAGTGTATCAGGCACTGGAATTCCTGATTGGTGGCAGCTTATCAGATCTAAGCTGGTAATTAAGCTTAGAGGAATTCATGCTGGTACCCCAACTTTTGGACTCTAAGGTTCAGATTGGGGAAAGATACTATGACATGTGTAGTCAAAGGGGAATGTTTTTGAGAGGTGTGAACTTCGGAAGCTTTTAGTTGAGCAGTAAAGTGAGATGTCCTTAAATATTGGTGGAGTTAAAGTATGGCCATGTGTTGTCAGACAAAGGAAACTTCTCCAAAGTCCTAGCTTAAATCAGGAATCCTACTTCAGTTTCCAAACAGGCTGTGATAAGTATGTCACTAGTTCTAATTTGTTTAGCTGTTGCTCTTAACCTGGGAAAGTGTTAAAATGAGTTATCAATATTTACCATCCATTCATCAGTTATGCAGTGTCTGATCAAGTCTTGATGTATTACTGAGCTCTGTTCCTTCCTCCCCTTGTCAGTGTGGACTGCAGAATAGTCTATTACTGTCTAAGCCTTAACATATAGTGCTTTATTGCTATCATTGGTTAGGTGAGTTGGTTAAATTGCACTGTGAGCCCCTCAAGCCTCTCTCTCAAGAATTAGGTGTTTAAGTCTCCCCCATGCTTTCTTTTCTTCTTCAGGTTTCCTGTAGGTTTCATCTTGAGCAGGATGGTTCCTAGCTTCAATTTTGATACTTTTCTCGAGGAAACCTCTGCCTCAAAAGTGTTTTGATCTGGATTTTACCAAATCATTGAGTTTTGACTTGAGCTGTTTAGTCCTGTTAAGAAAAAAGAGATGTCACAAATCTAGTAGTATTTAATGCACCAGAAAGCTTAAAAGCTGTTAAAACTGTAAGGGATTTTAGAAAATAAGTGATAAATATAAAAAGAATGCTTTTGTCTTGTAAAAAAGATATGTGGCCTCTATTTGATCTCAGTGAACAATAAATTCCATATACATTTTGTATATATTTACTGCTTTGAGCAATTCTGTTTACGGTTATGTTGTCTTGTAGCTTTTCTTCATCTCTTTAATTTCTGTGATGGAAGGTATTGCTGTTAAGATGCAAGCATATGGAAGATAGAGAAAGATGTATTATCAAAGATGTTCACTTTTTGGGCAATGTGCTGTTTCAGACCCAGGAAGCAACAGTTTCTTTGAGTGATGATTCCTATGTGTATTCCACACATGGGTGCACATGTGTAAATAATTTTTTGTCATTTTCATAGTTTAGTTTAGTATCATAAACATCCTCCCTGGTTAAGGGACACAATCCCTTGTCACCTGGGGACTGTGCCAAGGATCTCAGGATTCAAGAACTGTCTCACGCTCATTAATTTTCTATTAGCAATGAGTATTCATAGTGCCTCTACTGCCTGGTTGAGGCACACATTTCGGTAAAGTGCAGCATCTGTAAGGCCTTCCTACCCAGAACTAGAGTAGCCTGTGAGCCCCATCTCTGCGAGTTCCATATCGAAGCGGTAATGAGGTTCCTGGTGCACTCAGATCCTGGCCAAGGAGACTGCCTCCACTGATATGTAGTGCCCCTCTGAGCACGAGCCATTGTGTGGAGCTGCTGGCACTGAAGCCTAAGGACAATCCCCACCACAAGAATAAGAAAAACTCGCGAGCATAATAGCACCCAGTGGACTGCTGATAAGAGATTAGTTCTCTCCCCTACCTGTACTATGTCAGGTGAGATGCAGCCCTTGGATCCAGTGGAGACAATGCTGAAGGTGCCCCCGGCTGGAGGGTGAAGCAAAGAAGAAGCAGGATCTGTTGGCACCAGTGGTAACCTCGGTACTGGGACACTTAGAGCATCAGTCAACAAGCATAGCTCTGGATGCTCCGTCACTGCTGCATCCCCAGCGTGCTGAACTCAAGTCCCTTTGGAATCTCAATGGGCACCCATGGACTCAGGATGTAGAGACTTGCCTAACACCAGAGGAGATATTCCTTCTGTATCTGCAGTGTCCACTCCTCATGGGTCCTTCCATCCTGCAGTACAACTTCACTACATACAGTAGACTGGTAGACCTTAAGTACAAGTGCCCTGCAGATGACAAGGCCCAGCTCTAGGCCTTAGTAAATGAAGGAAAACTAGTGGACACTCTTCCTCTCAGAGCTTGACTCCTTGATGGTTCTTGGGGAATAGAGGTACAGCAGATCCTATTAAACAGCAGAAAGATCTGGGGCAGAGCTAGCTACTGTGGCAAAGTACCTGTCTCTCCTCTCCTAGCTCAGTCCTCCTCAGCCTTGGAGACACAGGCTTGGGCAAAGCAAAAGCCCTTAACAGTCGCGCAGGGTCTGGCTGATCCCTTCTCAGTCAGGCCCTTGTTCTGTTTTCCTCTCCTTCTGGGGAGAGTGCAACCTGCCTTGCCAGAAAAGGTTGTAGAGTTCAGCTGCCTCTACTCACTGGCAGCTACTCTACTTCTCTCCTCCCCCCTTGCTTCCCTGCCAGGGAGAGTTTAAAAAGGTCACCAGCCATTTGGGGCCAGCTGAAACTAATTACCTCCCTGGTAACCCCTGTTCCAGCTGAACCTTATTCCTCCAGGGGTAAGCCTTCTGGGACTAATTACTACCCCACGCTTGGTAGCTAAGTATCCTGAGTTTGCCAAACTACTTTGAAAAGTAGAGATTTCATCACTGATGTTTTCATTGGCAGTTTTTCTTACCTGTTCCCCTCTTTACTGTTCTTGATAATCTTTTGGAATTAAGAAGGTCAGATGGTAGCTTGAGTTCTGTCAAAGATCTGGTAGTAATCACAACTTTCCCTTTACTGGAGGGTGAGGATGGGGGGCTTCAGTATTTGCCTACCCCACACTGACAGAGTTCATTAAAGCACTGATAAATTTATTTCCGCAAATAAGACAATCTACTCTGGTATGAGACTTGAACTTGGTCCTTAACAGCTTCATAGATTCATAGACTCTAGGACTGGAAGGGACCTCAAGAGGTCATCAAGTCCAGTCCCCTACCCTATGGCAGGACCAAATACTGTCTAGACCATCTCTGATAGACATTTATCTAACCTACTCTTCAATATCTCCAGAGATGGAGATTCCACAACCTCCCTAGGCAACTTATTCCAGTGTTTAACCACCCTGACAGTTAGGTTGGACATTAGGAAAAAGTTCCTATGTCATGGAACCTTCATTTGTGCCTCTAGCTACAGTAGTTGTTTTCTATTCCCCTTGCCTATTAAAATAGCATCACTTCTGCACCTGGGCTTGATCATTAGGGGCATTAATATTGGAGCCTCTTTACAGTGTTAAGGAAAAAGTTGCATTACAGCCTCATCTCAAATTTCTACCTAAACCATTCTTCAATTTATGCACTAACCAGGCCATATACCTTCCTCTGTGTGTGTGGTTCCCCCTCCCCCACTCTGTTTTCCAGCCACGCCAGTCCAGGGAAGAATCTGCATTCCATGCTCTGAATCTCGGAAGGGTATTAGCTTTGTATCTGGACAGAGCCAGACCATTTAGAATCTCTGACTGTTTCTTTTGTGTCTTGATCAGAAAAATATACACTTTCCACCCAAAAGATTTCAAAATGTGTTTCTGGGGATATTCTGAGTTGTTATAAGCTCACTATGTTCTGTCCCTTTCCAGAGTAATTGCCCACTCAGCTGTATCTCGGTGCACTTCTATACACTGTTGAAAAGTGTACCAGTCACTGAAATTTGCAAAGTCATAACTTGGTCACCAGTTCAGTTTTTCCAAACAATATGTCTTGGTACAGGCTTCCAGGTCAGATACTGCTATTGCCAGTGCTGTTTTGTCAGCAGTCTTAAATCTGACTCCAAAGCTGCTCCCTCCTATGGATGCTGCTTGGCATTTGCTTGAAGTGGAGCACTCATCAGGACACTACTTGAGAAAGGAAAGGTGGTTCAATTTTACAGGAACTGAAGTTCTTAGATGTCTTGATAGGTACTCTACTGTTTGCCCTTTTCCTGCTCTGCTTTGCGGTCTGTCTTTTGGTGATAGCAAAGGAACTGAGGGCTATTTGCCTGCACTGCTTCCTGTATTCTTAAGACGGGACATGAGGTGGTCTGGAGTCACCTGCGTGTGCTGAACAGGCAGTGCTCCCGAAAATGTCAAAGATGACCCTGAAGTGGAGTGCATGTAGTGGGATGCACCTTGAAGAATTCGAGTTACTATACAAAGTTGCTAACCTCTGAATCAACAAGTGGCATTATTTAAACCCTAGACGACACTTGGATTAAGTAAGAATTGTACGTTTGGTTAAGAATTGGTGGATGACTAACTGTATTCACTGGGCGGATGCATAATTGAACCTTATTTATAAATAAAATATACAAATTGACTTTAAGTTAACACTAACTCCTGTAAGAATTATTTTCTTTTAAATATAAACTGCAATAGAGATGCTCTGGACACCTGAGTTCACAAAATGTTGGGCAGTTGGATATTCCGTTAGTAGCTTGCAGCATGTGAAATCAGTCTCTTATTTGTAACTGGCTTGACATTCATAAGTCGACTAAATTTCCTTGTGCTTAAAAATGTGATTTCTTCAGAGACATTCCTTAATGTATACGAGTTCAACCTCCTGGACATCATTTATTTTTGGGCATCTCTTAGATCTTTCCTGATTATTGAGTTTTTGCATGTTGATTATCTTGTAGCTATATTTAAAAAAAAAAGAAAAACAAAAAGAAGAGAAAAGAAGGTTTTATGGCCAGAGCTTAATGCTACAAGTCACACTGTAAACTACCAAATAAAGTAGGCTGAAGGACATAATGGGGTCTGATTTGTTTAATAGCTTGTGGAGCAAGAATCTTTAGTACTACTTTCTCTTTAACCACAAACAACCAAAACCTAAACAACCAAAAAAAACCCCACCCAGGTATCTATGAAACTAGTTAGGTGATAGCACTTGAAGTACATAATAAAGAAGATTTGGGTTCTAACCACACTGGAGATGTGTAGTTGTAAATAAGTGCATCATGCATTTCTGTGATATTGATAAAAAAAACCTGAATACATGTAAGTTAAACTACAGAATTGCTTAAGTAAATGTGTAAAATATAGTGTCTCTTCCTGGTTAGTAAAAGCAATCCCACCAAATGTAGCCTAAAGGCTGTATTTAGTTGCACTTCACATGTTTTAATGGTTACCAATGAATGAGCATCAACCCTACCTTAAGGGAGGAATAAAGTACAGATACAAAGCTAGATTAAAATAAATGATTTAAAACAAGATTTCTTGCTTGCTGATTAAAATTTGACTTTTATCACTTTGATTTTAAATCAGTCCATCCTGGCAATGTGCAGCACAGGGATGTCAGAGCTGTCAGTTGTCCAGACTACTTTTAAGTATCCATTGTATCATCAACTTTACCTGCTGGTTAACAAATCTGCCTTGAAAATGAGTTAGCCGCTGTTAGCTATTGGAGATAAAATGTACATACAGGAATTGAAGTGAGGTTAATGAAACTTTTCGGTCTTGACTGAAAACATACTTTTTACATTTTATTTCAATAGTTGAACCCATTGTGAGCCTAACAAAGGGACCAAACTCTTTAATAGATGGTGAAAATCAGGCAGTAGCAGCCACTGGAAAATCTGCTGCAGATATTGATTGGGAAGGAGGTCTTGGAGAAGTGGTATCCAGTTCTACTTTATTTCCAAATGAAACCGTGACAGTTGTCAGTCAGTACAAACTCATACCCACCAAATTTGCCAGAGGAAGACACATAAGTTGTGTTGTGAATTTTTGTTTACTGCCTGTGACCTGTCTGTGACTTTTACTAAAAATATCCATGACTTAAAATGTAGCCTTAGACATTAGCGATCTTCCAAGCATTGGGAACAGAGGCTTGTTTCAGCGATGGATTACCTACCATGGTTAGTAGTTCTGCAATTTCACCTTTGAGTTCCTTCCGAACTCTTGGTTGAATACCATCTGGTCTTGGTGACTAATTACTCTTTAATTTTTCAGTTTATTCTGTTGACACGTCAGTGTGGGACAGTATTTTAGATTTGTTGCCCCCAAACGATGCCCCTCCCATCAGAGCTATTTCCCCCACATCCTCTGCGGTGACGACTGATGGGAAGAGTTCATTTAGCTTCTCCAAAGTGGCCTTGTCTTCCTTGAGTGCTCCTTTGTAGGCAGTGGTGTTGTAGTTATGTTTGTTCAAGGATATTAGAGAGATAAGGTGGGTGAGGTGGTATTTTTTTTTTTGTTGGACCAATATCTGTTGGTGAGAGACACAAGCATTTGAGCTTAAACAGAGCTCTTCCCCGTTTAACACCTTGGTTGTCCAGTGTCTCCACTGGCTTTCTGGAAAGCTTTCTGCTTCCAATGTACTTTAAAAAAAAATCTGTTCATTCTTGCATCTTTAGCAAGCGGCTTCTCAAATTTCTTTCTTGCCCTGATTTATTATACTCATTGTGTCAGAGTTTGTACATATTCCTAGTCTCCTCACCGGAATGTAACTTCCAGATTTTACAAGATATCTTTAATGGCCTCCATAGCTCTGTTGTTTAGCTATGGTGACATAGATTCATAGATTCTAGGGTCAGAAGGGACCAATGTGGTCATCTAGTCCGACCACCTGCACAAAGCAGGCCACAGAACCCTACCCATCCACTTCTATAACAAACCCCTAACCTATGCCTGAGTTATTGAAGTCTTCAAATTGTGGTTTGAAGACCTCAAGCTGCAGAGAATCCACCAGCAAGTGACCCACGCTGCAGGGGAAGGCGCAAAACCTCCAGGGCCTCTGCCAATCTGCCCCAGAGGATAATTCCTTCCCGACCCCAAATATGGCGATCAACTAAACCCTAAACATGTGGGCAAGACTCACCAGCCAGCACTCAGAAAAGAATTCTCTGCAATAACTCAGATCCCATCCCATCCAACATCCCATCACCAACCACTGGGCATACTTATCTGGCGATAATCAAAGATCAGTTGCCAAAATTAGGCTGTCCTGTCATACCATCCCTTCCATAAACTTATCAAGCTTAATCTTAAAGCCAGATATGTCTTTTGCCCCCCAGTACTCCCCTTGGAAGGCTGTTCCAGAACTTCACTCCTCTAATGGCTAGAAACCTTCGTCTAATTTCAAGTCTAAACTTCCTAGTGTCCAGTTTATACCCATTCATTCTTGTATATACATTGGTACTGAGCTTAAATAATTCCTCTCCCTCTCTAATATTAAGCCCTCTGATATATTTATAAAGAGCAAGCATATGCCCCCTCAGCCTTCTTTTGGCTAGGCTAAACAAGCCAAGCTCTTTGAGTCTCCTTTCATAAGGCAGGTTTTCCATTCCTCGGATGATCCTAGTAGCCCATCTCTGAACCTGTTCCAGATTGAATTCATCCTTCTTAAACATGGGAGACCAGAACTGCACACAGTATTCCAGGTGGGGTCTCACCAGCGCCTTATATAACGGTACTAACACCTCCTTATCTTTGCTGGAAATACCTCACCTGATGCATCCTAAAACTGCATTAGCTTTTTTAATGGCTATATCATATTGGCGGCTCATAGTCATCTTGTGATCTACCAATACCCCAAGGTACTTCTCCTCCTCTGTTGCTTCCAACTGATGCGTCCCCAATCTATATCTAAAGTTCTTATTATTAATCCCTAAGTGCATAACCTTGCACTTTTCACTATTAATTTCATCCTATTACTATTACTCCAGTTTACAAGGTCATCTAGGTCTTCCTGTATGATATCCCGGTCCTTCTCCGTGTTAGCAATACCCCCCAACTTCGTGTCATCCGCAAACTTTCTAACACATTCCTGCTTTTTGTGCCAAGGTCAGTAATAAAAAGGTTAAATAAGATTGGTCCCAGAACCGATCCTTGAGGAACTCCACTAGTAACCTCCTACCAGCCTGACAGTTCACCCTTCAGTACGACCCGTTGTAGTCTCCCCTTTAACCAGTTCCTTATCCACCTTTCAATTTTCATATTGATCCCCATCTTTTCCAATTTGACTAATAATTCCGCATGTGGAACCTTGTCAAATGCCTTACTGAAATCGAAGTAAATTAGGTCTACCACATTTCCTTTGTCTAAATAGTCTGTTACCTTCTCAAAGAAGGAGATCAGGTTGGTTTGGCACGATCTACCTTTAGTAAAGCCATGTTGTACTTTGTCCCAATTACCGTTGACCTTAATGTCCTTAACTACTTTCTCCTTCAAATTTTTTCCAAGACCTTACATACTACAGATGTCAAACTAACAGGCCTATAGTTACTTGGATCACTCTTTCTCCCTTTCTTAAAGATAGGAACTATGTTAGCAATTCTCCAGTCGTACGGCACAACCCCTGAGTTTACTGATTCCTTAAAAATTTTCGCTAACGGGCTTGCAATTTCATGCGCCAATTCCTTTAATATTCTCGGATGAAGATTGTCCGGGCCCTCCGATTTTGTCCCATTAAGCTGTTCAAGTATGGCTTCTACCTCAGATTTGGTAATATCCACCTCCATATCCTCATTCCCCTTTGTCATTCTTCCATTACCCCTAAGCTCCCCATTAGCCTTATTAAAGACTGAGGGAAAGTACCTATTTAGATGTTGGGTCATGCCTAGGTTATCCTTAACCTCCTTTCCATCCTCAGTGTGTAGCAGTCCCACTTCTTCTTTCTTTGTTTTCTTCTTATTTATATAGCTATAGAACCTTTTACTATTGGTTTTAATTCCCTTTGCAAGGTTCAACTCTATTTGGCTTTTAGCCTTTCTCACTTTAACCCTACATGTTCTGACCTCACTAAGATAGCTTTCCTTGCTAATCCCACCCTTCTTCCACTCCTTGTAGTCTTTCTGCTTTTTCTTAATCACCTCTCTGAGATGCTTGCTCATCCAGCTTGGTCTACAACTCCTGCCTATGTTTTTTTTCCCCTTTCTTGGGATGCAGGCTTCCGATAGTTTCTGCAGCTGTGACTTAAAGTAATTCCAGGCCTCTTCCGCATTTAGATCCACAAGTTCTTCAGTCCAATCCATTTCCCTAACTAATTTCCTTAATTCTTTAAAGTTAGCCCTCGAGAAGTCAAAAACCCTAGTCCCAGATCTATTTTTGTTTATCCTTCCATTTAGTTTGAACTGAATTAGCTCATGATCACTCGAACCAAGGTTGTCCCCTACAACCATTTCTTCTATGAGGTCCTCACTGCTCACCAAAACCAAATCTAAAATGGCATCCCCTCTTTTTGGTTCTTCAACTACTTGGTGAAGGAATCCATCAGCTATCCAGGTATCCAGAAAAATCTGAGCCCTACTATTCTTGCTAGCACTTGTCCTCCAGTCTGTATCTGGGAAGTTAAAGTCTCCCATGATCACACATTTCCCATTGGTGTTTACTTCCTTAAAAACATTAAAGAGGTCTATATCTATCTCCAAATCAGATCCCAGTGGTCTGTAGCACACCCCAAGCACTATCTCAGGGGAGGTAGCTTTCTTTCCCAGTGTGATGTTTGCCCACACAGACTCTGTCTTGTCCATTCCATCACTTCTTATTTCTTTACAGTTAACTTCCTCATTGACGTACAATGCTACTCCACCACCTTTGCCTTTATTTCTATCTTTCCTAAACAACACATAGCCTTCAATACCCGTACTCAAGTCATGACTACTATTCCACCATGTTTCTGTTATCCCTATAATATCCGGTTTCACTTCCTGCACCAGTAGCTCTAGTTCCTCCATTTTGTTCCCTAGGCTCCTCGCATTAGTGTACAGACATCTTAATTTTTGCCATTTGGCTTCACTCACATTCTGTACCCTGTTAGGCACAGACATTCTACCACCACCATCACCTGTTAGTCTGTTATCTACACTACCCTTCCTCCTTATGCCAATTCTTCTGTCCACGGCTGTATCCCCTCTTACGTTGTTTACTTCCCTCTCAAGGTTAAATTCTGGCATGGAGATCTCCCGAACATCTCCCAACCATCTCCCCCAAATTTCTAGTTTAAAGCTCTCTTAATCAGGTCGGCTATTCTCCATCCTAGAAGTCTATTTCCCTCCTTGCTCAGGCGAAGTCCATCCCAAGAGAACAGTCTTCTGTCCGTAAATGCTTCCCAACGGCCATACATCCCAAAGCCCTCCTTATAGCACCACTGCCTGAGCCATCTGTTGATCACCATAATCTTGTCACACCTTTGTCACTCTTCTCTAGGAACCGGCAGAATCCCACTGAAGATCACCTGAGCCCGATTTCCTTAAGCGTCTTCCCCAGTCTGGCATAGTCTCCCTTGATACATTCCAGAGAGTATCTAGCCATATCATTCGTTCCCACATGAAGGACAATCAACGGATTCTTCCCCGCTCCCGCTAGTATCCTTTTCAGCCTCAGGTTCACATCCTGTATCCTAGCACCCGGCATACAACACACCCTTCTGTTCTCCCGATCAGCTCTAGTCACAGGCCTGTCTGCTCTTCTCAGTAAGGAGTCTCCAATCACGTAGACCTGCCTTTTCCTGGTGACAGTGCACTTCTCCGGTCTATCTCCCACACCCACTGGCTGTAAGTCCTCTCGATTCCTATTCCCCCTTGCAATCCTCCTGGTGCTCACATGTGATGTTACCTCCATTGAATCCTCCCCTCCTCTTGCAGGACTAACAGCTCTTCTCTTTTTCCTTGCCCTCTCTCCTTCAGCGGCCACCTGCTGTGCCCCTTCTTCATTTTCCAACTCTGCAAACCTGTTCCTGAGTTCTATTTCTCTTTCACTGGCCCGTCTTTTCTTCTGCCTGGTTCTCTTAGTCACATGCTTCCACCGTCCACTTTCCTCATCAAGCAGTCTCTCTTCTGAATTCTTTGGTCCTGCTTCCATCTGCACATCTGAGCTTATCCCTTCAGCCTCCTCGTGTCTGTGCTCCATCATCTGCTCAAACCCCTGTCTAAACTCAACCAGAGCTTGCACCTGCATCTCCAGTCCTCGGATCTTCTCTTCCATCAGCTCTATCAGGCGGCACTTCATGCAGACAAAGCTCTTTTCAGGCGCCCCCTCCAGGATCATGTACATGCCGCAGCTTCCACATCCAGTCATCCTCATTGTGTCTTTCACTGCTACCTCTGTATCAGTCATGGCCTTCCCACCTGAGGCCTGGTAGTCAAAACAACAGAAGCCCCCAGCAGGCACCAGACCACCACCGTATCCCTTAATCAGCTTGTCAGTTCCTCTGTCTTAGTCTCCCCTGCAAACCCCCCCCCCCCGGAAACTCCCACTGAAACTCCCCTGTTTACAGCTCTGTTTGCTGGCTCCTGTGCTGCTGCCTGGCTGGCTGGCTACTTATATAGGACCCCTAATCAGGTAAGCTCCGCCCCCTAATCAGGGCTCCGCTGCTCTCCCAGCACACTGCCCCTAGCAGCCTCCACACACACACACACACACACACACACACACACACACACACACTACACAATACAATCCACAAACTACAAATTACAGAAACCTGCTTCTCCAACAGAACTCCCACTGAAACTCCCCTGTTTACAGCTCTGTTTGCTGGCTCCTGTGCCACTGCCTGACTGGCTGGCTACTTATATAGGACCCCTAATCAGGTAAGCCCCACCCCCTAATCAGGGCTCCGCTACTCTCCCAGCACACTGCCCCTAGCAGCCTACACGCACACACACACCCCCCCCCACAATACAATCCACAAACTACAAACTACAAAAACCTGCTTCTCCAACAGAACTCCCACTGAAACTCCCGTTTACAGCTCTGTTTGCTGGCTCCTGTGCCGCTGCCTGGCTGGCTGGCTACTTATATAGGACCCCTAATCAAGGCTCCGCTGCTCTCCCAGCAGACTGCCCCTAGCAGCCTACACACACACAGACACACACACACACACACACACACACCACAATACAATCCACAAACTACAAAAACCTGCTTCTCCAATAGAACATGGTTTTGGTCTTCTTACTGTAGGGGTTCTCAAACTTTTTTTGCTGAGACCGGCTTTGAAAATATTTCCTGCTGTGATGATCTCTCTCCGCCCCACCCCAGTACCATGCCACCCTTACTTCTGCGCTGCTGTGAGCGGTGACTCTGTCTTCAGAGCTGCCCAGCTCTGAAGGCAGTGCAGAAATATGGGTGACCCCCCTTTTGGGTCAGGACCCCCACTTTGAGACACTCTCTTGCCTTTTCCAATTTGGGTTATACTATTAGTCTGAACCCATATTGGGGTGATTTTCAATGTTCCCCATGCTGCTTTCAGGCATTTAACCCTTGTGACTGCTCCTTTTGATTTCCACCTAGCAAGCATCCTCATTTTTGTGTAGTTTCCCTTTTTAAAGCTAAAGGTTGCCATGGTGGTTTTTTCCAGTATTATCCCCCTTACAAAGATGTTAAATTTAATTACATTATGGTTACTATTACTGAGCTGGGAGGACCGAATCCTGTGGTCCACTTAGGACTAAATCAAGAACTGCCTCTCTCCTGGTGGGTTCCAGGACTAGCTGCTCCAAGAAGTCATACATGGTGTTTAGAGGTTTTCCCTCCACATCACACCCTGAAGTGGTATTTACCCAGTCAATATGAGGATCGTTCACATCAGCCACTGTTGTTGGTTCTTTCTGGTTTTGCAGACTCTGTGAACTTCTGTAGCATTTCACAGTCCTGGTCTGGTGGGTGTTGTTATATCCCTACTGCTATACTCTTTTAGTTCAGGCATGGAATTTCTTTCCATAGATATTCCATGATACAGTTTGTTTCATGTATGCTTTTTTAAATTTTACGTGTCTCTCTGCTTTCTTTAACATATGGTGCCGCTCTCCAACCAGTGTGACCTACTTTGTCATTCCGTTATATTTTGTACCCCGGTATTACCATGTTCCGCTGATTATCCACTTTCCACCAAATTTTCATTATGCTTATTATATCAAGTATCAGAGGGTAGCCGTGTTAGTCTGGATCTGTGAAAAGCGACAAAGAGTCCTGTGGCACCTTATAGACTAACAGACGTATTGGAGCACACGCATGTATTGGAAATTCCCAGAGACAGGTATAAATATGCAGGCAAGAATCAGTCTAGAGATAACGAGGTTAGTTCAGTCAGGGAGGATGAGGCCCCTTCTAGCAGTTGAGGTGTGAATACAAGGGAGGAGAAACTGCTTTTATAGTTGGTTAGCCATTCACAGTCTTTGTTTATTCCTGAGCAGATGGTGTCAAATTTGCAACTCAACTGAAGCTCAGCAGTTTCTCTTTGAAGTCTGGCCCTGAAGTTTTTTTTGCTGCAGGATGGCTACCTTTAAATTTGTTATTGTGTGTCCATGGAGATTGAAGTGTTTTCGTACAGGTTTTTGTATATTGCCATTCCTAATGTCTGATTTGTGTCCATTTATCCTTTTACATAGGGACAGTCCACTTTGGCCGATGTACATAACAGAGGGATATTGATGGCACATGATGGCGTATATTACATTGGTGGACGTGCAGGTGAATGAACTGGTGAAAGCTTTATAACTATTAAAACACAAACAGTCAGCATCACATGTCAGACTATACCAAGTAAATAGTCTTACATCAAACCCTAATAAGTTCTCAAGCAGCATTTTTCTTATTTTGCCTATCTAGAAATATAGATGATTATCGATTAGAAATAGTTTTCCATCAGTCTGTGAATGTATGGTGAAATCAATGGTCATCAACATGTACTAGTAAAAATCTCATCTTTCCAAGTCTAACTATGAAAGATCTGCCCATCTGCTATAACAACTTCAAAAGTGCATGGAGGGTGTGATAGTCATGTGGGACCATCTGCTGACAGGAGACTGTGTGAGGTTCCTCTCCAGGAGTCCTTGGGAGAAGGGAGGGCAGTGGGAGGGAAGAAGGTGACGGGGAGCTGGTGCTCGTGGGATGTCCCAAAGGCTCTTAAGCAAAGTAAGCTGTCGTGGGATAAGAGGGAAGATTCTCATGGTTCGGTAACTGGTTAAAAGACAGGAAACAAAGGGTAGGAATAAATGGTCTGTTTTCAGAGTGGAGAGAGGTAAATATTGGTGTCCCCCAGGTATCTGTACTGGGCCCAGTGCTATTCAATATATTCATAAACGATCTGAAAAAAAGGGGTAAACAGTGAGGTGGCAAAATTTGCAGATGATCCAAAACTACTCAAGATAGTAAATTCCCAGGTAGACTGAAGAGCTACAAAAGGATCTTTCAAAATTGGGTGACCACGCAACAAAATGGCAGATAAAAATTAATGTTAATAAATGCAAAGTAATGCACATGGGATTATGTTTTCCAAACTCTACATATAAAATGATGGGGTCTAAATTAGCTGTGACCATTCAAGAGAGAGATCTTGAAGTCATTCTGGATAGCTCTCTGACAACATTCACTCAATGTGCAGCGTCAGTCAAAAAAGCAAACAATGTTGGGCATCATTAAGAAAGGGATAGATAATAAGTCAGAAAATATATTGCCTCTCTATAAATCCGTGGTACACCCACACCTTGAATACTGCGCGCAGATGTGGTCACTCCATCATAAAAGAGAGATATTGGAATTGGAAAAGGTTCAGAAAAGGACAACAAAAATGATTAGGGGTATGGAACAGCTGCCATATGAGGAGAGATTAATAAAACTGGGACTTTCAGTTTGGAAAAGAGACGACTAAAGGGGGATATGATAGAGGCCTATAAAATCATGACTGGTGTGGAGAAAGTAAATAAGCAAGTGTTATTTACTCCTTTTCATAACACAAGAACTAGGGATCACCCAGTGAAATGAATAGGCAGCAGGTTTAAAACAAATAAGTATTTTTTCCACATAACGCACAGCCAGCCTGTGGAACTCCTTGCCAGAGGATGTTGTGAAGGCCAAGACTATAACAGGGTTCAAAAAAGAACTAGATAAGCTCATGGAGGATAGGTCCATCAATGGCCATTAGCCAGGATGGGCAGGGATGGTGTCCCTAGCGTCTGTTTGCCAGAAGCTGGGAATGAGCAACAGGGGATGGATCACTTGATGATTCCCTGTTCTGTTAATTTCCTCTGGGGCACCTGGCATTGGCAGGATACTGGGATAGATGGACTTTTGGTCTGACCTGGTACTGCCATTCTTATGAGGGCTGTGTGGAAGAATCGGATTTACAGGGAATCAGAGAGGGTTGGTTGAGGAAAAGAAGGGAGAGAATCAGGGGCAAGAGGAAGGGAGTCAGGGAGGCGAGCTCCTGGGAACAGGTAGAGGGGTTGGTTGTGGGAGAGGAAGATGGAGAATGGGGAAAAGGGGGTAGAGAGCCCAGCAGCAGTGTGAGAGGATTGGGTAGGAGATTTGGGTTACCTGGGAGTGGGAAGGGAAGGTTTCAGGGAGGCAAAGATTTGAGGCACGCCACTGAAACTGCTATTGACAGAGTCTCTAATGACCTCTCCCTTGGCAAAGCTCAGAGCCAGCTCTCCATCCTCCTCCTCCTCCTTAACCTCTCAGCCGCTTTTGACACCCCTGATCATGCTTTTCATTTTGAAATCTTGTCTTCCCTTGTCCTCTCCTGGTTCACCACCTCCCTCTCTAAATGCTTCTTTGGCGTGTCCTTCAGAGGATCCTCCTCACCCCCACTCCAACTTTCCGTGGGGATTCCATAGGGCTTCGCCCTCTGTCCCCTTCTCTTCATCCTCTGCTCCCGATCTCTGGGTAATCTCATCTGCACACACACATTCAACTACCATATCTGTGCCAGTGACTCTCAGATCTGCCGCTCTGCTCCAGAGCCGTCTCCTTCTATCCCAATGAAAACCGCAGTTTGTCTCTGACCTCTCCTCGTGGATATCTAGCCATCAGCTCAAGATCAACCGTGAAAATCATGGCTAACCCCAAACCATTCCATCATCTCCTTTCTCTATCACTTCAGACCACCACCACCATCATCTTGCTTGTCATTCAGGCCAATAAACTGAGCCACATCTTTGACGCAGACCTCTCACTAGGTCTTCACATCTAGGCTGTGTCTACATCTTGTGTTTTCTTTCTGCTTAATGTCCTCAAGATCTGGCCTTTCCTATCCATCCGTACAGCTGAAAATTCTTGTCCAGGCTCACATCATCTGCTCTCTGAATTACTGTCATGCCTTTTTTCTCTGACCTTGACAAATGCAACCTTGCTCTGCTTCGTATGCATTCAGAAGTAGACATCCATAGAGCTTTCTCATCCTCAGACATGACCTCCGGAAGGTCCTGAGTGGGGGACCTGATAACAAATCTTAGAGGCTGTTATAAAGAGGGTGGTGATCAAATATTCTCTGTGTCTGCTGGGTAGGACACAAGTAATTGGCTTCATCTGCAGCAACCAAGATTTAGTATGGATATTAGGAAAAATATTCTAATGAGGCAGATAAATAAGTTCTGGAATAGGTTACCACAGGATTGTGGAATCCCCCATTACAGGAATTTTTTTTGGAATTGGTTAGACAAACACCTGTAATGGAGGGTCTCGGTATACACTTGGTCATGCCTCAGGGCAGGCGGATGGACTACTAGATGACAAGTATGCATATTTTTTCCCATAAGATTATAACTCCACTTCCCTGTCCCAGAGAAAGAATTAATGACTGTTTGAAGTAAGATAGGCCTGTCTAGGTTGGCAAGAAGTCCATGAGTATGAATGGAGCACGCTGGAGAGACAATGGAAGACACAATCACTGGATGTTGACTTGCAGTGACTATGATCCAAGAGAAGCAGAACATGATAACACAATAGGACTGCAACTTGAAATGAAGGGGCTAGGTTATAAACTGCCTAGGCTTTCAGTTGGCTGCTTCCCAAGGCAGAGAATTTTGAGACAGGAAAACAGAGAGAGAGAGGGACTCAGGCCATGTCTTCACCAGCACTTCTGTTAACAAAATTTGTCACTCATGGGGTGTGAAAAAACCACCTCTGCCCCGAGCGACAGACACTTTACACCATAAGCATTTGTGGGCGCGGTGGGAAATGCTCTCCCGCCAACATAGTCAGTGCCACTGGTTTTATGATGCCGGCAGGAGGAGCTCTCTCCCGTTGGCATAACATGGCTACACGAGTGGCCTTATGGCAGTCCAGCTGTGTTGCTGTAAGCTCGTAAGTGTAGATATGACGAAGTGGGAATGTTCTTAATGTTTCCTCTGAATACTGTGGATCTCTCAGTTTCCCCTATGCATTTCTTAAGTATCTAGGTCGGGGGATCAGGGAGTGTGATTGTTTCAGAGCCCTAGAGGGCCAGTGTGATGATGTCTGCACAGAGAATGGCCGACACCCTGTCTCCTGGCAACTGATGGCCTGGGCCCTTCCCCTACAAGGTGCCAACTGAAGGTGTTGGAGAACAAAGAGATCAGGTGTCCTCCTTGCCTGGGAAAGAGACAAAGGCCAGATGAGGAGCTGGAGGGAGTTTCAGTTTGGAGCTGGCTGGGGAAATGAGAAGAGGCCCAGAACCTGGTTCTGGGCTCCCTACACCCCAAGATGGATCTGACTGAGGGGTCCTGTTGTCTGTATTTACAAGCTCTGTTTTGGACTGTGTTCCTGTCGTCTAATAAAGCTTCTCTTTTACTGGCTGGCTGAGAGTCATGGTGAATCGCAGGAAGTGGTGGGGTCAGTGACAAATAGACATGGCCTAAATTGAGGGGGCTTTGGAAAAGCTGGGCAGATGATCCCAACTACATGAATTTTGAGTTAAGTTTCGCTTTACTGGACTAACCTGTTGACCCTTAAGTACTGTATTCTGCTTGTCCATCTCAGCTCCCGAGAATTCACACAGGGCAGAGGCCCTATGAATGCAGTGAGTGCGGGAAAACCTTCAGTCACAGCTCGCACCTTATTAAGCATCAGAAAATCCACACAGGTGAGAGAACCTGTGAAAGCAGTGAGTGTGGGAATACCGTCTCTTAGGGTCCAAACAAATTGTTTGTACAACTCCACTTCCTAGTTCAGTGTGTCTCATTACCGTTCCAATGGATGGCAGGGTTAGAACAATCATCCTTCATCCGTTGGATTTAAAGAGAGAGTGCTTCATAGGACATTCCTTCCCCGGGGATCCCAAACTGGTGCCTGATTGGGTAACAATGACTTTCAGGCTGTAGAAATAGTGATAACCAATGATGCAACAAATGTGTCAAGCTCCAATTTCAGACTTCTGGATGCTCGCATGTTGAGTCCTGAGTCTAAGGTTGTGTGTCTGATGCTGTGGCTACAAAATAAAGCTGATGTTGGTGCAGCTGTAGCACTGCTTTTACAGATGCTCTCTGCCAGTGGGAGAAATCTCTCCCCAAGGACTTTATTAGCCCAGCCCCTACAAGCAGCGGTGACTATGTTGGAAGGCAAAGCTCTCCTGCTGATGTAGTGTTATCTCACAGGGGAGTAGGGCTGTATAACTACATTGCTCACCGGTGTGGATTTTTCATACCACTGAGCAATATAGTTATATCAATAAACGTCTTTAGTTTAGAACAGACCTTAGTTTTCTCTTGTGTTTTATGAATTTATATCACTTCTTCTCTACCTCCTCCTACTTTGAATGTTTTAAAAGTGTGACAAGAGGTATTTTTCCTGATGATGCACACATTCCTATATAGGAGACCCCTTCCACCAACACACCTGGCAAAAAAAACTGGGAGAGATGAACTCACAGAAGTGGTTGGGACCCAGGCTGGGACAAACTACAACATGAGCTAAGGTTCAGTTGTTGGCAATGGGGATTACAATAAAACTAACATATATGAGAAGAATTTGTGATCTTTGAATATGTTATTGGTACCAATGAAAATGAAATTATAGGTTAAGTTATTGGTTAAAGAGTAAGAGACTAATTGTTTGATAATCTGAATTATTTTGGAGAATGGAAAGTTGTCTTGGTTTTCGTTTTGTTAGTCATACAGGAAATGATGGCTAATCTTAAAAAGTTAATTTGATTAAATTAACCGTGTGTAGTGTAAAGAGTTATGGTAGAAAACTCCCTCTACAGGCTGGGATGGGAGAGTGTGTGTGAGAAAGAGTGTATAAGAGAATATTGGCCCAGTATAGATTTACTTTTTTTTGTATTTCAAATAGAGCTTATTTTGCTTAGCTTCAAAGTTAATTTCTATTAAAAGAAAAACTACTCACAGACAAGTTGTATAACTTTTTACCCACTTAGCCTATAATGGTCACTGAGTTCCCTACTTCTCTAATTTGCAAAGGAAAGGCATGACATCTGTCATAGGATGCGTCCAGCAGGTAGAAAAGCTGCCATCATCAACCATCAATATCAAGGAGAAGGCTGAACTTCACTGCCTTTCATCTCTAAAAGCCATCTTGAGGCTGGTCTACAATGAAAAGCTATGCTGATATGGCCACATCTCTGAGGTGTGAAAAATCTACTCCACAGAGAAGTAGTTAATGTGAGCCCCTGTGTAGACAGAGTTAGGTTGTCAGAAGAATACTTCCAGTGTTTGAAGTATAGACATTGCCTTAGGGCTGGTCTTACAGTATGCAGTTATTCTGGAATTAGCCAAGTTAATTTGAAATAAAACTGATTCCGTTCATACAGCTGAGCATTCCTTCGACTCTTCCCTTGAACAAGCAAAGGACAGAGGGTTGGTTTTTTTTTGTGAAGTCCCCGTCCCCCTCGATCACAACCTGGGGATTAGACAGAAACCACTGACAACCTTTAGCATGAGCTGGTCTTAATATAGCTTTGGAATCACTCAGAGTAATTGAGGCACACTTTTTTCATGCAGTATAATCCACTTTTTTAATACGTGCTGATGCAGGCATGGTTCATATCCTTACTAACTGAATACAATATAGATAGGATAAAGAAGTTGAACTTTGTAACTGAAACTCACAAGTAGCTGAGAGAGAATGTAGAGTCATGTGTGATGTTCAAAAGCCCTGAAAAATATTAATCTGAAAATATTTCCTCCCCTCCATAGGGTACATTGCTGCGGACATTAAATGTACGGGGTCTTTGACCAAACTGTATCTTATCACAGACTACCATGAGTATGGCTCCCTGTATGATTATCTGCAATCCACTCCCTTGGATCCAAAAGCCATGCTAAACCTGGCCTATTCCTCTGCTAGCAGCTTTTGCCACTTGCACACGGAGATCTTCGGGACTCAAGTCAAGCCAGCTATTGCACACCGGGATCTGAAAAGTAAGAACATCCTAGTAAAAAAGGATGGAACCTGCTGTATAGCAGACTTGGGCTTGGCAGTTAAATGGTTTAGGTGAGTAAAATGAGGTGCATTTCTTTGTGGGTGAATTTTTTCCTGCCCCCAGGCTTGTTAATGTCAGCAATAAAATGGATGTTTTTTAATTGAAAGGGATCAGAGAGATACCACGGTATCTTTTTGTATCATTGACATGCATCTGACGAAGTGGGTATTCACCCATGAAAGCTCATGCTCCAATACGTTTGTTAGTGTATAAGGTGCCACAGGACTCTTTATTGTATGTGGGGTGTAATATATATGATACACACTTATACTATACTAGGGGCAGGTATAAGTCTGTCGCATCTTAGCGCATTTAACTTGCGCAGTTTCAGTTTTATGTGGTCGGCAAAAACAACAAAATGAAAAAAATAACAATTTTAATACTGTACTTGTAGTGCAGGCAATTCTGCCCGCCATTACACTGCATGTAATTTTGATGAGATGTGATTTTCGCTTTACGCTCTGACTGCAAAACATAACCCCAATATAAGATGCGACAGACCTGTATATTATATATTGCATGTTTATAAATAGCTGTTTTGTATTTAAATGGCAGTATTTGCACACAAATTCCATTTTCAATAAGTTGTCCATTTTCAATAAGTTGCCCTTAATAGACAACCGATTAACATTACTGCACGCTGAAAACATGTTAAGAAAACAAAATTTAATGAAGATTTGATTGGTATCACCTGCATTAGCATTAAGTCTAATGCTAAACAAAATCTCACAAATGTTACCAGGGTCTCTGTTGAGTCTTCTCTCTGTTGTAGTTCTGCATTTGAATGCTTACCGCCTGAGGCAAGTAAGCCTTTTAAGAAGCGGAGGGGCTGGTCACAGTCAGTACCTTTCTCTAGAAGAACTGTTCCATTAAGATTATGCATTATTTTTTACCTTGTTCAAGAATGATTTTTGTTTGAATTTGTTTTTTCTCCACATCCAGTTGGGTTTTCTGAGGTGATTTTTTTTTCAAACTACTTTTTGTATGTTTGATTCTTTTCTTTTTCTTTTCCTTTTAGTGATAAAATGGGGTGGACGTACCACCTAAAACCCTGGTAGGAACAAAGCGCTATATGCCTCCTGAGGTGCTGGATCAAAGCTTGAATAGGAACCACTTCCAGTCATATCTCATGGCCGATATGTACAGTTTTGGACTCATCCTTTGGGAGGTAGCAAGGAGATGTGTGTCAGAAGGTAAATGGCAAACATATTGTTGGTAAGTGGAGTGTGACTTTTCCTTGTAGCAGCAAACTCCATTTATAACCTGAAGCTTCAAGTTCCATCCTTCCTTTCTGGGTAGTAGATTTTGCTGCAATAAACTAACCTGGGTAGACACCTTGGCAGTTCTGAGTCTATTCATTTCTGCTTCCTTGCACTGAGGGCTTTTCAGCTTCAGTCTTAGTTTAATAACAAAGATTTACACTATGTTTTAGTAGCCTATTTAAAAATGCAATGATGCATCCCTGTGGTGGGAACATGGAGCTAATTTGTGGGCTCTTTCAGGGAAAGGCTACACTACAGCTAGGATGCTCTGAGATCAATCCACCAGCGGTCAATTTAGTCAGTCTAGTAAAGACCCACCAGATCGACTGCAGATTGCTCTCCAGGTGACCCCTATACCGTAACCCCGATGAGAAGAGGAAGGTAAGTTAACGGGAGATTTTCTCCTGTTGACCCGCCCCCCATGGTGTAGACCCCATGGTAACTCCACCTAACGTACGTCGACTCCAGCTACGTTAGTCATGTAGCTGGAGTTGCGGAGTGTAGGTCAACTTACTGCAGTAGTGTAGACATAGCCTCAGAGTGGTAAACATTTCTGCTGGAGTAGGAACACTCTGCTGTTTGAGCAGAAAGAAAATGGGGTGATTTTCCATAGGTGTTATGGTTAACAAATGATTTAAACAGACAACTATTAGGCAGTTGACTGTTCTCTCTCTGTTATCTTTAAAAAAAATACAAGTTGCTTCCGTGGCAGGCAGAAATGCAGCCAGGATGCAGGAATTAGTAAGAGGGAAGAGAGGCACCTATTCAGTCATCACTATCCCAACATCATCCTGAATTTTCCTCGGACATCTGCTATCCAAGTACAGAATGAGGCCCCGATATTACAGTTGGATGCCATATGAAGTCATTGAGGCTCTTGTAGGCCCATGAATCCACCCATGTGTATCACATTGCAGGATCAGGTCCAAAATCCATTCATGCTCTGATTGTGAGATCTGAATCCAAATGGTATTATTACAGACCGCAAAACCAGAAAAGCAGCAAAGAGTTCTGCGGCACCTTATAGACTAACAAATGTATTGGAGCATATGCTTTCATGGGTGAATACCCACTTTGTCAGATGCATTCTTCACTTTCTTCAAAAAGATGACCCCCTCTCCAAAGCAAAATAGAAAGAATAGCTGACATGGATGATGCTCTTTAAGCCTGGTCTACACTGGGGGAGGAAGGGGATTGATCTAAGATACGCAACTTTAGCTACGAGAACAGCGTAGCTGAAGTCGACCTATCTTAGATTGACTTAACTCCCGTCCTCACGGCGTGGGATCGATGGCCGTGGCTCCCCTGTCGACTCCGCTTCTGCTGCTCGCTCTGGTGGAGTTCCGGAGTCGATGGGAGCACGTTCGAGGATCAATTTATCGCATCTAGATGAGATGCGATAAATCGATCCCCGATAGATCGATTGCTACCTGCCGATCCGGCGGGTAGCGTGGAAGTACCTTTAGTGTCTATGCTGAGCAAGACAGAGGTAGGTCTGACTGGTAGAGTCCAAAAGGGTGTAGTTGATATACTCCAGACATCCTTAGTCCCCTGGGATTTTTATCCTGCAGTTATGATTCATCTGGAAAATGTTTCTTTCAGGAATAGTTGAAGAATACCAGCTTCCATACCATGATCTTGTGCACACCAACCCCTCCTGCAAAGACATGCGGGAGATTGTGTGCAGCAAGAAGCTCTGTCTCTCATTACCCAGTAGATGGAGCAGTGACCAGGTAAGAAATCCTTTTAAAAAAAGCAAGTTTTATTACGTTGCCATTTATCTGCCCTCAAAACTGTGGTGATTTCATCCAGAATAGATAGGTGGGATTTTCAAACATAGCACTGTGCCTGTTAGGATCAGTGAGATGGCTATATTTGATTTTAGCACCCGCCACGTTGCCCTAAAACGGAATGGCCACTGAAGTAGATGCTCTGATTCCCTGAGGAGCTGGCCTGAAGTCTTTTCAGAAGGACGTGTTATGTTTTTTCCTACCGACCGGAATCACATCATGAAAGCTGAATGCACGCAGACTGTATGTTTCAGCTCCGCTCTTATACATGTTTTCCCTTTCCCTTGTCAGAATTACTATTATTGAAGAGTGGCTGGCCGGAAGCTCAACCTACTTGTAAAATTACTCGTTTCGCAGTGCACTGGGGACGGCTGTTTGTTTTAAATCAGGGCTACGATTGTCAGTGGCCCTTTTTCTGAGAGCCCTGGTTCTGTTGCGATGGGGGCAATCCCAGGCGTGCAGTCCTGAGGGCATGATTCCAATAAGTTTCGTTTTACCATCTGTACACAGTATCACAGCGTCCAGGAATCGCAGCCAAAACCCTCACCTAGTGCACTTGTTTAGAAATACAGCTAACGGGCTACGTTGGGGTCCGCTTGCCTTTACACTGTACCTTCTAAAAAGGAGATTGTATTGTATCCGCATCCGATTCGCCATCTGCAAAAATTATCTGTGGATATCTGCAGTATCCATGGATTTGCAGGGTGCTACACTGGGGGCCGGCTGAGGCATCCCCCTAGTCGGGTGGGGGTGCGCTGGCAGCTGTGGGGTGCCTGCATGGAGTTGGCAGGTGGAGACACAACTGGGGGCTGCTCTTGGTGCCCCCCCTGCACCATGGGCAGGAGGAGAGTCCGCTGCAGCTCCCTGCCTGGGCTCCACGCCAGCCTGGCCAAGGGGAGAAAGGAGACCTGTGGCGCTGCACTGGGGCTGCTCGGGGGCCCCTGCCCAGGGCAGGTGGAGGATCCGCTGCTGCTCCTCACCACTGCCTGCCCAGCTCTTACCATGGCCAGGCAGCAGCTCTGAGCTGGCAGCTGTGAGGAGCGTCCACTTACCCTGGGCCTGAGGCCCAAGCAGCCCCAGTGTCCCTGCCCCGCCGGGGCAGGTGGAGGAACCCTGCCGCGGTTCCTCACAGCTGCCTGCCTGCTCTAACTGTCTGAGCCCTGTGCGAATTTGTAGCCACAGCTGCACTGCTATCTGCAGAAATGGTCCGCGGATCGAAAGCGGCTACCGGTGGATTTGCAGGGCTCTAGGTATTGATGCATCTCTTTGCCTGCAGATGTGTATGTTTCCTCTAAGAATGGGCTCTAGGATACGGCATTCCCAAGCATACTGGTGTTTTTCCTTTAGGGATGCTGGGTTTGAGGGGAGGAGAGGATCTGAACTCAGTCCTCTGAGAATTTCTAATGAATCAAAATGGTGTTTCAGCTCAGTAGAACAATAATGGATGTACCTCAGACAAACTTGCCGACTGACGATGGCGCTCTGCGGAGGTCACTCATCTTGTGGAAGGGGATAGTGTAGTGCTGTTATTGTAGCAGACAGGTGTGGTTTGGGAATAGCAGTGTTCGGTTGAGCATTCAGCAATTGGATCAAAGATCTAAGCTGCAAGAGTTGTAAGTGGTCAGAGAAATGGGGTGTGGGTTAACCCCCCCACACACACCCGTTCCTGGAAATTTGAGTACTTGTTTAACAGTGAAGGAACCACCCGTTTCGCACTGCCGCTGACCAAAGCCTAGAGGGGACTTCATCTTGGGAGTCAGGCAAATGGGAAGTTGTGTTGTAGTGGGGCTGGTTAGAAAGGCTTTAGCGCAGAGAAACAAAGAATCTAGTCTGGCTGCTACCACACCTCAGGTGCTGGGCAGGCTTGCTGAGTTGGCTACTCTTCTCCGAGCAGTTGGCATCACCAGCTCCAGGATGGGGACCACACTGCCAGGTAGCAAACCTAGTAAATTAGTGCATGCCACCACATGGGTTCCCAACCCATTTTTATCTAAGGCACTTCCAGAAAAGATTCTGGCTTCATTGGTTATTTAGTAAATGCTGCTGCGCTTTCATGCTCCACCCACCTTTCTGATCTGTGCTGTTTGCACTGTTCTTGCCATTAATGAAGGAGGTTTCATGGAGGTAGTATCAAGGAGTGGTGATGAGCAGGGCCATCCGTAGCGGGGTGCAGGGCCCAGACATCACCCTGATTCACCCTACCCAAGGGATGGCTCCGGTTACAGGACACTCCTATCTACGGCCCCTCTCAGGCCGCTAAAGCCTTCCTGGCTTTATGCAAACATCAGGAAGGGTTTTTTCCAAAACCATTTTTTTTCGAATATAGAAACAGGGACTTGCAGTGATTTAAATCCTAGGATTCACCCCAGTGCAGATGACCTGCGAGGGCTCTCTGTGACAGGGCAAAGAATAGGCAGAAGAGCTGTGCATCATGTCCTCTGCACCTCCTTTCCCATGTCAGGAGCAGTGACTGTCCCCCAGTGGGCCGGCACAAAAGAAGGAATTGTTGTGGGCAGACAGGAGACATCGACCAGATCGCCTCATACGATGGCGATAAGGGTAACATAGAATAGAGTTGGATGAGTGAGAAGTCCTGCAAGACGACTCTGTGGGACAGCAGCTGGAAAAGCTGCATGCTCAGGCTGTGCTGAAGCCCTGGGGTCAGTTTTCAGACTGGAAGAGTGAATTCAACCCTATCGTCCGTGTTGCATTCCAGACCAAAAGCCCTGCTGCACAAGGGTCATGCAACCCATATTAAGGGGAAGTTATCAGAGAGGTTTTCCTTAGCATTCAGGGAAGGGAGATGGGAAAAGTGCTTTTCTGATGTTGGATTTTTGAACCAAATGTGGAGCCCAATTTGTCATAAATGTTCAAATTAAGTGACCTGCTGAGAACTGCAGTCGATATACAGAAAATGTCATCTCATCCAGCGTGTGTCATCCCATCCAGGTGCCTTTATTTGTGGCATGGCACCTGGCATCGCCTTTAGAATACACTGCAGTTTTTCGGGACAGCAGTCTTGCATTCCAGCTGACCCAGGTATGAGCGTTTTTAATCTTTTCTTTCCACAGTGCCTGAGACAAATGGAAAAACTCAAGACAGAGTGTTGGGCACACAACCCTGCTTCTCGACGCACAGCCCTGTGAGTAAAGAAAACACTTGCCAAAATGTCAGAGTCACGGAACATTACAATCTGATACAACAAAAGACATCTCTGGCGAAAGCCCATCCAAAACGACTTTCCCTTGTGGTCAGAGGACATGAAGAGGAATTAGAAGCATTCACTAATGTGGATCCTGAACAGTCATGCTTCAGAGCAACTGTAGATTTAACTAACATCTTTTGAGGAGAGGAGCCTTTGCAAAATCAGCAACCTTTGACACACAAGATCAGAAAAGGATCGTCTGCTCCCTGTTTGCGTGGGGAACTACCATTTCAGTAACTGGTTCAAGATTATGCATGTTGCTTTCTGTGAAAGCCCATTATTTTGATTTGATTTGATTTTTGATTGTTTAAAAGAAGACATTGTTTTAAATTTGTATGGTTCTAGGATAAGCCAAAGCACACTTTTTCTAGCCTTTATTACTGAAAAGTAAAGAATTTTGATATGAAAGGAACAGGTTCACTCAAGAATGAGTTTGGTTCATCTTAATGGCCACTGAAACCATTGGTGAGTGAAACTGCTGTGAACCGCATATGAAAATGTTGCATAGGAGACAATTATACACAACACGAGTAAGAGTTCCCCTTCAGCATGTGAAAGAAGCATTAACACTTTGGGGGAAAAAATGTCCCATTTATTCTGGGGGATTATTTGTTGTTCCTTTTTTAAATGTAGTGAGTCTTCTTAACTTCCTCTTGATAAGGACTGAAAGGAGGGAGCTGCTGACAGTTAGTTGATCGTGCAGTTTGGATTTATTTAGGCAGAATTGGACCCAGTGCTGCCTTTCTCTTTCAACCAAAACCTCCCGCTGCAGTCAGTGGAAGAGTTGAGGGGTGGGCAGTCTGGTCCAAGCATTCGCCCATTATAAAGTGTTACTCTTTATGAAGAAAAATTCCATGGTTACTGCACAAAGAAACATTAGTTCTCAGAATCCCATTTGAAACACTGTTTGAATTATTTCTTTATTCTGACCATTATCAGGTCCTATCACTTTTTAAAAAAAACTTGAAATGCATAAAGAATTATTTTTCTAAAATGCATACAGGGAGTGACATTTCTAACATTAGGAAAACATTTCCCACAATATGTTTTTCTTCTCCAGTTATGTTTAATAGAAGGTATTTGGGAGAAAATTAACAAAAATCTGAGCTGACCGCTTTCAAAAATCTGAGACCAAAGTTCATTCTCTAAATCTGCGTTTAGATGCAGAAGCAAGACGCCCGATTTCCAAGAACGCTCAGCCCTTTTGGAACAGGCCACTGATTTTGAACACCTAACAATGGATTTAGAGCCTAATGTTAGGCTCATGATTTTTTATAGATCTTGGCGTGAAACTTTAGCATTCTTGTTACTTTAAACAGCCTTTGCAGTAACCTCTGCATCTCTGGGTGGCATTGCTCAGTCATGAGTCTTCCACCTGAGGACTTGTAAGTCATAGTGCATTCATAAGGAAAGGAATTGTGTTTCCCTTTTTGGACAAAACTGGTTTATTTGTATCACCCAGGTAAATGTCATATGAGTTCAGCTTCATGGCTTGCCTCAGTTATTTATAGGTTGAAAAATTATTACTTCATATTTTAACAGTGATAAAAATGTGCAAATTCTAGAAGTTTGAACGGAAGAGTTTCAGTGTTGGTTAAGCATTTTCTAAGGTCAATTTCCACTGGCTTCAGTGGATGCTGCGTATGCTTATCTGAGAGCAGGACCTGGCTTTCTAAAGCAGTGGTTTCTGTGATTTTCTTTACTGAAATGTTCATTTTCCAAAGTGGGAAGAATAGCACAAACCCTTTCTCTTTCTTCTCCTGTGTGCACTGAGTCTAGACAACTGTACTATAAATTACCCCTTTTGTGGTGTCCGCATTGGTGATTAGATAATGGTGGTTAAAAATGCAAAGCCCCAAAGTAATTAACGACAGTAGATGGAAATGGGAAAGGAAATGAACCAGCGACTGAATAATTCCTCATATACTGTGCCTCTGCAAATTATTTTAATCCTGAGGTCCTCGCTCAGATGAATAGAGAGAAATTTGTCAGGTTGAATAATAACCGAGGGACAGATCCTGGTCTCTGCCACCGCTCTTATCCCTAAGTAACTCTAATGAATGCAGTGGAGTTAAATCAGCTTTCGCTGCAGTAACAGACAACAGAATTAGGTCATGAATAAGAAATGCCCAAAGAGGGGAAATATGTTACTCTCCATTTTGAGGACAGCAAAGGTGCTAGAGGTAATCTTCACAAGTTCCACCAGTCATAACTGTGTGAGTTTCCAGCAGTAATCCCCCGCAATATAGAGATGAACATGCTGCAGGGAGGGTTCTCCCTAACAATGACCCTGCAATGCCCACCCGAAAGCTGTGAGGCCCAGACCTTGCTAGTTCTCCTGCAGATGGTATCCCAGGTGGTTTTTCCTTGTCCATTTTTCCCCAGTAGAGGGAAATGTGCATCTCGTTTATGTTAAAATATTCCATTTTTTTTAATTTATTTTTCCCAGACTTATCTTAGAGCGGCTCAGCTGCCATTGTTCTGGTGATTGGCAGGCACAGAGCAACCCCACTATTTAGCAGGTTTCAGATAGACTCCTCCAAGCGCCCTGAACCAGATGCTCTCAGTATGTAGCAAGGGAGAGAGGCCTCGTGCCAGCCACTTGCTGATTGTCCCAATGAGTTCCCAAGGATTTTAATTTTTTGTTCCTGAAAGAAAGGGATTCTAAGATGCCAGTTGGTAGGTCATAATATTTGTTATGTTAAGATGTTCAGGTTTATATGTTATAGATATAGATATATTCAGTTGGGAGTTAGAATAACTCTCATATGTGGATTAAGAGGAAAATATTATGGATGATAAAGCACTAAATGAAATACAATATTTATGAAAATGCACAGATTGACAAATAACAGTGACAGTGCTATGTGGGGGGAGGGGAAAGAAGAATACGAGGAGATGCTGGGCCAAATTTTGCCCTCAACCACACTCAAAATGGTCTAGGGCCTTCTTCAAACTACTGCAATGTCACCTTCAGTGTTAGCTGAGGGCTTCATCCTGCGCCAGTGGAAATCAGCGGTTACGAACGAAAAGACTTGAAGAAGCTCAAGTGTTGTCCCTTTTCTAGCATAAACAAAACGGTTTCTTTTGAAGGAAGGTTGCCAATGGAAAGACTTTTCAGAGACTAATGTGCCTTATGGAATCTGTCAAATTTAAAAACTTTATCGGGGTTGTGGGAAAATCACTTGGACTGTATGGACTGTATTGTAAATTCAGGACATCAGTAATTGACCTCACAGTCCCATGCATCATAATTTGTCCCGTGTAGTTTCCTTCTACACAATAAGTTGGCAGAAGTGTTAACGGGCTAGACTGGACCTCAGCATTGGCAGGCAGCCTGTCCACTGCACCCTCCCTCCCCTGTTTTCTGACTGTCAGAACTGCTGCCTCCATAGCACAAGGTAAGTGGTGGTTCATTGTTCATAGCCAGCTGACCCTGACATTACCAAGACATGAGGCTCAGAATGAGACAGGCATCTTGGGCCATCCCCTCTCCAGTGCAAATAAACCCTACTGGAAGCTGCTGAGACTCTTAGGAAGAAACTCTAAGGACAAGGCTCTCTGCTCCCCTTCTCCCAGTATGGGGCCCCTAAAACCATGGGTTTGGGATCTGGTAAACTTGCTGTTAATCATAGAATATCAGGGTTGGAAGGGACTGCAGGAGATCATCCAGTCCAACCTCCTGCTCAAAGAAGGACCAATCCTCAGACAGATTTTTACCCCAGTTCCCTGAATGGCCCCCTCAAAAATAGAGCTCACAACCCTGGGTGTAGCAGGCCAGTGCTCAAACCACTGAGCTATCCCTTCCCCCACAACTATTGCTCTGATCAAGGAGGAAATGAAAAGCTCTGGCATAATTTCAATGGGTGAGGAAAATAAACCAAGGAGAAATCAATGGTTAAAAGTTAATCAGGAAGGCCAGTACTAAAATACATTTTAAAGAGGAACTGTAATGTGGAGATAGACTATAGACTAACATCCAGACCCGTGAGATAGATACATGTTGCTATAAAAAATGCAAACAAACCACAGTCGAGGAAGCAGGGTGGATTGGTATTAGCAGCTATTAAAAAAATGGAAGAAAGTTGATAAGGGAAGTAAAGAGAGACAAGGAGAAATCTGCCAACAGAGTAAAGGTCAACAAGGAAGAGGAGTTTTTGAAAAGGGTAGTGGGAGAATTATCACTAATAATTCAGACCAGGCAGAAGTGTTAATTAGCGGAGAAGGAAAAGCCCAACATTAAACAACTACTGTCTAGTTAGTGGTAACAGGCCAGTGTTCCAGCCCAGCAAGGTCTCTGGGATGATGCGGGTGCATGGCACGAGATCAAGGGACATGCCAGACAGCGCTGTGGGAGGCTCTTTCGTGCAGGTGAGCCCTGTCACACTTAGCGAGCCTCTGAGTATGAGCCCATCCCACCCACCACCCCTTCTAAATTAACAGTATATCCCCCCCACCCCCATGTAATAACCGGGGGGGGGGGTCCCAACCCCCAGTCTGAGACCCCCTGAGTTAGATACCTCCGTCTGGGTTTAGTTCTGTGTGACTGTAACTAATCCGATGGCGACGCAGCTGCACTCCAGCCCCGCCAGACTCCAGCTTTTTCAATCCTTGCCCTCTCGTGTGCGGGTGGCAGAAAGCCGGCCCAAGCCACAGTGTCCCTGATCGACGTAACCTAGGCCAGAGATGTCCCTCGACCCCAATGCGGGGAAGTTGTAGGCCCTCCCTCATCCTGCCCATTGACATTGCCGAAATCCGGGGACCCGGAGCACTGAGCCTGGGTAGGGAGCGGGCCAGGTGCTCCCAGGGGCCCAGCAGCCACTCACCTCTCTGGCCTCTTCCGTGCTCTGGATGCTGGAGCAGCCGCCGCACGTGAGCCGCTTCCTGCTGTACGCCACCGCCGTCGCGGCCCCAGCCAATGGGAACGCTGGTCCCAAATGCGCGCGCTGGGCAGACCTCTGGGTGGCGCAGGACACAGACTGGTCTAGGGGGCAGGGGCGGGGCCTGGCTCCCCGACAGAGATGCTGCTTTATTCCCATGCACAGTGTGTCTTCACCCGGGGCTGACAAGAGGGGGAGGGGGATCTGGTACAAATTATCAGGGCTTGGTGGTCCGGAAGGGGACCCGGGGCCAGGCTTCGTCAGCCCTGTTTAGCCGGCCCGCCCTTGCTGGGGGGCATGAAACGACTCTCGGCGGCCCTGTCTGCACGACCACCACCAGACCAACTCACTTTCCCCACGTGCTCCCTGCACAACCGGGAGCAGCCAGCTTGTTCCTCGCCCCTGCTCGCTGCTTCCCTGTGCGAGCGCCTCGGTTCCCGGTGAGGCTGCTACTTTCCCCCACCCCTGAGACTGCACAGGCCAGGCTCCCGTAATGGGTGTTATCACTGGAGGAACCCGGTCACCGAGCCGGGCCAAGCCCTGCACAGACCCAGAGTCAAAACCAAAACCCACCAAAAAGCTGAGAAATAAGCACACGCCAGCAGCTGGGGCACAGCAATAACTGACCCACTCACACTGATTACACTGCTTTACAGCCAAAATGCTTCTGAAACAAATGTAGTCCAGCTTTACTAATTCTGGGTCACTGAGAATGAAAATGATGCTTAAAATTGTTGATTGGCTCTAGTTTTCAAGATATGCTATTGGGTCAGTATATACGACCCTTGACTTGGGAATGGCGGAGGATAAGTGAGTTATAAAGGGAAGGGATCTCAATTTAAACCAGAAATGACTAAAATACATCTTTGACTGGATCTATGAATAAATCTATGACTGGGTTTGGACAGTACTTGCTTTTTAGGCAAAACAATGAATGATGCAATCTGAAGCTGGTATTGTGTCATACATGATATGAATTGCATCATGTTATTCCAAGAAGTCATGGATGATGCAATCATAACGAAGCTTCCATCACTCTGCTGAACAAATTGCCCTATATCAGCTCTAGAAATCATCCAGTGTCATGCTCTCTTATTTGTCAGTGTTTGATTTTGCAAAGAGACACATTTCTGTTTAGCCAAAGTGAGCAGAGATGCCTCGTACTTGTGTGAACAGTGCAGATAACTTCTGCTATGTTTGTGGTGAAGTGATTTTTGCATCACAAAAGCGCATTATAACCACTATGGTTAAGAAAGCCTATTCCCTTTATTTTGGCTGCAAAATTGGAGATCATGACAAGAGGTGGGCCCCACACATATGCTGCAACACTTGTGCAAGAAATCTTCGCCAGTGGTTGAACAGGAAAAGGAAATCTATGCCTTTTGCAGTGCCAATGATTTGGAGAGAGCCAACAGATCATACCAGCAATTGTTACTTCTGCATGGTGCCTCCAGTTGGGAAAGGTGTGTCAAAGAAGAAAAAGTGGACTGTGCATTATCCAAACATTCCATCAGCTATACGCCCAGTACCCCATGGAGAAGGACTGCCGGTTCCTGATGCACCAGAATCCTTCTCACTTGAGTCGGATGAGGAAGAAGAAGAGGATGAAACTTCTGGTCCTGAACCATCAATGTCACAGGACCAACATTTTCTCCCATCCTCCTCCTCTGAATCACACCTCATAACACAAGGTGAACTGAATGACCTTGTCAGGGATTTGGAACTACCCAAGAGTAAGGAGAGCTGTTGGGCTCCAGACTACAGCAGTGGAATCTCCTGGCAGGCTATCAGGGCAAATGGAGCCCATCAATGCTTGCAGACTGTTGCTGGACAGTGACAAGAGATTCTCCATTTAATGAATACAAGAGACAAGCCAAGAAGCACCGAGTAGACACTGAATAGGACTAAACTATGTACATAATAGTTTTTTACCTTTTGTTTCATAATCAATTTTATTTATATAACCCTTTTGCTGATTTTTAAAATGTTACATAAACAGGACAGGTGAAATATTATCATGTAAAGCAACCATAAACACATGAAAAGACCTAGGTTTACAATTTATGATTAAAACTCTATTATCTACACAATATACATAGACATAAAATGTAAAAACTTAAATATCTTAGAAACAGTAGCCAATCAGTTGTTTTAATTGTCACATTTGAATTCAGCACATCAAAATACATAATAAATAGCACATTTTATCTCTGAAGCAGACGACTTCTCAAAAATTGTAGACCAGTGAAATTAGACGAAGGTTTCTAACCATTAGAGGAGTGAAGTTCTGGAACAGCCTTCCAAGGGGAGTAGTGGGGGCACAAGACATATCTGGTTTTAAGACTAAGCTTGATAAGTTTATGGAGGGGATGATATGATGGGATAGCCTAATTTTGGCAATTAATTTGGCAATTGATCTTTGATTATCAGCAGGTAAGTATGCCCAGTGGTCTGTGATGGGATGTTCAGTGAGGTGGGATCTGAGTTATTACAGAGAATTCTTTCCAGGGGAGCAAAGGAGGAATAGAAGTCAGGACTACACAAACACCCAGCTACTCCAGCGGCTCCAGGGTGACGAGCACACCTCCCACCACCGGGCCCTTCTCCACCACCTCCTGGGCAGCGGTCTCCGAGGAAAGGAAGAAGATGACCTTGCCATAAATTTTGGAGGCCGCCACGATGGCCGTGGGCCCACCATCCTCGCCAACGCCCGCACGTAGGTCTCCACGTGGGGCGAGGCAGGCACCAGGAAGCAACGGATGCTGGGCTTCCTGGTCAAGAAGGTAACAGAGGCCGTGGCTGGGAGGGATGATGCAGTAGTTGGCGGGAGAGGCCACTGCCACTTGGGCTATGCTCTGGGGGCCAGAGTGGGGGGGTTCCCACTTTGCTGGTGGAGGGAACAGCGCGGAGAGACGCCGCGGCCGATGGCGGGGTCGTGGCAGTGGGGGAAGGCTCTGCCACGGACGGTCTAGTCTTCTTGATGGGAATGTTTCCCTACTTCTTGCCCTGGCCTTTTCTGCTGGCTGGAGGGGCTCCCCCAGAATCAGAGGGGGCAGGGACGTGGCAGCAGCGGAGGTTAGGTCACTCCATTGCCTGCCGCTACTGGTGCACCAGAGGGGGCGATAGCCGGCGGCTCAGCAGCGGTGGTTAAAGTAGAGGCTGGGGGGGGTTGTCGAGCGAGGGGCAAGGTCTGCTCCAGGGATCCCACCCACCATGTCTCCCACCATGATGAGCAGGAAGGGAGGGGAAAAACACTGGAGAAGAGGGGGAAGGGGAAGCAGGTCAACCACTCCTCCCCGCTAGGCTGCAGGCAGGGGAGGAGGGTGGGGGAGGCAGGGGAGGAGGCAGATAAAGGGGATCTCAAGGACTTGGGGGGCGGGGGGGTCAGTCACCGATGTAAGATGGAACTCCTGCTCCTCTAGCTGCACTAGAGGAGGGGTGGTCACAGTTACATCAGGGGGGTGCAGTGATTAACCAAAATGGGAGAGGAGCCATGGGCACACGAAGGGAAGGGCCAATCAGGGCATGGGGGGGCCGCAAGGGAAAGGGAGCAACCAGGCTGGGAGTGGGGCCGAGGAACCAAGGGGCCAGCTGCAGGGCTGGGGTGGGACAAACAAACCAAGCTGCAGAGGGAGATCGGCGGGGCAGGCAAACACACTGAAGCTGGGGAGGGGCAAAGGGCAGCAAGGGGCAAAGCTGGGGGGCCTGTTGCAGAAGCGAGGAGGTCAGTCCTGGGGGGGGGTGTACATGCACCCATGAGCACTGGCACAAAGTAAATGTTTGGGCTGGCTGCTGCTGCAGGCCCAAAAAGGTGTCACTAGGGCATGACAGGCCAGGAGAGCAGGAGCTGAGGCAGATGGTAATTAGCCAGTGGGGCTGAGGGAGGGGGCAGCAGTGGGGGGCAGGACACAGATGGACCAGTGGGCAGGCTCCACACCACACCCCCTGTGTCCCCACAAACGCAGGCTAGACCCCCACCACAAAAGCACAGTTTGAACGTTATTCGGTCCTTGGTGGCCCCCTCCACTGTGGTCTTCAGGCTCTCTGGGTGCTTCCCCAACAGCAGAAGGTCCTCGGCGTCTTCCCCTCCTCTAGGCTCCAGTAGCTCCCGGGCAGCCAGGACAACAGCAGCTCCAGCAACTCTGAGGGCCAGGCAGGGAGGACCCATCCCAGGAGGTGGTGGTGGTGTCCTGGTTTCTCCCTCCAGAGGCACATCAGGCCAGCAAGGCCCCTCATTCAGCAGTGGTAACAGCAGTCTAAAGAGGGAACTCCAGTCAACAGCAGCAGCCCGAGAAGGGAGGAAGAACTAGCTCAAGGCAATAGCAGTAGCCCAAGGACACTAAGCACTCCCTGGAACAGTGTGATCTCCCCGCTCCCACCTGGAAGGGCTTAAAACAGCCCTTCTAGAAGGCTGGGGAAGGGGAAAAGCTGAGCTGGTTGGGGGGAAACAGCCTCAGCTATGGCCATGCCCCAAACAGACCCAGCTGCCCTACCAAGGCCAGAGAAGCCATGAGCAAATACTCTCTCTCTCCTTTAGAGGAGAAGGGCCTGGCTGCTAGGGAGTGGACCTGGGTACCTAAGGTGGAGCAGGGCTGGGGGAAGGCAAGGGAAGCTGGGGAGCTCTGGCCTGGAAATGCCCCAGGCTTCAGGCCTAGGGTAAGGCCATCTGGGTACTGGGGTTACACAGAAGCAGCAGGTCTGAACCCCTTTGCCTGTGATGAGTGGCTGACACTGCAGTCTGCCCCAGGGAACAGGGGCTAAGTGATGACTGGGCAGTAGCCATGACTGAGGCGAAGTGGGGCTAGTAGGTGGGGATTCCTCTGGGAGGAAGCACCCCAGATAACAGGGCACCGGGTCCTGGGAGGGACACGGGGGCCAGAGTGAGGTAAGATGGATCACCGGCTTGCAGAGGGGGCTCTGGAGCTGGGACGAGCTAATTTCCTCTGATGACCAGTAGGAGGCTCTGCAAGGGTGAGTCCACACCCTTACACCACCCTTACCCCACCCCACCCCAAGGTACATGGCTGGGAGGCTGGTGTATCAGGGGGCAGGGAGTCCTGCAGCCCTCGTGGTGGAGAAGGGGGTGATTCCCCGCCTTGACTGCTGATGGCAGTGGCGGGGTGGGGGGCACTGGTGGATTTTGGTCTCATCTCTGCGGGGCTGGAGATGGAGCACTGCCTGCTGGGAGCTGATGTCTCCTCCATATGTGGGAAGCTGACACTGGCCAAATTGTGGGACCCCCCTGTCCCCCCCATCGGGACAAGGGAGGGGCCTCAGCCTTACCCGCTCTTTTCTCTTTCACCAGGATTTGCCCAGGTAGCTGGCCCAGCCTAGGCCCACCTTCAACGCCAGCAGTTTCAAATTCTGGTGAGTGGAACGGCTGGGGAGTGGGGGCCTTTCAAGCCCACCCCGGGGATCAGGGGCCGGGACACTAAAGGGGGGCAAGGGCTGTGATGTGGGGATTTAGGGTTGGAGAGATGTCAGGGGGTGAAGCTGGGACTCAGGGAGGGAATGGGGCAAGCTGCAGGGAGAAAGTGTAAAGAAGGGGGATGTCACAGGGGTGGGAGCTGGGCGGGAGGGGAGACAGCTGGGGGGAAGGATTGGGGAGACCGTAGGGAGAGCTGCTCAAGAGGCAGTAGGCATGGGGGGTAGGCACAGGCAGCAGCTCATACAGGGGTTGGGGTGTCAGGCCATCTCAGTTCTCCTTGTGAATGCCACCAGGCTGCAGGGAACCCCATGGCCGGCAGAGCCCCCTGCCTCACAGCCTGGATTCCCAGCATGTAGGCGGCTGGGGGGATGTGACTGTCTCAGGGGCATTTACCCCACTCCCGGCCCAGGAGGGAAGTGTGGTTGAAACACAGGACCTGCACTGGGTGTGTGGAGGCCTTGAGCTCCCCTAGCAGGTGCTTCAGGGCAGCCATCGTTCTGCGCACCACATACAGCATCAACGGGTGAGCCTGGCACCAGGGGTGGGGGCGCAGGCTGAGCCTGGCAGCCAGGTGGGTGACCAAGAGAGAATAGCCCCCTGGGGGAGGACACTTCCAACCCCCCCACTCCTTGGTGACAGCAAAGTTCTCACTGGGGCAGGGGCTTGGACTCTCTTGGTTACAGGCCAAGGGATTGGGACACCTCCTAGAGCAGGTGGGACTCTATGGGGGGAGCTTTCGTGAGTGGACCTCTCATGCCTGGATCTATTATTAGGGGATCTTCATCTGTGAGCTCTGTAATGAGGAGATCTCTAGTGAGGAGACCCATAGTGAGGGGATCTCAGTGTTAGAGATCCATATTTAGGGGATCTCTCTGGTGGGGATCTCTAGTGAGGGGATCTCTCTGGTGGGGATCTCTAGTGAGGGGCTCTCAATGTTGGGGGTCTCTAGTGAGGGGCTCTCTAGTGAGGGGATCGCTCAGTGGGGATCCATAGTGAGGGGCTCTCTCTGGTTGGGGATGTCTCGTGAGGGGCTCTCTCAGTTGTGAGGATGTATAGATGGGCTGAGACAATCCGTAACAGGGGAATGGCTCTCCTTTGTGGATTGATGTACAGTACTGGGGTCTCTTGATCAGGGGATCTGTAATGGGGTGATTTGCAGGTCAGCACTCTCTCAAGGGGATGATTATGGGTACTCTGTCAGGGGTGGTTCTGCCTATGGGGCAGGTGGGGCTCCCTCTCCTGGCAGTGTTCTATGGGGTGGGGTAGGGGCTCATGGAGGAGGCTGGTGGCACTGCAGTGCTAGCATCATGGGGTGATTTTACCTCCCCCGACTCCAGCTGACCCCAATTCATGTCCCTTTTGCACCGAGTATTCCAGAGCATTCCTCCTGCCCTGCAATCACAGGTACCAGGTACCCCTTGTGCTCCTGCCCCATAGGCTCCCTAGGACCCCGTCCCTGGTGTGAGGGGCTCGGCTCATCCCTGCCCCCTGGGATCCCTGGCCTTTTCTGGCTGGGTTTGCCCTTGACTGCTGATGGTTTGTGGAGGGGAAATTTCTCCCTCCCTCTGTTATCACCCCAGTGTCCTGCTCTGTGGTTCATTCCATCCTGCCACCGCAGCTCCACTCCTTTCAGGAGGCTTTGGTTCCCATCATGGGAAAGGAGCATGAGCCGCAGTGTGTGACCCACAGCTTTCTCGTGCTCCCCAGGGGCCTGCGGGCGACAGCTGTGGGGCAGAGTAGGGGACACTGAGGATTCTGGGTAATGAACATTAGGGCACTATGTGTGAGCAGGGGCTAGAGGGAATTCTGGAAAACAGATTGGGGTGCTGGGATTTCCAGAAAGCCTTTGACAAGGTCCCTCACCAAAGGCTGTTATGTAAATTAAACTGTCATAGGATAAAAGGGAAGGTCCTTTCATGGACTGAGAACTGATTAAAAGACAGGGAACAAGGGGTAGGAATTAATGATAAATTCTCAGAATGGAGAGGGGTAATAAGTGGTGTTCCCCAAGGGTCAGTCCTAGGACCAATCCTATTCAATTTATTCATAAATGATCTGGAGAAAGGGGTAAACAGTGAGGTGGCAAAGTTTGCAGATGATACTAAACTGCTCAAGATAGTTAAGACCAAAGCAGACTGTGAAGAACTTCAAAAAGATCTCACAAAACTAAGTGATTGGGCAACAAAATGGCAAATGAAATTTAATGTGGAGAAATGTAAAGTAATGCACATTGGAAAAATTAACCCCAACTATACATACAATATGATGGAGGTAATTTAGCTAAAATGAGTCAGGAAAAAGATCTTGGCGTCATCATGTATAGTTCTCTGAAGATGTCCATGCAGTGTGCAGAGGCAGTCAAAAAAACAAACAGGCTGTTAGGAATCATTAAAAAGGGGATAGAGAATAAGATGGAGAATATATTATTGCTCTTGTATAAATCCATGGTACGCCCACATCTTGAATACTGTGTAAAGATGTGGTCTCCTCACCTCAAAAAAGATATTCTAGCACTAGAAAAGGTTCAGAGAAGGGCAACTAAAATGATTAGGGGTTTGGAGAGGGTCCCATACGAGGAGAGATTAAAGAGGCTAGGCCTCATCAGCTTGGAAAAGAGGAGACTAAGGGGGGATATGATAGACGTATATAAAATCATGAGTGATGTGGAGAAAGTGGATAAGGAAAAGTTATTTACTTATTCCCATAATACAAGAACTAGGGGTCACCAAATGAAATTAATGGGCAGCAGGTTTAAAACAAATAAAAGGAAGTTCTTCCTCACACAGCACACAGTTAGCTTCTGGAACTGAGGAGGTTGTGAAGGCTGGGACTATAACAGAGTTTAAAAGAGAACTGGATAAATTCATGGAGGTTAAGTCCATTAATGACGATTAGCCAGGATGGGTAAGGAATGGTGTCCTTAGCCTCTGTTTGTCAGAGGGTGGAGATGGATGGCAGGAGAGAGATCACTTGATCATTGCCTGTTAGGTTCAGTTCCTCTGCGGCACTTGGTATTGGCCACTATTGGTAGACAGGATACTGGGCTGGATGGACCTTTGGTCTGACCCAGTACAGCCGTTCTTATGTTTCTATGATTGGGCAGAGCCCCGAGGGATTCTGGGTAACAGAGAATGGGACATGGGAATTGTGCAGGAGCAATGGGGGGGTTGTGGGTGCTGAGGCCTATCATAACCTGACGAACTGGGAAAGTTCTTAATGTTTTCTCTGAATACTGTGTTGGTGCCTCAGTGTCCCCATGGCAGTTCTTAAGTATCTGGCAGAGCAAAGGGCCAGTGCACCTAAATGCCTGACACTCTGTCTCCTAGCAACTGATGGCCTGGGCCCCTCCTCTGCAAAGGTGCCAGCTGAAGGTGTTGGAGACAAAGGGATCAGGTGACCTCCTGGCCCGGGAAAGGGGCTGAGGAGAGAGGAGGGGCTGGGAGGGGTGGTTAGTCTGGAGCTGGCTGGGGTCAAGGGTGGAGGGCAGACCTGGGGGTCTGGCTCACTGCCCCCCAGAATGGACCCAGCCGAGGGATCCGGTTCGCTGTATCTACAAGCTCTGTTTTAGACCCTGTTCCTGTCATCGAATAAACCTCCGTTTTACTGGCTGGCTGAGAGTCACGTCTGACTGCAAAGTGGGGGTGCAGGACCCGGTGGCTTCCCCAGGACCCCGCTGGGGCGGGCTCGCTGTGGGAAGCACACGGAGGGGCAGAGGATGTTGAATGCTCCAAGGAGAGACCCAGGAGGTGAAGCCGTGTGAGCTTCTTGCCCTGAACAAGTCTGCTCCAAGGGAGAGGAGGCTCCCCAGAGTCCTGACTGGCTTGGTGGGGAGCAGTTCCAGAGCATCGCCCGGGGACTCCGTGACAACTGGTGGCAGCGGTGGGATGTACTGCACCCCGTGAATGGCGCTGCTTGCAGTAAGTGACTGGGGAGCAGTAAAACAAAGGAGGGATAATGAGGACCAGGCATGCTGAAGGCTCAGAGTGGGACGGTTTCAGGGGGCGGTTAACCTCTGGGAGTGTGTGACCAGCGAGAAGGACTGTTGGAGTAACAGGGTCCCCCTGAGGACTGCAGCCAGCAGTCTCAGGGGCGGAGGAGCTTGCCGCTCGACCCTGGGAGAGAGAAGGATTTTTGCAGTAGCAGGGTTCCCCGGGGGATTGCAGGAGCAGTCCCAGGGGCGGAGGAGTCTGCAGCTCGACCCTGGCAAAGAGGTGGTGATCACGAGAAGGGCTGGCACACCAGGGGTTCTTCCTGGAAACCATGGGGGAGCCAAGAGCACACAGGCCTGTGAGTCCAGAGCCACTTGGGAATGGTGAAGTGATGGCCTATCACCATCTCCTTGAGAAGGACATTGTGATCCTGTGCACAAAGAGAGGGTTACGCATGGGGAAATTCACCAAGGCACAGTTAATCGTGCAGTTGGAGGAGAAGGACCGCTCTGAGGAGCAGATTCCTGGCCCAGATGGGGCTACAAGAGGATCTGAGAGCAGCTGGAGCATCAGCCAGGCATCCCCGGGAGTCTGGTCCCCAATCAGACGAGGGTCTTCACGATTGGGTTCCCCATCAGGAGATTGGAGACGGATGGGATGGGAGCAGAGCCGGAGAGAGCGAGAGGACCATGAGAGAGAGCAAGAGCCCGAGGAAAAGCTGCAGGAGAAGCAGCAGCAGCGTGGACTGGTGATGGTGGAGCAGAGAGACATAGGGGGCTGCCCAAGGGTTAGTGGGGAAACACGTCTGCGGGGGCGAGATCCTGGGACAGAGAGAACTGTGGTGGTGCAGCCTCAGATGCTGAGGGACTGTGGGACCTGGGTGAAGTTCCCTGGGGTGAAGCCCCTCGCCCTGCCTATGGCCCAGATCCCTGTGCAGACCCAGGAGGGGTCGGGCTGGCTGGTAGTTGGGGTTCTCCAGGATATCGGCTGGGAGGCCCTGTTGGGGGGTGACTGTCTTCCCATGGGACAGGATCCAGGCCCCGCTCCTGTAACGGCTGAGGGTTTGAATTCAAATCCAGGGAACCAATTGGCTAGGATGGAAATGGTCAGTGAAAATGCAAATGACCTGGCTGGCAGGGTGGAGGGGCTGCTGGGCTCAGGATACCTGCCTACCTGTAACCAGCCCCCTGGGGCTGAGTGGGAGGGAGAGAGGCTCCCCGCCCCCCTGCACACGGGAGAGGGGGCTCACGCTGGCTCTGATGCTGTGACCAGAGCAGAGAGCTCGCTGCCTGCCCCCACTGGGACAGCAAGGGCAGTGCTGAGCACGGGGGGAGCTGAGATCCCATCTGAGTGGGGGGACACCCAGGCAGGGCAGGTCAGCTGCCAAACAGGTTTGCCTAGTCCAGACCTGCTACTGGGAAGTGATTACACAGCAGGGAGGGAGCTACCAGGGACAGGGCTCAGGGCGGCTGTGACCCCAGGCCCAGCCAGCGAGAGGGAGCAGGTCCCACTCCCTGCCCCAGACGCTGAATCCCAGACTGAGCTGCAGAAGGATCCCTCCTTGGAGAAGCTGAGGGAACTTGCTGGCCACAGCGCTGCAAACCCCCTTGGGGAAGGCTGCAGGGACAGAGTCCTGTTGGAGAAGGGATTCCTGTACCGGAAATGGGCTCCCCAAGGGGAAGTAGAACTGGGGGGAATCGGGAGACAGCTGGTGGTGCCCCAGGAATCCACAGGGTTCTTCCCTTTCGAGCTGCTGGATGGGAGGAGAGTGAGGGGACCCCTGAACCTGAAGAGGGAGGATTGGATGAAGAAGGGGGAAGACCCCCGGGGGGATCTCTTCCCTGAGGTGGGAGCAAATCTCCCCATGAGGTGTTCCCCATTCAAAGTCACTGGGAAAGCAGCCCAGAACCTGGAGAGAGAGGTCAGGAACATGCTGGCTTTAGATGGGATCCAGCCGTTTTACAGCCCATGGGCCTCACCCGTGGGGCTGATCCCCAAGGGAGACAGGATGATCTGGTTTTATGGGGGCTATCAGAAGCTTAAAGCCATCACAGTGTCCGATGCTGACCCCATGCCTAGGCCTGGGGAGATTCTAGACAAGCAGAGGGCGATGGAGAACTTGGCCCTGGCAGACACTGATAACATGTGTATCTTTAGCCAGACCTGGGAGGAACAGGTGTCCCAGGTGAAGAGGGGGCTGGGCTGCCTCAAGGAGGTGGGACTGACCTTAAAAGCTGGAAAGTGTAAGGGGGGACGGCAGAGGTGTTGTGTCTGGGCCACAAAGTGGGAAGTGGCTGGCCAAGGCCAAGATGGGGGCTCTTAAGTGCTGGGAGAAGACCCCGTCCCAGTTTGGACCCCAGAGGTATTGGGGTAGCAAAAGGGTTCAAGCCGCATAAACCTTCCCACATGCGGCCTGCAAGTGCCATCAGGCACACCCGACCTAAGGGAGGGCGTGAGACTGGACTGTCCTGGTGTAACTCACACCAAGGAATGGGAGAGATGCTGGGGCATCCATGGGAACGTTGGTGGGTTCGAACTTCCCCAGGTCACTGGCTGGAGTGACCTCGCTCAGTTCGGTCTCGAAGGGGGGAGAGATGTGACGAACTGGGAAAGTTCTTAATGTTTTCTCTGAATACTGTGTTGGTGCCTCAGTGTCCCCATGGCAGTTCTTAAGTATCTGGCAGAGCAAAGGGCCAGTGCACCTAAATGCCTGACACTCTGTCTCCTAGCAATTGATGGCCTGGGCCCCTCCTCTGCAAAGGTGCCAGCTGAAGGTGTTGGAGACAAAGGGATCAGGTGACCTCCTGGCCCGGGAAAGGGGCTGAGGAGAGAGGAGGGGCTGGGAGGGGTTTTCCTATTCCCCCAGAGGGAATGCAAAATCAGGCTAGCAAATCCAACACACACAGATCTCCCCCCCTGATTTCTTCCTCCCACCAATTCCCTGGTGAGTACAGACTCAATTTCCCTGAAGTAAAGAAAAACTCCAACAGGTCTTAAAAGAAAGCTTTATATAAAAAGAAAGAAAAATACATACAAATGTTCTCTCTGTATTAAGATGATACAACACAGGGTCAATTGCTTAAAAGAATATTGAATAAACAGCCTTATTCAAAAAGAATACAAATCAAAGCACTCCAGCACTTATATTCATGCAAATACCAAAGAAAAGAAACCATATAACTTACTATCTGATCTCTTTGTCCTTACACTTAGAAACAGAAGACTAGAAAGTAGAAACTGCTTCTCCAAAGCTCAGAGAAAGCAGGAAGACAGACAAAAGACTCAGACACAAACTCCCTCCACCCAGAGTTGAAAAAATCCGGTTTCCTGATTGGTCCTCTGGTCAGGTGCTTCAGGTGGAAGAGACATTAACCCTTAGCTACCTGTTTATGACACGCCCCCCAAATTGCAGACAGTGGGGAAGCTCACTGGCGGCGATTTCCTTCTAGAACTTTAAAATAAACAGATTAATACAACACATGCACCTTTACATACCCCTAAGTATATAACTAACAGACTTTTACATTTTAAGAACACTTTTTAACTACTGAATTCTGGGAAACTCTCACGGGAGAGTGCATCAGCTACTTTGTTAGAAGCTCCTGTGATGTGCTGAATTTCAAAATCAAAATCTTGGAGAGCTAAACTCCAACGAAGAAGTTTCTTGTTGTTCCCCTTGGCAGTATGAAGCCACTTTAGTGCAGCATGGTCAGTTTGTAGTTGGAACCGCCGTCCCCAAACATATGGGCGTAGCTTTTTCAGGGCATACACAATGGCATAGCATTCCTTTTCACTGACTGACCAGTGACTTTCCCTCTCAGACAGTTTCTTGCTGAGAAACACGACAGGATGGAAGTTATGATCTGTTGCTTCCTGCATGAGCACTGCTCCTATACCACGCTCAGATGCATCCGTGGTTACTAGGAATGGCTTGTCAAAGTCCGGGGCCCTGAGCACAGGGTCAGACGTGAGCATCGCCTTAAGCTGGGTAAAGGCCTTTTGACACTCATCAGTCCACTTAACTGCATTTGGCTGGGTCTTTTTGGTCAGGTCGGTCAGTGGGGCAGCGATTTGGCTGTAGTGTGGTACAAATCGCCTGTAGTATCCGGCCAAGCCTAAGAAGGATTGGACCTGCTTTTTTGACTTTGGGACAGGCCACTTTTGGATAGCATCCACCTTGGCCTGTAGGGGGCTTATGGTTCCTCGACCCACCTGGTGCCCCAGGTAAGTCACTCTGTTTTGGCCTATTTGACACTTTTTGGCCTTAACAGTTAGTCCGGCCTGCCTGATGCGCTCAAAGACCTTTTCCAGGTGTAGTAGGTGTTCGGGCCAGGAGTCTGAAAAAATGGCCACATCATCGAGGTAGGCAACTGCAAATTCTCCCAGTCCAGCTAGTAGACCATCTACCAGCCTCTGGAAGGTGGCGGGTGCATTTCGAAGGCCGAAAGGAAGGACATTGAATTCATAAACCCCCGCATGGGTGACGAATGCTGACCTCTCCTTGGCAGGTTCATCTAGCGGTACTTGCCAGTACCCCTTGGTTAAGTCTATTGTAGAGATGAACTGGGCACGTCCCAACTTTTCCAATAGCTCATCGGTACGTGGCATTGGATAGTTGTCCGGACGAGTTACCGCATTTAGCTTACGGTAGTCCATGCAAAAGCGTATTTCCCCATCTGATTTGGGTACCAGAACCACTGGAGATGCCCATGCACTGGTAGATGAGCGGATTATACCCATCTGTAGCATGTTCTGGATCTCCCGTTCTATAGCAGCTTGGGCATGAGGAGACACTCGGTAGGGTGGGGTTCTGATTGGGTGAGCATTACCTGTATCAATGGAGTGGTATGCCCGTTCAGTCCGTCCTGGGGTGGCTGAGAACAATGGGGCGAAGCTAGTGCACAGCTCCTTGATTTGTTGCCGCTGCAGACGTTCCAGGGTGGTTGAGAGGTTCACCTCTTCCACGCCACCGTCTTTTTTCCCGTCGTAGTAGACACCGTCAGGCCACTCAGCATCATCTCCCTGGACTGTAAACTGACAAACCTGTAAATCTCTGGAATAGAAAGGCTTGAGAGAATTAACATGGTACACTTTAGGCTTTAGTGAGGAATTGGGAAATGCTATGAGGTAGTTTACAGCTCCCAGGCGCTCTTGGACCGTGAAGGGCCCTTCCCATGATGCTTCCATCTTATGGGCCTGTTGCGCCTTCAAGACCATAACCTGGTCTCCTACCTTGAAGGAACATTCTCTGGCATGTCTGTCATACCAGGCCTTTTGCTCTTCTTGAGCATCCTTTAGGTTCTCTCTAGCAAGGGCTAAAGAGTGTCGGAGGGTGCTTTGTAGGTTGCTTACAAAGTCCAGAATGTTAGTTCCTGGAGAAGGCGTAAACCCCTCCCATTGCTGCTTCACCAACTGTAATGGCCCCTTAACCTCATGACCATACACAAGTTCAAATGGTGAAAACCCTAAACTGGGATGTGGCACAGCCCTGTAGGCAAACAGCAACTGCTGCAACACTAGGTCCCAATTATTGGAGAATTCGTTGATGAATTTTCATATCATGGCCCCCAAAGTTCCATTGAACCTTTCCACCAGGCCATTGGTTTGATGGTGGTACGGGGTGGCAACCAAGTGATTCACCCCATGAGTTTCCCACAGTTTTTCCATGGTCCCTGCCAGGAAATTAGACCCTGAATCTGTAAGGATGTCAGAGAGCCAACCTACCCTGGCAAAGATGTCTGTTAGGGCCAGGCACACAGTGTTAGCCCTGGTGTTGCCTAGAGCTACTGCTTCTGGCCATCGGGTAGCAAAGTCCACTAAAGTCAGTACGTACTGCTTTCCTCTGGGTGTCTTTTTTGGGAAAGGACCCAGAATATCCACAGCTACTCGCTGAAATGGGACCTCAATTATGGGGAGTGGCTGGAGAGGGGCCTTGACCTGGTCTTGAGGCTTTCCCACTCTTTGGCATACCTCACAAGACCGGACATACTTGGCAACGTCCTTGCCCATCCCCTCCCAGTGGAAGGACTTCCCCAACCGGTCCTTGGTTCTGTTCACCCCAGCATGGCCACTGGGATGATCATGGGCTAAGCTTAAGAGCTTCCCCCGGTACTTAGTTGGAACCACCAACTGTTTTTGCGGCTGCCATTCTTCCCGGTGTCCACCAGAAAGAATTTCCTTGTATAAAAGTCCTTGGTCTATAACAAACCGGGATCGATTAGAAGAGCTGAGAGGCGGTGGGGTGCTCCGTGCCGCCGCCCAAGCTTTCTGAAGGCTGTCATCCGCTTCCTGCTCAGCCTGGAACTGTTCCCTTGAGGCTGGGGTCACCAGTTCTTCCTCAGACTGTGGACTTGGGCTTGGTCCCTCTGGAAGCGATGTAAGTGATGGGGTTGTTTCCGTTGCTGGTGAACCGCTCTCCGCTGGTGCACCTGAGGGTATTTCAGGCTCTGGCTGAGCCTTTTGGGTATGGCTGTCTGTTGCTTCTGCCAGTTTTGGCTCGCTGGCGCCCTCTGGCATTGAGTTTGAAGATGTAGTTGCACTTGCTGGTGCTGGTTGCTGTTCCAGTTCCGGGCCTGGGACTGGAGATGCTGTGGCTGTTTCAGTGGTAGGCATGGAATCCGGGTCCACTACCTCTGTCTGGGTCTCTGGTAACACAGATGGGGCCTCTGTGGACGGCTCAGGAACAGGAATGGGTCTGGAAGCTTGCCTGGTTTGGCTACGTGTAACCATTCCCACTCTCTTGGCCCGCCTCACCTGGTTGGCCAAGTCTTCCCCCAGTAGCATGGGGATAGGATAATTGTCATAGACTGCAAAAGTCCACATTCCTGACCAGCCTTTGTACTGGACAGGCAGTTGAGCTGTAGGCAAGTCTACATCTTGTGACATGAAGGGGTAAATTGTAACTTTGGCCTTTGGGTTGATGAATGTGGAGTCAACGAAGGATTGGTGGATAGCTGACACTTGTGCCCCCGTGTCTCTCCACGCAGTAACCTTCTTTCCGCCCACTCTCAAATTTTCCCTTCGCTCCAAGGGTATTTGAGAGGCATCCGGGCCTGGGGATCTTTGGTGTGATGGTGGTGTAATGAATTGCACTCGCATGGTGTTTTTGGGACAGTTGGCCTTGATATGTCCCAGTTCATTACACTTAAAGCATCTTCCATCTGATGGGTCACTGGGCCGAGGTGAGTTACTGGAGACTGGTGAGGTTGAAGGGTAGGGTATCTGTGGCTTTACTTGGGTGGTATGTGGGGTCTTTGGCTGTCCTCGGTTGTAGGGTTTATGGTCTGTGTGCCCCCTGGGGTAATCGTTCCCCTTGACAGTAGCTTTCTTGCTTTCTGCTAGTTCCATCCATTTGGCTCCAATCTCCCCCGCCTCAGCGATATCTTTGGGATTTCCATCTTGTATGTACCGTGTGATGTCTTCAGGAACACCATCCAAGAACTGCTCCATTTGTATGAGGAGATGCAGTTCTTCCAAGGTTTGAATGTTGTTTCCTGTTATCCAGGCCTCATAGTTTTTTGCAATGTAGTAGGCGTGTTTGGGAAATGACACCTCTGGTTTCCACTTTTGGGTTCTGAAGCGCCGACGGGCATGATCTGGGGTTATCCCCATTCTGTATCTGGCCTTGGTTTGAAAAAGTTTATAGTCATTCATTTGCTGCTTAGGCATTTCAGCTGCCACCTCTGCTAAAGGTCCACTGAGCTGTGACCTCAATTCTACCATGTACTGGTCTTCGGGAATGCTGTACCCAAGACAGGCTCTTTCAAAATTTTCCAAGAAGGCCTCGGTGTCATCACCTGCCTTGTAGGTGGGAAATTTCCTGTGCTGTGGAGCAATAATGGGCGCCGGGTTGTTAGGGTTGGCTGGCACATGCAGCCCAGCTTTTGCCAACTCCAGTTCATGTTTTCTCTGTTTTTCCTTCTCTTCATTCTCTTTTTGTTGTTTTTCCATTTCTTTTTGTTGTTTTTCCATTTCTTTTTGGTGCTTTTCCATTTCTCGGCGGTGGGCCAACTCTTCTTCTTCTTGTTTCCTTCGGTGGGCGAACTCTTCTTCCTCTAGTTTTCTTTTGTGTGCTGCCTGTTTGATTTGTTCTTCTCTTTCTTTCATCTCCATCTCTTTTTGTTTTATTTCCAGTTGTCGCCTGTGTTCAGCTTCTCTGAATTGTCCTTCGGCCTCAATTTTTGCCTTAGAAGTCATGGTTCTTGTTTTCTTGGGTTGGGGTGCCCTCCGGTGTTTATCTTCTGCACTGCAGGCTCTGTTGCCTCCTGAAGTCTGCCTAGCAACAGTGCCTTTAGCTAATCTTCAATGTTAAGTAAACCTGAAAAACCACTTTATTTGCATTCATATAGTGCTGGAACTTGCCTCTTAATGGGAGGGCTATTGCATGACAAAAGACCCTTAACAGTCTGGTAATGGCTTCTTGCTTAACATGCAAGCCACAAACTGCCAGAGAGAGCAGAAAAAAAAATTCTCCCTTTTAAAACCAACTGTTTCTCTCTGCTAAAAAGCCCTTAGCAGAGAAAAGAAAAATATAATATTCCTACTGGCTTCTGGATTCTGTCTATATCCCACCAGCTGCCACTCATATCATAACCTTAGTCCTAGATTTGGACCTTAGCGTCCAAAATATGGGGGTTAGCATGAAAACCTCCAAGCTTAGTTACCAGCTTGGACCTGGTACTTGCTGCCACCACCCAAAAAATTAGAGTGTTTTGGGGCACTCTGGTCCCTCTGAAAAACCTTCCCTGGGGACCCCAAGACCCAAATCCCTTGAGTCTCACAACAAAGGGAAATAATCCTTTTTCCCTTCCCCCCTCCAGGTGCTCCTGGAGAGATATACAGACACAAGCTCTGTGAAACTACACAGAGTGACTTCCCCTCTCTGTTCTCAATCCTGGAAACAAAAAGTACTTTCCTATTCCCCCAGAGGGAATGCAAAATCAGGCTAGCAAATCCAACACACACAGATCTCCCCCCCTGATTTCTTCCTCCCACCAATTCCCTGGTGAGTACAGACTCAATTTCCCTGAAGTAAAGAAAAACTCCAACAGGTCTTAAAAGAAAGCTTTATATAAAAAGAAAGAAAAATACATACAAATGTTCTCTCTGTATTAAGATGATACAACACAGGGTCAATTGCTTAAAAGAATATTGAATAAACAGCCTTATTCAAAAAGAATACAAATCAAAGCACTCCAGCACTTATATTCATGCAAATACCAAAGAAAAGAAACCATATAACTTACTATCTGATCTCTTTGTCCTTACACTTAGAAACAGAAGACTAGAAAGTAGAAACTGCTTCTCCAAAGCTCAGAGAAAGCAGGAAGACAGACAAAAGACTCAGACACAAACTCCCTCCACCCAGAGTTGAAAAAATCCGGTTTCCTGATTGGTCCTCTGGTCAGGTGCTTCAGGTGGAAGAGACATTAACCCTTAGCTATCTGTTTATGACAAGGCCAAACAGGGGGTTGGGGTCACAGAGACTGGGGACGTGGGGCTGGGTAGGGCCGTATGTTTTGGCTGAGCTGAGCTCCCGCTCCACTGCAAGACCTGCTACAGAAGCTCGGAGAGGATCTGGCCCTCCTGCAGCAGGGCATTCCGCAGGTTGATGCATGACAAAGCTTTTATTTCTGCTCCGCAGTTCTTGGCCTCACCACCCTTCTTCTCCCTCTGGGGGCTGCAGGCCCCCCAGGTCTTGGTGCAGCTCAAGGTCTCTCTCTTCAGCAAGTTCTCTGCTGGTAGCCTGGGGAGGGAACCAGGGATTTCTCCCTCCGTCGGCTCTGCGAAAACCAGGGACGCATCTTCTACTTCCCTCCAAAGCAGCAGAGTACCCAGGCCCCCTGCCCCTGCTGGTGGAGAGTGGGAGGGTCATGGGGCTCTGCAGCAGAGAGCCCATTCAGGGAGGTTCCCCCAGAGAAGGCTGGAAATCAGGGTCCCCCTCACCAGAATAAAGTCCTCAGTAAGGATTGAGTGAGTCTGGTGCGATGGGTTAGTTTGTTAGCATGGCCCCCTACACAACCACTGCCACCGGCTCCGTGGCCCTCAGGCCTCTGGGGCACAACGTGGTTCTAAGAGAGGTGGGGGAGGGAAAAGGGAGGAGTCCCCTAGACAAGCTGGGGGGCTGGGAGGTTGGTGACAGCAGCAGCACCTGGCCCTCAAGGCTGAGACTCACCAACTCATAACAGCAGTGACTGTGCAAAGTGCCACCAGCTCTGTGTGTCTGCACCCCCTCTGCTCCATCCTGCCGCCCCCCGCTGCACCCCAGGGGGCGGATTCAGGTCATTGCAGCACCTCCACTGTACTTGGTGGGGGGTCCAGGTCACTGCAACCCCCCTGCTGCACCCTGGGGGGTGGACGGGTCTAGTCACTGCAGCCCCACTCCCTGCTGCATCCCTGGGGGGTGTCTGGTCACTGCAGCCCCCCTGCTGCACCCCCAAAGGGGGGGCGCGGGTCACTGCGCCCCCCCTCCTCGCAGCACCTGAACCGGGGTCTGATTACCCTTTCCCTGCTGCACTCCGAGGGATGTCTGCTCACCGCAGAGAGCCCCCACCCTCGCACTCAAATGCAGGGGCGGAGCTTTCTTCTTGCGCTCCGATTGGTCAGGGAACAGTCTCCGCTTCCTGTTGGCTGTGTCGAGAGGGGTGGAGCTTCATGGTGGGCGTCACGTGGTCCTGGGTTGTTCGCGAGGCGGCTGCTGAGCAGCAGGTGGCGTGGCCCGGAGCGCGAGGGGAAAGGCGGCGGGGGCGGCCCCGAGATGCCCCAACACTACCCCCCCCGAGCTCCCCCTTCTAGCCCCGCCCGCTCCCCAAATATCTCCCTCCACCTAGTCTGGCCCCGCTCTCCAATGCCTCCCTTTTCTCACAGGTTGCCCCCCAATAGCTCCCACCCCCCTCTACACCCCACCCCCAAATATCCCCGGCCCCCCGTCTGCAAATATCTCCCTCCTCCTTATATCCCACCCCCCCAATGCCTCTCACCCCCTCTTCTACCCCGCTTCCATATATTCCCTGGCCCCCAATGCCTCTCACCCCCCTTCTACCCCGCTCCCATATACCCCCCTGACCCCCCAAGTGCCCCCACCCTCCTTCTACCCCACCCCCACATCCTCCCGGCTCCCCAATGCCTCCCACCCCCCTTCTACACTGCCCCCAAATACCCCGTGGCCTCCCAAGTGCCCCCACCCCTTCTTCCCCCCAATACCCTCTGGCCCCCCAAGTGCCCCCACCCCCTTGTAGCCTGCCCCCAAATATCCCCCCAGGCCCCTAATGCCTCCTACCCCCTTCTACCTTCTGCCCCTCCAAATACTTGGCCCCCCAATGCTTCCCACCCCCCCTTCTACCCTGCCCCCAAATTCCCCGTGGCCCCCCAAGTGCCCCCACCCCCAAATACCCCCACCTTCCAATGCCTCCCATCACCCTTCTACCTCTTCCCCAAATACCCCCTGGAATGCATTTTGATCATAGAGGGTGGAAAAAACATGTCCCTCAGTCCTCTCTCCCCCACCTCCCATCCGCACATACATACCATAGTTGCTAAAGTGTGGAGTGCACACTATAATACATGTAACTGTAAACAGCTGAGCATTTGAAACATAATGTCACTTTGGCGGGTGGGAATGAATGAACCTTTAGCAAAGCTTTTCATACAGTCTCCTACTGTATTCTTGCGAGCAAGTTGAAGTAGTATGGGCTAGATGAATGGACTATAAGGTGGACAGAAAGCTGGCTAGATCGTCGGGCTCGGTGAGTAGTGATCAACGGCTCGATGGCTAGTTGGCAGCCAGCATCGAGCAGAGTGCACCATAGGGTTGCCAACTTTCTAGTTGCACAAAAGCCAAACACTCCAGCCCCGCCTCTTCCCCAAGGCCCCGTCCTCCGCTCACTACATTCTTCCTCCCTTGGTGGCTCGCCCTGCCCCACCCTTGCTCACTTTCACTGGTCTAGGGCAGGGGGTTGGGGTGTGTGTAGGGGTGAAGGCTCTAACTGGGAGTACAGGCTCTGGCATGGGACCAGAAATAAAGGGTTATGGGTGCAGGAGGGGGTTTGGAGTTGGGGTGCGAGAGGGTGAGGGCTCCGGCTGGAGGTGCAGACTCTGAGGTGGAGCAGGGAATGAGGGGCTTGAGGTGCAGGAGAGGGCTGGAGGGTGGGGCTGAGAGATTTAGAATGCAGGAGGGGCAATGGTTTGAGGCAGGGGGTTGAGGTACAGGAGGCATGAGGGCTCTGGGGTGGGGCTGGGGATGAGGAGTTTGGGATGCAGGAGGGTTCTTTGTTTTTGAGGCGGGGCTCAGGGCTGGGGCAGGGGCTTGTGGTTGGGGCACGAGCTTACCTTGGGCAGCTCCTGGTCAGTGGCACAGCGAGACTAAGGCAGGCTACCTGCCTGTCCTGGCACCACACTGCATGCACCCCAGATGCAGCCAGCAGGTCTGAGTCCTAGCCCGGGGGTCCAGGAAGCTCCTCATACTGCTCTCGCCCACAGGCACTGCCCCCCCAGCTCTCACTGGTGCTCAGGGTGGGGGCAGCACGCAGAGCCCCTGGGCCCCACCGCCTAGGAGCCAAACCTGCTGGCTGCTTCTGGGGCACAGCGTGATGCCAGGACAGGCTGGGACTAGCCTGCCTTAGTGCCCCAGCACCGCTGACTGGACTTTTAATGGCCAGTTCAGTGGTGCTGACTGGAGCCGCCAGGGTCCCTTTTCGACCGGGTGTTCCAGTTGAAAACCGGACACCTGGTCACCGTAGTGCCCCAGGGGTCGGTCCTGGGACCAGTTTTGTTCAACATCTTCATTAATGATCTGGAGGATGGCGTGGATTGCATCCTCCACAAGTTCGCAGATGACACTAAAGTGGGGGAGAGATAGATACGCTGGAGGGTAGATATAGGGTCCAGAGTAACCTAGATAAATTGGAGGATTGGGCCAAAAGAAATCTGAGGAGGTGCAACAAGGACTAGTGCAAAGTCCTGCACTTAGCACAGATGAATCCCATGCACCGCTACAGGCTGGAGTGTGACTGGCTAAGCGACAGTTCTGCAGAAAAGGACCTGGGGATTACAGTGAACGAGAAACTGGATATGAGTCAGCAGTGGGCCCTTGCTGCCAAGAAGGCTAATGGCATATTGGGCTGCATTAGTAGGAGCACTGCCAGCAGATCGAGGGAAGTGATTGTTCTCCTCTATTTGGCACTGGTGAGACACGTAAGGAGTACTGTGTCCAGTTTTGGGCCTCCCACTACAGAAAGGATGTGGTCAAACTGGAGAGAGTCCAGTGGAGAGCAAGGAAAATGATTAGGGTGTTGGAGCACATGACTTACGAGGAGAGGCTGAGGGAACTGGATTTATTTAGTCTGCAGAAGAGAAGAGTGAGGGGGGATTTGTTAACAGCCTTCAACTAGCTGAAGGCGGGTTCCAAAGAGGATGGAGCTCTGCTGTTCTCAGTGGTGGCAGATGACTGAACAAGGAGTAACGGTCTCAAGTTGCAGTGGGGGAGGTCAAGGTTGGCTATTAGGAAAAACATTTTCACTAGGAGGATGGTGAAGCACTGGAATGGGTTCCCTAGGGAGGTGGTGGAATCTCCTTCCTTAGAGGCTTTTAAGGCCCAGCTTGACAAAGTCCTGGCTGGGATTATTTAGTTGGGGTTGGTCCTGCTTTGAGCAGGGGATTGGATTAGATGACCCCTGAGGTCTCTTCAAACCCTGATCTTCTATGATCCTATGAATCTTAAGACAAGCAATTTGTTGGTATAACTAATTTTCAATAGTTCTAATAGTGCAAAACTCTATGGAACCAACTCACTTGTCATGGGACATTTATATTTACCTATCGTATTTACGGAATTTGTAAGCATTTTTTGACTCCTCTTCAGTTTTTCATGAATTTTTATTCTATGTGATTCTAAAAGGCTTTAAGACTGTGGGGCCCTGATTCTCCACTAGGTTTAAGCCATAATTGGTCACAGTGGAGAGTAACAGCTTTAGCACCCTGATTCAGAGACTAAAAAGTGGAGTGCAAAATGCGACCCTATCAATTTTACAACATGGTCTGATCTTTGACATTCTAGTTCTTTTTCATGCCGTACATTTTAATTATCATCTTTAAGGGGGAAATATCATCTAATTGTTATACTATCATATGGAATTATTTTGATGAGTGTCTACATGTGGTTTCTCGAAGGCTCTAGAGAATTACTCTAAGTAGTATGTCTGTGCAAATCTAGACCACAGACACTGGATTGAAGTAGCTAGACTGTGAGCTGGGCAGATAAGCAGAAATAGCCACAAGCCTCTACTCCCCAGGGTTCTATATATCTGCAGTAGTGTTGAAACAATTTTTATAGTAGGGTACTGAAGGCAGAAACAATGCATTTGAATTTTTACTACTACTTCAACCCAGTGGGTGTGGTGACACTCCTAGTTTCAGCATCTGTGTATATCTGTTGCTAGCTTCAGAATGCCTGTTAGGAGGATCTGTGCTATGGGCAGGTCTTAGATCCTAGCCCATCCTGCAGGTTTTGTATCTTCCTTCCACCCAACCCTTTCTTATACAGCATATCTACAGCACTTGTATTACCAGTGGGCTCTCTGTAATCATGAAGGAGAGAGCTGGATCTGCTCTCTGTGGTATGAAAATCAAATGCCAGACAAAGAGAAAATGGCTTTCAATTGAAATTTTAAATGAGAAGACAAATTGAAGAGGTGGAGAAGTTCCAGAAAAATGTTTCAGTTGATAGGAACTGCAGAGGAAAAGGCTCTTGCATCAATCATAGGAAGTTTGTACAAGAGGAGGGGGATAATAGACTCATAGACTCATAGACTCTAGGACTGGAAGGGACCTCGAGAGGTCATCGAGTCCAGTCCCCTGCCCTCATGGCAGGACCAAATACTGTCTAGACCATCCCTAATAGACATTTATCTAACCTACTCCTAAATATCTCCAGAGATGGAGATTCTACAACTTCCCTAGGCAATCTATTCCAGTGTTTAACTACCCTGACAGTTAGAAACTTTTTCCTAATGTCCAACCTAAATCTCCCTTGCTGCAGTTTAAGCCCATTGCTTCTTGTTCTAGCATTGGAGGCTAAGGTGAACAAGTTTTCTCCCTCCTCCTGATGACACCTTTTTAGATACCTGAAAACTGCTATCATGTCCCCTCTCAGTCTTCTCTTTTCCAAACTAAACAAACCCAATTGTTTCAGCCTTCCTTCATAGGTCATGTTCTCAAGACCTTTAATCATTCTTGTTGCTCTTCTCTGGACCCTCTCCAATTTCTCCACATCTTTCTTGAAATGCGGTGCCCAGAACTGGACACAATACTCCAGTTGAGGCCTAACCAGCGCAGAGTAAAGCGGAAGAATGACTTCTCGTGTCTTGTTTACAACACACCTGTTAATGCATCCCAGAATCACGTTTGCTCTTTTTGCAACAGTATCACACTGTTCACTCATATTAAGCTTGTGGTCCACTATGACCCCTAGATCTCTTTCTGCCATACTCCTTCCTAGACAGTCTCTTCCCATTCTGTATGTGTGAAACTGATTGTTCCTTCCTAAGTGGAGCACTTTGCATTTATCTTTATTGAACTTCATCCTGTTTACCTCAGACCATTTCTCCAATTTGTCCAGATCATTTTGAATTTTGACCCTGTCCTCCAAAGCAGTTGCAATCCCTCCCAGTTTGGTATCGTCCGCAAAGTTAATAAGCGTACTTTCTATGCCAACATCTAAATTGTTGATGAAGATATTGAACAGAACCGGTCCCAAAACAGACCCCTGCGGAACCCCACTTGTTATACCTTTCCAGCAGGATTGGGAGCCATTAACAACTACTCTCTGAGTACGGTTATCCAGCCAGTTATGCACCCACCTTATAGTAGCCCCATCTAAATTGTACTTTCCTAGTTTATCTATAAGAATATCATGCGAGACTGTATTAAATGCCTTACTAAAGTCTAGGTATATCACATCCACCACTTCTCCCTTATCCACAAGGCTCGTTATCCTATCAAAGAATGCTATCAGATTAGTTTGACACGATTTGTTCTTTACAAATCCATACTGGCTATTCCCTATCACCTTACCACCTTCCAAGTGTTTGCAGATGATTTCTTTGATTACCTGCTCCATTATCTTCCCTGGCACAGAAGTTAAACTAACTGGTTTGTAGTTTCCTGGGTTGTTTTTATTTCCCTTTTTATAGATGGGCACTTTATTTGCCCCCTTCCAGTCTTCTGGAATCTCCCCCGTCTCCCATGATTTCCCAAAGATAATAGCTAGACGCTCAGATACCTCTTCTATTAACTCCTTGAGTATTCTAGGATGCATTTCATCAGGCCCTGGTGACTTGCAGTCATCTAACTTTTCTAAGTGATTTTTTACTTGCTCTTTCCTTATTTTCTCTTCTAAACCTACCCTCTTCCCATAAGCATTCACTATACTAGACATTCCTTCAGACTTCTCAGTGAAGACCGAAACAAAGTCATTAAGCATCTCTGCCATTTCCAAGTCTCCCGTTACTGTTTCCCCCTCCTCATTGAGCAGTGGGCCTACCCTGTCCTAAGTCTTCCTCTTGCTTCTAATGTATTGATAAAAAGTCTTCTTGTTTCCCTTTATTCCCATAGCTAGTTTGAGTTCATTTTGTACCTTTGCTTTTCTAATCTTACCTCTGCATTCCTGTGTTATTTGCCTATATTCATCCTTCGTGATCTGACCTAGTTTCCATTTTTTATATGACGCCTTTTTATTTTGTAGGTCACGCAAGATCTCAAGGGTAAGCCAAGGTGGTCTTTTGCCACATTTTCTATCTTTCCTAACCATCGGAATAACTTGCTTTTGGGCCCTTAATAGCGTCCCTTTGAAAAACTGCCAACTTTCCTCAGTTGTTTTTCTCCTCAGTCTTAATTCCCATGGGACCTTGCCTATCAGCTCTCTGAGCTTATCAAAATCCGCCTTCCTGAAATCCATTGTCTCTATTCTGCTGTACTCCCTTCTACCCCTCCTTAGAATTGCAAATTCTATGATTTCATGATCACTTTCACCCAAGCTTCCTTCTACTTTCAAATTCTCAACAAGTTCCTCCCTATTTGTTAAAATCAAGTCTAGAACAGCTTCCCCCCTAGTAGCTTTTTCAACTTTCTGAAATAAAAAGTTGTCTGCAATGCAGTCCAGGAACTTATTGGATAGTCTGTGCCCCGCGGTGTTATTTTCCCAACATATATCTGGATAGTTGAAGTCCCCCATTACCACCAAATCTTGGGCTTTGGATGATTCTGTTAGTTGTTTGGAAAAAGCCTCATCCACCTCTTCCGCCTGATTAGGTGGCCTGTAGTAGACTCCCAGCACGACATCACCTGTGTTTTTTACCCCTTTTAGCCTAACCCAGAGACTCTTCACCCTTCCGTCTCCTATGTCCATCTCCACCTCAGTCCAAGTGTGTACATTTTTAATATATAAGGCAACACCTCCTCCCTTTTTCGCCTATCCTTCCTGAGCAAACTATACCCATCCACACCAACATTCCAGTCGTGTGTATTATCCCACCAAGTTTCAGTAATGCCAATAATGTCATAGTTGTATTTATTTATTAGCACTTCCAGTTCTTCCTGCTTATTACCCATACTTCTTGCATTTGTATACAGGCATCTAAGATACTGGTTTGATCTTCCCAGCTTTGCCCTGACCCTCCTTCCTCTCTGCCATTATAGCCCGTGCTCCCTCCTGTTTCCAACCCATCTCCCAGGTCTTGTTCCCCACTTACCTGTGGGCTTTGCTCACCTGTCCCCGTCGAACCTAGTTTAAAGCCCTCCTTACTAGGTTAGCCAGTCTGTGCGCAAATAAGGCCTTTCCCCTCTTCGAAAGGTGAACGCCATCTGTTCCTAGCAGTCCTTCCTCAAATAGCATCCCGTGGTCGAGGAAACCAAAGCCCTCCTGGCTACACCATCTTCGCAGCCAGGCATTCACCTCCACGATGCATCTGTCTCTGCCCGGACCCCTACCTTCAACAGGAAGAATCGAAGAGAATACCACCTGCGCTCCAAACTCCTTAACCCGTACTCCCAGAGCCCTGTAGTCACTCCTGATCTGCTCAGTGTCACACCTCGCAGTATCATTTGTGCCCACATGGATGAGTAGCATAGGGTAGTAGTCAGAAGGCCGGATAATCCTCGACAATGCCTCTGTAACATCTCGGATACGGGCCCCTGGCAGGCAGCATACCTCCCGGGATGAATGGTCAAGGTGACAGATGGGTGTCTCCGTCCCCCTCAGCAGAGAGTCTCCAACCACCACTATCCTACGTTTCTTATCAGTGGTGGCAGCAGACCTCCCAGCCTTAGGGGTACGAGGCTTCACCCCCTTAACTGTTGGGGGTGATTTCTTCTCTCCTGTATCAAGAAGAGCATAATGGTTATCTTTTACCACAGCAGGAGGGTTCGCAGCAGCAGTGGAGCACTGCCTGCTGCTAGAAGTAACCAGCTGGCTGTGTCCACCCTGAGCCTCCTCCTCCACTGGTGTGTCAGATACACCCTGAGGCATCTCCTCCTCCACTGGAGTGTCAGTAGTCCTGTCAACTGGGACAGCACCGTCAGCTGTCTCCGCATGGATACTGTCCATGCTAGACAAGTAGAGCAATTCAATGGAATAGAGAAAGAAAGAAAGAAAGAAAGAAAGAAAGAAAGAAAGAAAGAAAGAAAGAAAGAAAGAAAGAAAGAAAGAAAGAAAGAAAGAAAGAAAAATGTGGCTTAGGAGACAAACATTACTTTAGATTATCCAGTAAAGAATAGAATTTATTTTCATATACTTGTGGTATGGCTCCCTGTTGTGTTAGTAATATAATCATCCATCTGTCTGTCTGTCTGTCTGTCTGTCTATCTATCTATCTATCTATCTGCACCATAGTTAATTCTGTGACAGTTGATCATTAGCTCCTAATCTAAATCAGATACAATTTTAAATAGACTTGAAAACAAAATCTTTCCCAGCTTTAGCCTGTTAATTTATCATGTAGGTGGCTTGTTAAAATCTGCCTTAAAGCCTCCACTGGTGTGTCAGATACACCCTGAGGCATCTCCTCCTCCACTGGAGTGTCAGTAGTCCTGTCAACTGGGACAGCACCGTCAGCTGTCTCCACATGGATACTGTCCATGCTAGACAAGTAGAGCAATTGAAAGAAAGAAAGAAAGAAAGAAAGAAAGAAAGAAAGAAAGAAAGAAAGAAAGAAAGAAAGAAAAATGTGGCTTAGGAGACAAACATTACTTTAGATTATCCAGTAAAGAATAGAATTTATTTTCATATACTTGTGGTATGGCTCCCTGTTGTGTTAGTAATATAATCATCCATCTGTCTGTCTGTCTGTCTATCTATCTATCTATCTGCACCATAGTTAATTCTGTGACAGTTGATCATTAGCTCCTAATCTAAATCAGATACAATTTTAAATAGACTTGAAAACAAAATCTTTCCCAGCTTTAGCCTGTTAATTTATCCTGTAGGTGGCTTGTTAAAATGTGCCTTAAAGCCTTCTATAGTGATTTTGATCACCTATTGTTATTGGTAAAGACTAAACTGATTAATTGTATGCTGCCTGATTGGTGATTTTTCTTGTTGGGAAAGAGCTCACTGCTACGATATTCAGCCTTTTCGGGACGGCCTGTGAATCTGCGGTATATTCATGTTGTTCTTGATGCATGCTTTTGTTGCCCGGGGTTGGCACCGGAGAAAAACAGACATCTATTTTTCACCATGTGTGTAAAAAGGAGGATACACATTTTAAACTAGGATGCCCTTCCCAGACTGGGTGGAATATTTTTGCAAAGTACACTTGTCACATCTTTTAAATGGTGCTAATCTTAACATCTGTCAGTGTTTGAACGTTCAGTTCCTGAACCCTTAAATAGGAGCTGAAATGTGAAAATCCCACATTGTAACCAACACAACCCTACTGTAGTTTCTTCAATCGTCTCACTTGATTGGAACTCTTGAGGTGATGAACGAGTCTTATTTGTCATTGATTTTTCCTTTTTTTAGTTAAGATCCGCTATAGAGTATAATTCTCAGGCTCAATTTCAACTACATTAACAACTTTATCTGGATTAGGTCTCTGCCTTTATCTCTTTTTCTATATAGTGATTTGTTTAATCTCCAGCAATTATTTTAGCTTATGCACACACTCAGCTTTTTTTACCTAACTTAGATGTCCTGTAATTTTTCCATAACTGTCATTTAAAGACCAAAAATGTGCAAGTCAGTTGTAGCTAGATAACCATTCTTCTGTCTCTGTAGGCACAGGCTGATGATGGCTGATCAGTGAATGACATAGAACTCACTCCTGTGAAAAGCTCAGTAGTGTGTAGGCTGCTTTTGGGTATATGGATGTGACAAAGCAATGTATGTGGAAAGGGGTTTTAGCATCCAGCCTTTTGGAGAAGTTCTCATTTTGATTTTGGAGCTGGATTTCTAGGTATATGTTGTCTAAAGTTGGATACAGTTTTTTATTTAATAGAATATTTGTTGTTTTGCTATTTCTGTCTTCTGTCAATATTGATAGTGTAAAACATGGCAGTTACTAAATGTTGAAACTGTAAGATGACTGGTCAATAATGTGCAGCAGGGATTCCTGGCCTTTTTATATAAAAGATTCTCTTTAAAACCAAACCTTCCATTACACGAGTACCTACTATCATCTCTCCATATCGCCTGTATATGATATTGAGGTTATTGAGAGTAAGCAACAAATAACTTTGTTCTGATGGGAGTACAGACAATTATTTTTTCTTTTAACCTCTGATTTCCTGCCCCCTGCATGAATTCTTTTGGGATCATTTGATAGTCTGGACTATTTGCCTCTTCCCCAGCTCCTCCTGTGAGCATGGTCAGCTGTAGGAGCAATATAGCTGCTGGGAAAATCAAAATAAGATCCCTCTAATAACTAAAGGCTGTACAAAGTAATTCTCTGCTTTAAGTTTTTATTTTCTATTTGGACTACATTTTTGCAATGCCGACAATTTAGTACCACATCATGCAGTATGTTTAGATTCAAACCCTATAAAGGGAATACCTGCGAAAGGAACACAGCTTCTAAGAATACAATTCTACTTGATAGTACAAAACGGTGAATTTCAGAAGTAAACTATTCATTGTAAATCTGTTCTGTTGACCTTTTGTTAATGATGTGTTTAAAACAAAAGCTAGTTTGTCCTCCATTTTTACATCCTCACTCATGCTGCTTGTCACCTTACTCTAAGAACAGTCCCATTGCAATCAGTGATGCTACAAAACATAATCAGCAAAGAGTCCTGTGGCATGTTATAAACTAACAGACGTATTGGAGCATGAGCTTTTGTGGCGATGCATCCAATGAAGTGGGTATTCACCCACGAAAGCTCATGCTCCAATACGTCTGTTAGTCTATAAGGTGCCACAGGATTCTTTGCTGCTTTTAGAGATCCAGACTAACACAGCTACCCCTCTGATACACTACAAACCATAAGATCTGAGTAAGAGGATCAGTATCTAATCCTCAATAACTAGTTGATATAAAAATATTCCACTATAAGTGAATCTACTTCAACTTCCAACAGCCCTTTTCATTCCCAGTTAGTCAAAGATTAACAGTTTGTATTCAATTTCGATTAAAATGAATTAGATAAATTTAAGAAATTACAAAGCCACCATTAATTCTTAAGATTTTTCTGGTTTTTTTTTAAATTAACCATGTAAATATACTATAATAAATAAAAAGGAATAAATGCTATTTTCTCTAGGGATCATGTACTCATTCAGATAAGTAACTGTTAACTAGCAGACTTAATAGAAACATATAGATTCATATTACATATGTTTGTAATGGGGAGCCCAAAGGCATATATTTTGGCAAATGGAGCTACATTATATGAAATTACTGTTAGCTGATACTAATTCAGGTAACAGCAGTAAAATGTATCTTGTTTGTAATTGTTTCATTTTTTAAATTACTATAGCAGAGATCACCTCCTGATGTGAAAGTTGTCCAAAGATGATAACACATCAGTTCAAAAGCATAATAGATTTGAGAATACAGACGAGTCTCATCTTACACTGGGGTTATGTTCCGCTGTCAGGACTTAAAGTAAAAAACGGGTGTAGTCAAAATTACAATTGAGTACAATGGCGGCCGGAATCGCCTGCACTACAGGAACAGTATTTAAATTATTTTTCTCTTTTTTTGTTTTGTTTTTACTGACCGCGCAAAGCTGAATTCGTGCATGTTAAATGCATGTAAGATACTTGCCTGTGCAGTATATGATCAGCATGTAGATGCAGTTTATCAACCACACGAACACACTGTGTCCCAGCTAGAATCATTATATATTTGTTCTTTTGTTTTCATGTTGTGTGTATTATTTACATTATAATATGCTGTTTCTTAAGGATTGCTTAACTTTACTATTTTTTATTTGTTCGGTGAAGAGCGTATTAATATACCAAATTTGAAATAATAAAAAAGACATTCTGAAGTAAGCTATAAGGATGCATATGCCTAGTCCTTAGCAATAGTACCTTCTTTGACTTACAGAATGTGAACCGTTGATTAATTATTGTAAGAGAGCTTGAAATTTCAAAGTGAACCTTATTGTTTTCTTTTGTTCAGTTTACTTTACCTTAGGGCACTATTCTAATCTCGGATGTGTGACTATATAGCACTACATATTTTGTAAAATAAGCTACCTTCCTTTTGTGTGAAAGGTCTGTTCTCTCTCTTTAGCCTAATCTTATCTGATACCCTCACTATGAGCTATCAAAATCCCAAAATTTGAGTGCCCAGAGAAGATTCAACGTCCGTAAAATTAAATTGAGATTTCATAACAGGTTCCATTTTAACCTCTTATTTATATAGTGTCTCATAATTTTCTGAAACATTCACTTTTTGGTTCAAAATCTCCCTGTCTACCGAAAGTTGATATTGTTTCTTTATTTTGCATATGAAAGGAATAAAGTGGAGATTTCCCATTATTATAGGTTGGGATGGTAGCACTGCCTGTTATTGAGGTTGCCTGACACTTCCTATTATAAGACCCTGTTCTCAGTTGATTATAATTTTGCCAAAGTCTAATGGACATTAGGAAGTTTAGACTTGAAATTAGATGAAGGTTTCTAACCATTAGAGGAGTGAAGTTCTGGAACAACCTTCCAAGGGGAGTAGTGGGAGCAAAAGACATATCTGGCTTCAAGACTAAGCTTGATAAGTTTATGGAGGGGATGGTATGATGGGATAGCCTAATTTTGGCAATTAATTTGGCAATTGATCTTTGATTATCAGTAGATAAGTATGCCCAGTAGTCAGTGACGGGATGTTAGATGGGGTGGGATCTGAGTTACTACAGAGAATTCTTTCCTGGGTGCTGGCTGGTGAGTCTTTCGCACATGCTCAGGGTTTAACTGATCACCATATTTGGGGTCGGGAAGGAGTTTTCCTCTAGGGCAGATTGGCAGAGGCCATGGAGGTTTTTCATCTTCCTCTGCAGAGTGGGGCACGGGTCACTTGCTGGAGGATTCTCTGCACCTTAAGGTCTTTAAACCACAATTTGAGGACTTTAGTAACTCAGACATAGGTTAGGGGTTTGTTACAGGAGTGGGTGGGTTAGATTCTGTGGCCTGCATTGTGCAGGAAGTCAGACTAGATGATTATAATGGTCCCTTCTGACCTTAAAGGCTATGATTTTATGAAATCTAACATGCTGGGTGTATACCTCAGGCAGATTTTTTTTGTGGGATGCAGTAATTTCAACCAAAGTGATTCAGCCATTTCCAAGAATGAGAGTAGGGAAAATATTTTGTTTTGTCCATATTAAAAAATTCTAGTATCCTTTTCTTTGAGACACTTTAGCGGTGCCATACTTTGGAGTAGGACTTGAAATTTCATTTTTGGGGGGAGGGTAGTCTTGTCATCCCTGTCAAAATCCACACAAATATGGCCAATTATAAACTTCTGAAAAATCTCAGTTTTTACATGCTCAGTAGGGACTTGCTTGAGCTTATTAGCTTAATTCCCTGAAGTTTCAACCTGCACTGAGCGTGGTCTACCCTGGGGCTGAGCAGGACTTTACCTGCAAGTCCTGTTGTTCCCTGCAATTCCCAGCTGTTCGATGCTGTGCTGAGTCCGGATCTGGGCACCAGAACTAGGCAACTGTCTCTGCTGTGTTCCCAATGCCACCCACTGCTGCCACTCAGGCAGCATAGAAAAGGAAGTCTCATAAATAGAATGCGTAGATGAAAAGAACTGGACCTAAACAAGGAGCCAAGGCTTTTAGCAGAGAAAGAAGGAAACTGGGACTGAAAGTTGCAAGAGGAGACTGGGACTATCTTGGGAAGGAGACTGGTAGCCAGCAGATTGGAAAAGGTTAGGCAATGAACCTGCACCTGGACACGGTGGGTGGGTGGAAACAAAGATCGAATGAAAAACTTGAAGGAGAGATTGTTTTTGCAAGGAGAGTGGGACGTTATGGGAGGAGGGAGGAGGTGAGGGACATCAGACAGGGAATCAGGGTGAGGAGTGAGAACTAGGACTGGCCTGGCAAAGAGACCAAGAAAAGAACTGTGTGAGAGATAGAGAGAGAGAGCGCGAGACACTGAGATTGGACAAAGAGCGTAGCTGTGGGAGACTGGGAAGGATGAAGCACATACAGAACAATACGGTTTCTGAGTGTCTTGGATTTCTGATAAACACAGACATATAATACAGTATAGAATCTCATGCTAATATGTGGCAATATATTAATAATAAAATGAATGGTGGCCATTTTAAAAAAATATAACGAGTAAGGGAATAATTAAGAAGACACAAAATTCCATTGTATAGAAGTAGTAGGCATTCAGATATTTAGTAAGGATTAGATAATGATCCCCTGAATATAGAAATTATAGAGAGTGGTAGTATCCACTGCCTTTTGAGTCTTTCTTTTTATAACAAAGTGAAACAAAATCAGCACAATCCAATAAAAGAAGAAAAATTCATATTGTAAAACTTAAAGTATGACACAAAAGCTCATGAGCACTTCTAGTAAATAAATACCATTATCCAAAACAAATTAATGTCAGGATTTGCTCCATTTGTTTTGGTTGGTTGGTTTGAAGGGAATAACTGATGAATTATCAGGGCCGGCTCCAGGGTTTTTGCCTCCCTGAGGGGGCAGGGGGTGGGGGCTGCAATTGGCGGAAGCTCCGCAGCATCACTTTCTTCTTCAGCGGCAATTCGGCGGCAGGTCCTTCCCTCTGAGAGGGCCCGAGGGACCCGCCGCAGAGAACCCTGACATGCCGCCCCAAGTACCTGCTTGCTGAGCAGGTGCCTGGAGCCAGCCCTGCAAATTATCAAAACTATGCTTCTGCAGCTGATAGTGTTATAGCATTTTACTTTACCAACTTTTATTGCTAGAGTAGAAAGAACCACAGCATATAGACCCACAATGTTACAGGTATGCATTGTATGAAAGAATATTGTGTTAAATTCATCATCCATCTTTCCCTTGTAGGGAATGAAGAAATTATTTCTGTCAACAGAGGGTGGGTTGATATCATACACAGTGAAATCCTTTACTGTCTTTATTATTTTCTTCTTTGTCATAGTCTTTGCCATGAGCAGTGTCTTGGATAGTGTTAAATAACCTTGCTGCTGTTATCTGATCCCAGAATGTCTGCTATTTCCCATCAAAAGTGGCTTTGAGTTTTGCCTGATAGGAAGCAGAGGCTTTAGTTTCTTTGCTCACAACATTATTTCATTCTTATTTTATTTTGTTTTATTTTATTAGACTAGGGCCTTCTCTTAGCCCATGTCGCTGGCCCAAGATCTTGGGAAAATAGCAGTTTGGCCTTTTAAATTCTGTTTTCTTCATAGTACATACAGCAAGCAGAATTCTGCTGCAGTCCTTCAAATTAGATAGCATTAAAATTAGGGCTGTCAAGCAATTAATTGGGCTGTTAAAGAATAATAGAATACCATTTCTTTAAATATTTTTGGATTTTTACATCTTTTTACATCTTTCACATTATCAAGTATATTGATTTCAATTGCAGCACAGAATACAAAGTGTACAGTGCTCACTGCATATTTTTATTACAACTATTTGCACTGTAAAAGTGAAAATAGTATTTTTCAATTCACATAATACAAGTACTGTAGTGCAATCTCTTTATCATGAAAGATGAACTTACAAATGTAGAATTATATACAAAAAATAGCAGCATTCAGAAATAAAACAGTGTAAAACTTTAGAGCCTACAGGTCCACTCAGTCCTACTTCTTGTTCAGCCAACTGCTCAGACAAACAAGTATGGTTACAATTTGCAGGAGATAATACTGCCCACTTATTGTTTACAGTGTCACCTGAAAGTGAGAACAGGCTTTCACGTGGCACTGTTGTAGCCGGCATCACAAGACATTTACCTGCCGGATGTGCTAAAGATTCATTTGTCCCTTCGTGCTTCAACCACCATTCCAGAGGGCATGCGTCCAGGCTCATAATGGATTCTGCTCAATAACAATCCAAAGCAGAGTGGACTGGCACTTGTTCATTTTCATCATCTGAGTCAGATGCCAAACCTCACATTGATACCTTCTTTGCATTTTGTCAAATCTGCTGTGAAAAGAACAAGGCGTGCTTGTGGCACCTTAGAGACTAACATTTCTTTGGGCATAACTCATAGACTCATAGGTCAGAAGGGACCAATCTGATCATCTAGTCTGACCTCCTGCACAAGGCAGGCCACAGAACCCCACCCATCCAATTTTATACAACCCCTATCCCAGGACTGAGTTATTGAAATCCTCAAAAATGGTTTGAAGACCTCAATCTGCAGAGACACCACCAGCAAGCGACCCGTGCCCCACGCTGCAGGGGAAGGCGAAAAACCTCCAGGGCACCTGCCAATCCGCCCTGGAGGAAAATTCCTTCCCGACCCCAAATATGGCGATCAGCTAAACCCTGAGCATGTGGGCAAGAGTCACCAGCCAGCACCCAAGAAGGAGTTCTCCGCAGCAACTCAGTACCCATCGCATGCAACATCTCCCCGCAGACCATTGAGCAGACCTGTCTGGTGGTAATTCAAGATCAATTGCCCAAATTGACGATCCTATCATAACATCCCCTCCATATACTTATCAAGCTTTGTCTTAAAGCCAGGAAAGTCTTTTGCCCCTACTACTTCCCTCGGAAGGCTATTCCAGAACTTCACTCCCCTAATGGTCAGAAACCTTCGTCTAATTTCAAGTCTGAACTTCCTAATATCCAGTTTATACCCATTCGTCCTCGTGGCTACATTAGTACTAAACTTAAATAATTCCTCTCCCTCCCTAACGTTAACCCCCTTGATATATTTATATAGGGCGAGCATATCCCCCCTCAGCCTTCTTTTGGCCAGGCTAAACAAGCCAAGCTCTTTGAGTCTCCTTTCATAAGGCAGTTTTTCCATTCCTCGGATCATCCTCGTAGCCCGTCTCTGAACCTGTTCCAGTTTGAATTCATCCTTCTTGAACATGGGGACACCAGAACTGCACACAGTATTCCAGATGGGGTCTCACCAACGCCGTATACAACGGTACTAACACCTCCTTATCCTTGCAGGAAATACCCCGCCTGATGCATCCCAAAATCGCATTTGCTTTTTTAACAGCCGTATCACATTGGCGACTCATAGTCATCCTGCTATCAACCAGTACCCCAAGGTCCTTCTCTTCCTCCGTCGCTTCCAACTGATGCGCCCCCAACGTATATCCAAAATTTTTATTATTAATTCCTAAATGCATGACCTTGCACTTTTCACTATTGTATTTCATCCTATTTCTATTACTCCAGTTTACAAGGTGGTTCAGATCTTCTTGAATAGTATCCCTGTCCTTCTCCGTGTTAGCAATACCCCCCAGCTTCGTGTCATCCGCGAACTTTATTAGCACATTCCCGCTCTTTGTGCCAAGGTCAGTAATAAAAAGGTTAAATAAGATCGGTCCCAAGACCGATCCTTGAGGGACTCCACTGGTGACCTCCTTCCAGTCCGACAGTTCACCTTTCAATACGACCCTCTGGAGTCTCCCCTTTAACCAGTTTCTTATCCACCTTACAACTTTCATATTCACTCCCAGCTTTTCCAATTTAACTAACAGCTCCCCGTGCGGAACCGTGTCGAACGCCTTACTGAAATCTAGGTAAATTATATCTACCGCATTTCCTTTATCTAAGTAATCCGTCACCTTCTCAAAGAAGGAGATCAGATTGGTTTGGCACGATCTACCTTTAGTAAATCCGTGTTGCAGTTCGTCCCAATTACCATTGACCTCTACGTCCTTAACTACTTTCTCCCTTAAAATTTTTTCCAAGACCTTACATACTACAGACGTCAAGCTAACAGGCCTATAATTACCCGGATCACTCTTTTTCCCTTTCTTAAAAATAGGAACTACATTAGCAATCCTCCAGTCATACGGCACAACACCCGAGATTATCGATTGCTTAAAAATTCTCGCTAACGGGCTCGCAATTTCACGTGCCAGTTCCTTTAATATCCTCGGGTGGAGATTGTCCGGGCCCTCCGACTTCGACCCATCAAGCTGTTCAAGTACGGCCTCTACCTCAGTTGCAGTAATATCCACTTCCATATCCACATTCCTCACATCCACATAAGCTTTCATTGGCTAAAATCCACTTCATCGGATGCATGCAGTGGAAAATACAGTAGGAAGATAGATATATACACAGAGAACATTAAAAATGAGGGTTGCCATACCACCTCTAACGAGACTAATCAGTTAAGGTGGGCTATTATCAGCAGGAGGAAAAAATACTTTTGTCTTGATAATCAGGATGGCTCATTTCAAACAGTTGACAAGAAGGTGTGAGTAACAGTAGGGGAAAAATTAGCTTGGGGAAATAGTTTTTAGTTCATGTAATGACCCATCCACTCCCAGTCTTTATTCAAACCTAATTTAATGGTGTCCAGTTTGCAAATTAATTCTAATTCTGCAGTTACTTTTTGGAGTCTGTTTTTTGAAGAATTGCAACTTTTAGGTCTGTAATTGAGTGAGTGACCAGGGAGGTTGAAGTGTTCTCCGACTGGTTTTTGAATGTTATAATTCTTGATATCTGATTTGTGTCCATTTATTCTTTTGCATAGAGACTGTTCGGTTTGGCCAATGTACATGACAGAGAGAAATTCCTGGCACATGATGGCATATATCACACTGGTAGATGTTCACGTGAATGAGACCCTGATGCTATGTCTGATGTGACTAGGTCCTATGATGGTGTCCCTTGAATAGATATGTGGACAGAGTTGGCAATGGGCTTTGTTGCAAGGATAGGTTCCTTGATTAGTGTTTTTGTTGTGTGGTTGCTGGTGAGTATTTGCTTCAGGTTTGGGGGCTGTCTGTAAGCGAGGACTGGCCTGTCTCACAAGATCTGTGAGAGTGAGGGATCGTCTTTCAGGATAGTTTGTAGATCCTTCAAGGTGTGCTGAAGAGGTTTTAGTTGGGGGCTGAAGGTGACGGCTAGTGGCGTTCTGTTACTTTCTTTGTTGGGACTGTCCTGGACTAGGTGACTTCTGGGTACTCTTCTGGTTCTGTCAATCTGTTTCTTTGCTTATTCTTAAAACTAATATGTGCTCGATCATCATCCAAGACTGCTATAACATGAAATATATGGCAGAATGCGGGTAAAACAGAACAGGAGACATCTAATTCTCCTCAAGGAGTTCAGTCAGAAATTTAATTAATGCATTATTTTTTTTAACGAGAACCATCAGTATTGAAGCATATCGTCTGGAATGGTGGCCAGAACATGAGGGAGCATACAAATGTTTAGCATATCTGGCACGTAAATACCTCGCAACACCAGTTACAAAAGTGCCGCACGAATGCTTGTTCTCACTTTTAGGTGACATTGTAAATAAGAAGCAGGCAGTAGTATCTCCCGTACATGTAAACAAACTTGTTTCTCTTAGCAATTGGCTGAAGAAGGACTAGGACTTAATAGACTTGTAGGCTGTAATGTTTGAGTGCAGTTTTTTTTTGCACATAATTCTACATTTGTATGTTCAACTTTCATGATAAAGAGATTGCACTACAATACTTGTTTTAGGTGAATTGAAAAATACTATTTATTTTACAATGCATACAAAATAATATAAAGTGAGCACCGTACACTTCCTATTCAGTGTTGCAGTAGAAATCAATATATTTGAAAATGTAGAAAAACATCTTAAATATTTAATAAATTTCAATTCGTATTCTATTGTTTAACAATGTGATTTATCATGTTTAATTTTTTTAATCATGATTAATTTTGTTGAGTTAATCACATGAGTTAACTGTGATTAATTGACAGCCCTAATTAAAATGTTTTGTCCTAATATTGTAATGCGGACATGAGTAATATTGTACTCCTACGAATGAAGTAGGGTTTTATATAGTGGATAGGATTTTCTTCAGTATCTAGCATAAGAGTTTTCTGTACAAGATTTTCATAAAAAGAAAGCAGTTCTGAATCACCTTCCCTTTGATCAAGTATCCCTTTGACATGCACCTGAAGAAGTGGGTATTCACCCATGAAAGCTCATGCTCCAAAACGTCTGTTAGTCTATAAGGTGCCACAGGATTCTTTGCTGCTTCCCTTTGATGAACACCTACCACTTACTTTTCTGGATCTTACTTGGCTTGTTAAGTATTCCTGTTGATGGTCTGCACCATAATGTCCTTGAATGGTTTTGTAATCTGTTCCCGTAGTTCAGAAGATGCAATTTTCAATTAATTTGATCTTGCTGTCCAACTCCTGCACTTTTTCATCACATTTTTTTTCCATCCTGGCTTCCAAATTAATAAGTTTAGTTGAGGTTCCCTCAGTTTTATTTTCCACAGAGTAAATGGCAGCACAAAGAATATCTTGGGATATTGTTGGGAGTGAAACCACTCCAGTATTCTTTGGACAAAAAACTGTCTAGAAATGTCAGCAGGTGCAGCCAATCACGTGGTGCTGCGAGATGCCATAGGTTCAATTTTTTTATTTTATTTTTATTCATATGTTCATATCTCCAGATTCAGCATCTCTGAGGATTTTGATGACATTTATTTTTTCTTTCAGTCATTCAGTGAAAGAAAGTAAAAAAAAGTGGCTGCTATTGATGAAATAAGCAGGAACACCCTCCTACTTCTCAGCTGCCAACTCAGTCTTTGCCCGCAAGAGTTTGTTTTTATAAAATAAACTGTTTTAAGTACAGTAAAGCTGTGACAAATCTGTGTTTTGGAATTGCAGGATACTAAAATCTTGAGCCCCTAAAATGATCAAATATCAGCTAAATTTTTTAATAGAAATGTATTTTACATCATAATAAAAATAGAGGAGTTTTTACTTCATAAAAGCTAATTGATTCATTGAATTAAACACTGGATAGCATTTCTCTGAGAATTGCCAATTTTTTTATTAGAATTTTGCAGTCTAAAAGTTTTAATAAAAATTAAAATTGTCACTTGCATGCAAATCAAGTAAGTGCTTGTAAGATGATCATTTTTTTAAATGAAGATCTGCAATTATAGATGATATAAGCTTTCTGTGAGATGAGACAGACTGTAATTTGCTTTTTTGTCAATGCCTGGTCAAGTACCGCATATGCAGTTTAGTCTTTAGAAATTAATTGCTCAGATACCTTTCTGATGAACATGCTATAAAAGTGTTGGCAGGTGGATAAAATCAGTTGTGGGCAAATTATATTCTGAGGGCACAAGGCTTTCCACACTATCTGGAAACAGCCTGGATTTGTTGTCACCCATAGCATCCTTCTGAGCATCTCATGGGAAACACTAGTTAGCAAGGGTTCAGATCCAAGAAACAGGTGCACAAGATGTGGAAGTCTGATAGTGTTAGACTTTCAATAATTAACATTTTGAGTTAACACCCCCGGAGAGACTGCAATGACATTTACGTAGTAACTCCACTCATTGGAAATAGAGAGATCCAAACAAATTTCCTTCACCAACGGTTGTTCCTTTTGTCTTTATTTCACCTCTTTTGGTATTTTTTGCCTGGCATTCTTCAGCCAGCCTGTGTATGAGACAACTCTGTGATTTAGAGAAGAAAGGGGAAGAGCTTAAAGTGAAAAGCCACAATGTGTGCTACCTCAGACTCCACAGTGCTGAACTTTCAAAAAGAAAAGACAGAATTTTACTTTGTTGCCTTGCTGCCTGAGGTAGATTGTCAGAGCCTTGACAGCTGGCACCACCACCAATACCCATACATCTCTCCAGCTGATCTGTGAGAACAACTCCTCAAAGGGTTTAAGTATTTTGATCAGAGTCTCTGCTAGGCTCTGCTGTACCAACACCAGCACCTCAGCTTTCACTTTTTCTGAGAAGAAAGTGATCAGAGCCTGATTGTTCTCTGCCAGGCTTTTTTTTGTATAGAATATATGGAGTCCCAATTTGAAAGCTTGTTAAGACCCATTTCAATTTGCAGCTTTTGGAGCCTAGAAACCACATCAGAAGAATGCTTAAAATGGCAGATCAGTCCAGCCAAACCAACTTCATGTTTTGCATGGAAGTTTGTTTTAAAAACAGCATTTTTAGTATAATGCTCTTGAGCGTGCTTTCGCCACCCAAAGTGGCATACATTAACATAAAATTTTTGTTGCCACTTTTGTCATTCAGCACAAAAAACAGCCAGACTGGGTCAGACTGATGGTCCATCCAGCCCAGTATCCTGTCTTCTGGCAGTGGCCAATGCCAGGTACCCCAGAGGGAAAGAACAGCACAGGCCAATCGTCAAGTGATCCATCTCCTGTCGTCCACTCCCAGCTTCTGGCAAACAGACGCTAAGGACATTCACAGCATGGTGTTACATCCCTGACCATCCTGGTGGATAGCCCGTTATGGACTTATCCTCCATGAACTTATCTAGTTTTTTTTTCTGTGCCCTGTTTTAGTTTTGGGCTTCACAACATCGCCTGTCAATGGGTTGCACAGGTTGACTGTGCGTTGTGTGAAGAAATATTTTCTTTAGTTTGTTTTAAACCTGCTGCCTATTCATTTCATTGGGTGACCCCTAGTTCTTATGTTACATGAAGGAGTAAATAACACTTCCTTATTTACTTTCTCCATGCCAGTCATGGTTTTATAGACCTCGATCATATCTCCCCTTAGCTGTCTCTTTTCCAAGCTGAAAAGTCCCAGTCTCTTTAATCTCTCCTCATATGAATGCTGTTCCATACCCCTAATAATTTTTGTTGTCCTTCTCTATAACTTTCCCAATTCTAAGTAAGATTGGGTGACCAGATCTGCACACAATACTCAAGATGTGGGTATAGCTAAATTTATATAGAGTCATTATGATTTTCTGTCTTACTATCTATGCCTTTCCTAATGATTCCTAACATTAGGCTTTTTCACTGACATTGTACATCTAGCGGATGTTTTCAGAGAACGATCCCCAGTTACGTCAAGATCTCTTTCCTGAGTGGTCATTTTGTATGTACTGCTGAGATTATGTTCCCAACGTGCATTACTTGGCAGATGAAATTCAGTGTTGACAAATGGAATTTTGTTGCCAGTCACTCAGTTTTGTGAGATCCCTTTGTAACTCTTTGCAGTCTGTTTTAGACTTAACTATCTTGAATAGTTTTGTATCATGTGCAAATTTTGCCACCTCACTGTTTGCCCCTTTTTCCAGGTCAATTATGAATATGTTGAACAGCGCTGGTCCCAGTACAGACCCCTGGGGGACCCCACTATTTACCTCTCTCCATTCTGAAAACTGGCAATTTATTCCTACCCTTTGTTTCCTATCTTTTAACTAGTTACGGATTGATGACTGCTTAGTTTGTTTAAGAGCCTTTGATCAGGGACCTTGTCAAAGACTTTCTGAAAGTCCAGGTACATTGTATCCACTGGATCATCCTTGTCCACATTTGTTGACCCCTTTAAAGAATTTTAATAGATTGGTGTGTCATGATATCCTTTTACATAAAAAAAGTGTCGATTCTTCTCCAACAAATTGTGTTCATCTATGTGTCTGATAATTCTGTTCTTTACTAGAGTTTCAACCACTTTGCTTGATACCGAAGTTAGGCTTACCAGCCTGTCATTGCCAGAGTCTTCTCTGGAGCATTTTTAAAAAATTTGCATCACGTTAGATATCCTCCAGTCATCTGGTACAGAAGCTGATTTAAATGACGGGTTACATACCGTAGTTAGTAGTTCTGCAATTTCACGTTTGAATTCCTTCAGAACTCTTGGGTGAATCCCATCTAGTCCTGGTGACTCTCTTAAACTGTTTAATTTATCAGTTTGTTCCAAAACCTCCTGTAATGACACCTCAATCTGAGACAGTTCCTTAGATTTGTCATCTAAAAAGAATGGCTCAAGTATGAAGAATGATGCAAAGAATTTGTTTAGTTTCTCCGCAATAGGTTTATCTTCCTTGAGTGCTCCTTTAGCCCCTCAATGGACCAATGGCTCCACTGAATGTTTAGCAGGCTTCCTGCTTCTGATGTACAAAAAAAAATTGCCTTTAGTTTTTGAGTCTTTGGCTAGTTGCTCTTCAAATTCTCTTTTGTCTTGCCTAATTATACTTTTACACTTGACTTGCCAGAATTTATGCTCCTTTCTATTTCCCTCAGTAGGTTTTAACTTCCAGTTTTCAAATGATGCCTTTTTCGCCTGTAACCATTTCTTTTACTTTGTTGTTTAATCATGATAGCACTTTTTTGGCCCTCTTACTATGTTTTTTTTTATTTGGAATATACAGTTAATTTGAGGCTTTATTATAGTGTTTTTAAAAAAGTTCCATGCAGCTTGCAGGCATTTCACTTTTGGGATTGTGCCTTTTAATTTCTGTTTAACTAGCTTCCTCATTTTTGTGTAGTTCCCCTTTCTGAAGTTAAATGCTATGAGGTGGCTTCTTTGATGTTCCCAGATCTGCCATCATTACCAATAGCTTTAATATTGTTTACAAGTGAAGTTCCTTATGCTGTATATTAGCAGGAATCTTCTCAGGCCAGGCTAGCTCCAGGCACCAGCAGAGGAAGCACGTGCCTGGAGCAGCACATGCTAAGGGGCGGCATTCAATCCATTCTTGGTGTGGCAGAGTCTGAATGGCTTTTTTATTTTTTTTCTGCTTTGGCAGTTCGGGTGGTAGCAGTCCGAGCATTTGTATGGGTTTTTTTCCCCTGTTTCGGCAGTTTAGGGGGTGGTAGTCTGAGTGTGGGTTTTTCCCCCTGTTTCAGCAGTTCGGGCGGCCGCAGTCCGAACGTTTGTTTGGGGGTTTTGGGGGGGACTTAGGCAGTTCGGGCAGCGGCAGTCCAAGTGTTTTTGTTTTTGCTTGGAGTGGCAAAAATGGTAGAGCCGGCCCTGTTCTTGGGGGAAATATTTCAAAGAAGGGCAGCTGATGCCAAGGTCCACAGTGCAAATCCTTCTCAAAGCACAAATTTTCCTGGTTATCAAGTGACCTTATTTCTCCCAGGGAGTAAAAGAGCAGATTCATTCCTGATATAACTCCAGTGTATCATATTGAATAATAATTATATTATAACATAACTATTATAAATAATTTTATGAATTGGCCACGCTCTGTTTCCTCCTCTGAAATGCACACACCTATATAGTTCTGTCTTGCTGTTGGTGTTTCTGGCAACAACAAAATTCTGCACAGTGCTCCTTCTGAACCCGGTTGGTGGTGATTTACGAGCTTGTTGAAGCCTCATTTGAACATGTTACCTCAGAGCTCATGTAGAGTGACATTCTGCCCAGAAATTTCAGTGAAAAAATGTACTCAGCGTTAGCATGGTGATTGATTCATTGAGAGAGTCCCAAAAGTTGCTTTATTATTTTTCCCTCTAATTCTGCCTACAACCTTTTTGAGCAGGTTTGCAAAACAATTTTTTACCTACCCAATCTCCCAAATTAAACCAGCTCCTGTGTCCGTGACCACACCTTAGTAGGGTGATGGCCACAAACATAAACTGAGGATTAGGAAATGATTCATTAGGATACATCAAAAACGAAACTGCCTATATTTGCCAAAAGTTGCCATGCAGTTATATTGAGATGCTGCTGTTTTCCCTGTATCACAGTTTCAGGGTCACTGCACCATTATCCCCCTTGTCCCTGGTCTGCTCCTGGAGTGCCCAGTCAGGTCTTAGATCTCCAGCTGTTACTGGTCTCTAGGCAAAGACCCTTGTCTCACTCCCGTCTGGCTAGGGTTTTTGGAAGGGCACAGCCACCTGCCTTACATTATGGTAAAGACTAGTGTCTATCATTGCTTTTTCTCCAAGGGCTATGACCAGTATATTGCCAGCAATTCCAAGTTATTACACAACTCTTTCTAAGCCAGCACATTTGTTCTTAAGGTAAAAGCAATGCAGAGAAAACAACAAATATTCCAGGGGTCACTCATCAGTCTTATGGGGCCCTCTTAAGCCAAAGCATTCCCACTCTTTTGAAAGGGTATGGGAGCCCCGTTGGACAGAAGGTACTGTTCATTTCCTGGATCAGCAAGAAGGCCCTGGGTCTGTTGAAGGTCATCCTTTTATACTGAAAGCCTTTCTTTATCTCCCGCTCTCTGGAAATCCCAGCTTGAGCCAATATATTTCACGACCCCAGGTGGTGCTTCTCTGGAGTTATTGACAATCTCCAAGATAATCACCCCTCACTGTTTTTAGTTCCTGGAGGAACTCTGGTAATTCTCACTAGTGGAGCAGAACCCAGTCATTCATGAAACTCTACATAATTTTAACATAGAAGTATCCAAAGATACTGCACGGGGTTTCAATATCTGTCACACTCTGTATTTAGACTAAGAAACAATTGTGATAGAGCTGTGGTATCTGGAAAACATTGATCCCTGGAGTATGTGACATAGTTTTATAACATTGGATTCAGACGAAAGAAGGCCTGTCCACACTTATCTGAGAATTTGGCAAGAGATCTGCTAGCTACACTGCCTACATTACTGTAGTTTGTGTGGTTGTGGTCCCACTGTGGACAGAGTGTGTATCAGAAATATTTTCACTTCTACTTTAAAAAATATGCTGTTTTTTCTGTGCAAGTGTTGTGCAATGTATTGGTTTCAAGAATCTTTGTAGGTTGAAAAAAATGTAAGATATTAAAAAAAAAGGCAAACAGGTTTAAGGAGAACCAAAAATGTCTCTGCCTGTTCCATTTGTTTATTTATTATTGTGTTTTAATAAAGTCTTTTTCTCCCACAGGCATTTCTTTTTCTGTTCAGTACTGCAACACCGGGTTACACAATGGAATCTGGCTCTGTTTCTGCCCCGCCCACTCAGCCAGTACCTAGAAATAGACGATCAAGAAGTGCTTTTAAATTGAAGAAGTGTTCAGAGTGCTGCAGCTGGAAACATGCTGCACTCTGTGCTATAAAAGTCTCAGTGCTACTGGCAGTACTGCTATGCTACTGTATAGGTAAGTTCTAGTTTATATAATTATCATCACCATAAATCTGGATGTCTGTTTTGTTGGTTATATATGTACTATGCCCAACTGTACTATATAAAGCTTTATTTTTATCTGTGGTTTCTGGTAACAGCTTAAACTTTCAGAGAAATTTAATTGAAATGCTCATTCTTTAGATAGGATCTTAAAAAAATGAAGTACTTTGCAAGTATTTTTCAGCAGAATAGCAGTGGAAATACCTTAAAAAAAGACTGTAAATCAGAAATGTCAAATTTTTAAGATACGTCTCTACCTCAATGTAACGCTGTCTTCAGGCGCCAAAAAATCTTACCACATTATAGATGAAACTGCGTTATATTGAACTTGCTGTGATCCACTGGAGCGCGCAGCCCTGCACCCCCCTTCCTCTCAGAGCACTGTTTTACCATGGCATGTCCGAATTCATGTTATATCAGGTCGTGTTATATTGGGGTAGAGAAGTATATAAAATATAAGCTGTAAATACCTGTAATTCATACCATACACAATTTCCAACATGTGTATTGTATATTCTCTGTTTTCCTCCCCATCAGGCATAACTTACCTTATGTAGCATTTAAAATTTTTGTTGTTGTTAGTTGTTATGATCTCATGTATTTGGATTTATATCGTGATCAAAGGATTACTAAACACTTCAAGCAGAAACAAGTATTTATTATCTGTCTAAGCAGATGACATAAAGGCAAAAAAGTGGGAAAAAATAATGTTTTTCCTCTGTCTGTCCTATTTTTAAATAATTTTATAGTTTGCTTCATTGTCTGTTAACTTGTTTCTTCCTCTTCTTTCGTGCCACTTCCTTGTTCGAGGTTGGTGAGCGTTATAACCTTCTGCCAAGACTCATGCTTATGTCCACTGATATCTGGTCCATGTACCAAGCCTTTGGCCTCTCGTTTGGTCATTTCCCATTCCCGATCGTTCCAAGAGCCATCCTACCAATATAACTCTCAGGTCTCCACTGAACATGTCCGTACCATTGTGGCCCAGCCTCCCTCAACTTGTCTGCAATGGAGACAATCTGCATTAGGTACCTCACAAGTTCATTTCATGTCCTGTCACAGAGTGTTGAACCATTTCATCATCTCAGCATCTTCATTTCCGTAGTGGAGAGCATACTGCTTTCTTTTCTTGTAGCGGGCCAAGTCTCTCTTCCGTACTCTAGGATGGGTTGACTTCAGTTCAATATTGAGGTCAGCTCACACCACTTGCACCAAGCAATTTGGTATGAAGCCGGACATCACTCAGAATGGCACAGTTATCGGCATGTGTTGATCCTTGGTATTTACGTTATTTCACTCTTCTAAGCTCTCTTACTCCTCCCACAAGTTCTCAAAGCCTCAGTCTTACTGACGGTCACTGTAAGTCCCGCTTGCCCAAAACTTCGTTGCCCACTTTTCAAAGTTGGTTTGCAAAGTCTCAAAATCTTCAGCACGTATTCTTAAGGGTACAACCACACAGCAAAAAAACCCCTGCGCAGCATCAGCTCAGAGCCTGGGTCAGCTGACTTGAGCTCCCAGGGTTCACGCTGTGGGGCTACAAATAACAGGGTAGATATCCCCACACGAGCTCTGAGACCCTTCTGCCTTGCAGAGTTTCAGAGCATGGGCTGCAACCCACTGTGGTTTTAAGCTTCATAGTGCAATTTCAGCGAGCTAGAATCAGTTGACCCAGGCTCTGAGAATAGCTAAGACACATTTTTTTTTGCAGGGTAGACACAACCAAAGTCTTCAGCGAATCACACATTTCAAGGTGGCTTCCTTCATATAGTCACAAACTCCCCGTCCGTCTGGGGCACCTCTGCATCACAAACTGCCCCGTCACTCTGGCGCACCTCTCTGTCAAAATCTGCCCCGTCCCTCTGGCGCCTCTTGGTCACAAACTGTCCCGTCACTCTGGGGCTTCTCTCCTGCACAAACTGCCTCATCCCTCTGATGCGTCTCTCCTGCTCATACTGTCTCGTCCCTCTGGCGCGACTGTCGGTCACACACTGCCCCGTCCCTCTGGCGCACCACTCCTGCACACACTGCCCCGTGGTTCCGGGGTGCCTCTCCAGCACCGACTGCCCCGTCCCTCTGGGGTACCTCTCCTGCAAACAGTACCCTGTCCCTCTGGCGCACCTCTGCTGCACAAACTGCCCCATTCCTCTGCTCCCCTCCTCCGTCACACACTGCCCCATCCCTCTGGGGCGCCTCTCCATCACACACTGCCCCGTCCCTATGGGGTGCCTCTCCATCACACACTGCGCCGTCCCTCTGGGGCATCTCTCCGTCACAACCTACCACGTCCCTCTGAGGTGCCTCTCCATCACAATCTGCCCCGTCCCTCTGGGGCATCTCTCCGTCACAATCTGCCCCATCCCTCTGGTGCACCTGTCCTTCACAAACTGCCCTGTCCGTCTGGGGCGCCTCTGCTGCAAACACTGCCCTGTTCCTCTGGGGTGCCTCTTCTGCAACCAGTGCCCCGTCCCGCTGGCGCTCCTCTCCATCACATACTGCCCCGTCCCCCTGGGCGCCCCTTCAGAACAAACTGCCTCGTCCCCCTGGGTGCGCCTTCTGAACAAACTGCCCCATCCCCCTGGGCGCCCCTTCTAAAAAAACCACCCCGTCCCCCTGGGGGCCCCTTCTGAACACACTGCACCATCCCTTTGGCCACCCCTTCTCCACACACAGCCCCGTCCCTCTGGGACGCCTCTCCTTCACTATCTGCCCCGTCTCTGGCGGACTCTCCTGAACAAAATGCCTCATCCCTCTGGGGTGCCTCTCCTGCACACACTGCCCCATCCCTCTGGCGCTCCTCTCAGTCACACACTGCCCCATCTCTCTGGCGCTCCTCTTGGTCACACACTGCCCCGTCCCTCTGGGGCGCCTCTCCGTCACACATTACGGTGTCCCTCTGGTCCGCCTCTCCGTCACACACTGCCCCGTCCCTCTCAGGTACCTCTCCATCATAAATTGCCCCATTCCTCTGACGCATCTCTCCTGCTCACACTGTCCCGTGCCTCTAGCCCACCTCTGGGTCGCAAACTGTCCCGTTCCTATGGCGCTCCTCTGCTTCAAATTTCTGCCCCATCCCTCTGGGGTGCCTCTCCGTCACAATCTCCTCTGTCCCTCTTGGGCGCCTCCCCTGAACAAACTGCTCCATCCCTCTGGGGCACCTCTTCTGCACACACTGCTCTGTGCCTCTAGGGCTCCTCTCCATCACACACTGCCCCGTACCTCTGGGGTGCCTCTCCATCACACACAGCCTCGTGCCTCTGGGGCGCCTCTCCGTCACACGCTGCCCTGTGCCTCTCGGGCTCCTCTCCATCACACAGTGCCCCGTCCCTCTGGTACGCCTCTCCGTCACACACTGCCCCGTCCGTCTGGGGTGCCTCTCCTGCACACACTGCCCTGTGACTCTAGGGCACCTCTCCATCACAAACTGCCCCGTCCCTCTGGGGTGCCTCTCCATCACAAACTGCCCTGTCCATCTGGGGCACCTCTCCTGCACAAACTACCCCGTTCTTCTGGGCATCTCTCCTGCACTAACTGCCCGGTTCCATAGGCGTGCATCTCCGGCACACACTGCCCCGTTGCTCTGGGCACCACTCCAGCACAAAGTGCCGCCGCGCTCTGGACTCCTCTCTGGCACAAAGTGCCCTGTCCCTCTGGAGCACTTCTCTGTCACAAACTGCCCCATTCCTCTGGGGCGCCTCTCCATCACACACTTCCCCATCCCTCTGTCCCGCCTCTCCATCACACACTGTCCCGTCCCTCTGAGACGTCTCTCCGTCACAAACTACCATCTCCCTCTGGGGCGCTTCTGCGTCACACACTGCCCCGTCCCTCTGGGGCTCCTGTCCATCACACACTGCCCCATCCCTCTGGGGTGCCTCGCCGTCACACACTGCCCTGTCCCTCTGGGGCGCCTCTATGTCACAAACTGCTCCGTCCCTCTTGCCGCCTCTCCTTCATACACTGCCCCGTCCTTCTGTGCCGTCTGTCCTGCACAAACTGCCCCATCCCTCTGGGGCACTTCTCCATCTCAAACTGCCCCGTCCCTCTCAGGCACCTGTCTGTCACAAACTGCCCTGTCCTTCTGGCACACCTCTACCTCTCAAACTGCCCCGTCCCTCTGGGCGCCTCTCTTTCACACACTGTCCCGTCCGTCCGGAGCGCCTCTCCGTCACACACTGCCCCGTCCCTCTGGGGCGCCTCTCCGTCATAAACTGCCCCATCTCTCTGGCATGCCTCTTCATCACAAACTGCTCTGTCCCTCTTGGCCCCTCTCCTTCATACACTGCCCTGGCCCTCTGTGGCGTCTCTCCTGCAGAAATTGCCCCCTCCATCTCAGGCACCTCTCCTGCACACACTACCCTGTCCCTCTCGGGCGCCTCTCCGTCACATACTACCGCGTCCCTCTCGCGCGTCTCTCCTGTACACACTGCCCCGTCCCTCTGGCGCGTCTCTCCTGTACACGCCCCCATCCCTCTGGGGCGCCTCTCCGTCACACAGTGCCACGTTCCTCTGGGGCGCCTCTGTCACAGAGTGTAGGGCGTCTGCCCTGCACCCCTCTTCCTGGGACTCACAGTGACTCTGAGTCTGCCAATAAAATAGAAGGTGTATTGGACAACAGGAATTCAGGTTACAGCAGAGCTTGTGGGCCCAACCATTAGCCCTAAATCTGGTTCTTTTGGGAGTTCAGGAACCTTAGTCCTCAGCTAGGGATTCCCTGAATTCCAAATACCAGCCCAAACCCGAAACTGAACTAACTCCCCTCTCTCTGGTCCCTCCCTTTTCCTTCTTTTGTCCGGTTTCCCAGGCAAAAGGTGCTGACACACCTCCCCCACGCCTGGCTCAGGTTACAGGCTTAGATCCTGTCCCTCCCCTAAAGTCCTCCCCAGCTCTCTCATCGCCCAGACAGACAGTTTCTACTCCATCACATAAGACAGTGATGCCACATTTATTATGATAACAATCTGATTTATGACCAATAACTAATATCTTAATCCTTACACACACACATTATACCTAATACCTCTACATGCACACACACACACACATTCACACACACACGCACACTCACGTCCATCTGATATTCTGCAGCTACTGCATAGTTATCAGTCCTAGACATAGCTTGAGTTTGTGGCTTGATTTTGCAGCTTGGGTTTGTAGCTCGTGGCAGTTAACTGGCCAGGAAAGCCGGGCACAAGGACGAACTTGGTCTCTGTTGGGCAGGCACTGATGCCCTTCCATGTTGGCAGCAGAATGTTACCCTTCAAAGTCTCCCATGTCACCCATCCTTTTTGTAGGCTTTAGTTTGAATCCAGAGTCTATAGGTCTTTCTGTGTCAGGCTGCCTCTGGGTTTGGTGACTGATCACCCATCAATTGCAGGTCTGACTTTCAGCCTTGGACCTGGCTTTGATCTTTCTTCTATTGTACCTTTTTATTTTTAGGGTGGGCTCTTGTCTGCTTCTTCAGCCAGTGGGACCTGAACCTTATTTCATCAGGACAGGCTGGGGCTGGAGGTTGATTCCATCATCCATACATACCTCAGTCACACATCTAAACTAAACTAATAAGATCACAGCAGGGTTTGCAAAAATGAAGGTTGGAGGAAGCTTTTACAAAATGGAGTGAGTGTTTTAAAGTGGGGTTTGAATTACAAAATGACAAACAGTGAACAGAAGTTACAATGTAGGCCAGTGTAGTGTGAATGGTGAACAGAAGTTACATTAATAAAGTGAACAATTAAAAACAATTTCTCTTATCAGTTCTACATTCTCCTGTGCTTTCATAGGATCTGATGTCATCTTAATTGGGCAATAATTACCACACTGTAGTATCTCCTTTATGTTTAAGAATGTGGACCATGAAGGTTTTATGCCATTCATGCAAGATTTTCTCTTCTTTAGGTATGTCATTGAACAGACCTGTAAAATAGTTTAGTTTCCCAATAACTTAAATGTCCTCCGATACTTCATCCAGCCTAGGTGCTTTCCCCGTTTTCATTTTCCTAAGTGCCTCTGCAAACTCTTCCTCTTTGATACAATCTATTATGATCCTATTCATTTAAGTTATTTAATTTCACAAATATTGAACTTTAAGCATTATATAAAGTTAGATTTACCTAATTACAGGAGAGTGCTGCTTCTACTGTTGTCATTAGAAAACTCATTGACTTCAGTGAGAGTTGGATCAGGGCCTTAATGTATTTTCTGCTACTTGTGTGTCTATGATCAGTTTATGAATATCAGTACCTCCAAACCCATGAATGGCTTTATGAGCTGCCTCTCGATCTCTCATAAAAACTAACTATCAAGTTAATAGAAAAATAGTCTTTTTATCCACGGTATGAAGATTGGTAGAACTGAAATTAGTGTGTTGTTTGGTTAATAAGAAGTTTAAACCATTGTGATTATGGACTGATAAATGTACGAGTCTGACTTTTGAAAGCCGTATTTGTTGCTCTCTGATCCATATGCCCAGACAAGGGAGGAAAATACCAAGAGGGAAGTTATGTCAGTTAATAATAAATCCCGGAGGGGCTTATGATCCATAAATCTTCATTGCCTTTGTTGAAACAGGCTTGTTAAATTTCAGTCCAAGCCGCAGCTTAAGCTGAATAAAGCCTTTGATGTAACTCTTACTTGGACTGGAGCTACTGTGAACAATGCAAGAAATGTTGCTGCTGAGTAATAGGAGAAATTCCTTTCCCCTGTGGTAGAGTACAGCTCTCAAAGCAGAATTTCCAGTCTCCCTGTCAGCCTGGAGACCTGCAGAGGAATCCAGCTCAAGTCTCATGCATGGCAGATCAATCTGTTTCCTAGCTGAATTTTGTTTTTTCTTCATTGATCATATACACTGGTCTGTTTATATCAATAAGTGAGTCAGAGGTAGACATTGGACATAGAATTTTTTTAAATAATAATCACATTCATAAAACTAAAAGATTAAAAGTGCTCAGTCACAGACTTTGGGTCAGTATTTCTAGTTAGTACAACCAAACATGTCTTATATATATCAATGCCTATTTGGGATTTGGGGAAGAGTTGGTACAATAATTTCATAGAGTCATAGATTCTAGGGCTGGAAGGAACCTGGAGAGATCATCGAGTCCAGTCCCCCTGCAACATCTATTTGTTTGGGACTCTGGAACTCAGTTTGGGGGATACTTAACTTGCTTTTCCCTGCCCTGTCTCCTGATAATGACATAAATGGGTCCTGGAAATAATCACCACTAATTACACCATAGAGTTCCTCTCCTTTCCCTCCCCAAACCTCTCCTCTGTGTCGCCCTTCAGGGGTTCCTCTCACAAGAGGATGCTCAGGCAGGAAATAAACTTCCTGTTCCACCTGGGAGCCATAGAACCAGTAGCTCTTCAGCACAGGGAAAAGGATTTTATTTGAAATACTTCCTTGACTCCAAGAAGAAAGGAGAATGGAGACCCATTTTGGATCTCAGATGGTTGGATGTCTGCATCTGCAGCTTGAAGTTCAGGATGATCACCTTGTCCTCCATAACCCTCTCACTAGACCAGGGCAGTTGATTTATAACTCTTGACTTAAAGAACACTTATTTCCATATAGACATCCAGTCTGCACACAGGAGATTCCTGAGATTCCCTGTGGGTCAAGGCCACTACCAATACAATGTGTTCCCTTTGGGCTTTCCACAATCCCAAGAATGTTCACAAAGATGCTAATGGTAGTGGCAGCCCATCTCTGCCACCATGATTTGCAGTTTTTCCCTATCTAGATGATTGCTTATGCACAAGGAAATCTCAATTTCGTACATTTCTTGGAGCTTTGAGTAAACATGGACAAATCCATTTAGTTCCCACACAGACTGTAAACTTCATGGAGGTAACCCTGGACTCTATCAATGTCAAAGCATACGTACCGCAGAACAGATTTCCAGCTAAGGAGGATCTCATCACTCAACTTTGTCGGAGCCTCCAGATGACAGTCCAAACCTGTCTTATAGCCTCACATACTTTTACTTCTGTGACATCCTTCGTGAAACTCCATCTTCAATGTCTTCAGGCTTGGTTGTAGACAATTTATGTGCCAAACAAGCACAGCCTGGATAAACTAGTCTTGTTCTCCTACAAAGTTCAGGCATCTCTCTCTTGGTGGGAGAACAAAGAGAGTGTTTGTATGGGGTTCCCTTTGTCCATTCTCCACCCAAATAAAGACTGACCATAGATGCCTCTGGTTCACCACCGTAGTTCAATCTGGATGAAGGTATAGCACAAGTTACATGGAACCTCCAGGAATCCCAGTTATACATAGACCTCCTGGAGCTACAGGCAGGACTTGAGGCATGCAAAGAATTCCAACTGTTCATTCAGACCTTGCATATCCAAGTCACGTTAAACAGGATCACAAGCAGCATATTACATCTGCAAACAAGGAGGTGAAAGGTCCGTCCCTTTTTGCATATAAACAATCAATCTGCGGAACTGGTATATCCACCACCCAATCACCCTGTCAGCAGAACATCACCCCTGATTATGATGTTAGTTTATATTCTCTGAAGGCATATCTTTAGGGATCATGAATGGTGGTAAAGAACATACTTCATCAGCTGAGGTCCCCATCTTCAGATCTCTTTGTGCCTGAAGAAACCTACTGCTCCAGGGCTGCGCAAGTCATGGCTCCTTTCTAACCTCGAATTCTGAGGAAGCTTAAACAAGAAGGAGCATCAGTGATTGTGATTGGTCTTACCCAGATAATTCTGGTTCCCCAGCATACTCCAGATTTCAGCACATCCATGCACCTGTGTCCAACTTTTCCTGGAGCTGTTGACTCAGGACATAGGCAAGATCAAACACCCCAATCCATGATCCCTATACCTAACAGCCTGATAGCTGGATGGATGATGAACCTGGAGAACTCACGCTCGAAGATGGTAGAACCTATCCTTAGCAATCTATGAAGGATTCCAGAAGGACACAACAAAGTGGAAGAGCTTTTCTATCTGGTGCCAACATTGCCAGATAATCCCAGGGAGTGCTTGACATACCTGACATTTTGGACTACCTTCTCACCTTAAAAACTTCAGGACTATTTTTTGGATCCCTGCAGGTGCACTTAGTCACATCCAACAGAAAACCACTTGGCCTTCAGTTATCCTATCACAGTATGGTTTCTAAAAGATCTCATCAGAATCTTTTCTCCAATAACATTGTGGAATCTCAGTCTACTGCCTTCTACTCTGGCTAGTTACCAGTGACCCTCTCCACTACAATATATGAGGGCCCACTGAACTAGAACCCAGCCTGCATCAGTAGCCTGATTTTAAGATCTCTCTCTCCTGGATATCAGTAGAGCGAAAACATGGGGCTCTGTTCACACTTTTGCGAGACAGTATGCGCATATGCATGCTTCTACAGCTGATGCGTCCTTTGGCAAAGCAGTTCTCTGATCCTCGCACCCTCCTCCTTAATGAATACTGATGAGTCACCCAGAAGAGTGTACCTATTACGCTTGGGGGAATTCTGTGCCAAGAAGTTAAATTCTGTGCCTGATATTTTAAAATTCTGCATATTGTATTTGTCAAAATAACACTATATATAATGACACTAGTTTCAATTATTTTGGTAATTTATTTCAAAATACCTGTCAGCAGCTATATCTGTAAAAATACAGACAACAACTAAAAATACCCCAGGAGTCAAGAGTTAGAGAAACCCCAATGGCAACCCCAGTTTCTGTTTCTCTGTTCCCCTCCCCCACCCCCGAGCTCAGGCATAGGGCACCCTCTCCAGCCCAGACACGTGCATCCCCTCCCACCAGAGCCCACTGTGTGGCATCCCCCATCACAGATACCCATAACCCCTCTCCCAGAGCCCAACTGCAGTCCCCCCCAGCCCCGATATCCATACCTCTTCCCCTCCAGAGTCCAACTGTGGGGTTCCTCCGATCCCAGACACCCTGTCCCCTACCCCCAGAACCCTACTGCAGAGTTCCCCCCTGTGATGAAGTGGGACTGGTTTTAATGTTCCCTCTGAATACTGTGGCGGGGCCTCAGTTCTGGCCGACCCTCAGTCTCCCGGCAACTAATGGCCAGGCCCTTCCCCCTGCAAGGGGATGCTAAAGGTGTTGGAGACAGAGAGATCAGGTGACCTCCCGGCCCGGGAAAGAGAGACAGCCCAGAGAGGAGGGGCTGGAGGGGGTTTGAGAGTTTTGGAAGCTGGCTGGAAGATGGAGGGGAGCCCCGAGGAGGCTCGGGCCTCCCAGCGGGGCTGTGGCCTCCCTGGGGCCCCACATGGACCTAACTAGAGGAGATTCTGTTGTCTGTACCGGCAAGACCTGTTTTGGACTGTGTTCCTGTCATCTAAATAAACCTCTGTGTTACTAGCTGGCTGAGAGTCACATCTGACTACAAGGTGGGGATGCAGGACCCTTTGGCTTCCCCAAGACCCCGCTGGGTGGACTCGCTGTGGGAAGCACAAGGAGGGGCACCTGCTGAATACTACGTCTGAGCTTCCTGCCCTAAAAACAGTCTGCTCCAAAGGAGAGGAGGCTCCCCAAAGTCTGGACTGGCTTTGTGGGGAGCAATTCCAGAGCATTTCCCAGGGACTCCATGACACCCCCCAACCCAGAAACCCATGCCCCCTACTCCAAAAGTCCAGGAATCTAGAGGGAGATACAGCCTTATACTGCATCCTGGGCTTGTATGCAGTTTCCTGCACACCACCTCCTTCCTTCAGTGCATTCTGGGAACTGCAGCTGCCCAGAACCCTCCAACTCTGTCCCGCTTCCATCAGCAGTGTCCTCTATTTGCAAGTTGGAGAGTCGAGCTCAGCTAGGTCCAGAGGCCCCTAGCGGCAGCTAGCAGCTCTTCAGCTCCATCTTTGGGGGTAGGGGAATTCTGCGCAGAACATTAATTCTGCACAAATTCTGCATTGTGCAGTGGTACAGAATTCCTCCAGGAGTAACACATCATTCAAAGAAGAAAGGTTTCTTACCTTCTACAATAACTGGAGTTCTTCAAGATGTGTGGTCCCTCGCTGTGTTCTACTCCCCATCCTGCTTTCTCTCTGCTGTGGAGCATTGCCCCAGGACTTCATGTGGTAATAAGGTAACTGGAGAGGTGGTCAGTCATGTTCCCAGGTCAGAGCACAAGGAGGAGAAGGGTGTAGGTGCAGACTTTGCTGATCTCAGGGGCATGGAGCACATGCCCATACAGATCGGGACTCCTTTGGAAGAATTCCACTTTCTGGACAAAGTAATTCACTTTTCTATCCCCTTCAAAACTTCTGCATTCCCTTGTCCTTTTCGAAAGCGTGGGAGGAACTATATTTAACTGAAACCTTGAAAAAGAAAGTAGATAGAAGGTTGCCCATGTATTCTTCATTTGGTCTCCTTGCCCATATAGATAATATAGTCTTGCCCAGCTTTGCACAGGAAGTCTGTGTCGCAACCAGAAATAGAACCCAGCTCTCCTGGGTTACAGGGCAGTGCCTTAAACACAAAATAAATTCCTTTTTTTTTTTTGCTTGATCCTCTCTGTCTCATTCACAGTCTATCATGTACACTGATGAATGAGGCAATGGTTCTGTAGAACAAATATATAATACATAGGGCTCCATATCTGTCACGGTGGTCACAGAAATCACAGATTCTGGGACTTTCCGTGACCTCAGTGACTTCTGCAGGAGCCAGTGTGGTTAACCCCAGGGCCGCCCGATCAGCTGGCTTCGGGGCCAGCTACTGGAGTGGCCCTAGGGACAGCCACACCAGCTACTGCTCCACCCCCGGGCAAAGGTCCCCGGCCAGCCAGTCAGAGCAGGCGTAGTCCTGGACAGTGAATGCCGCGGTCCACAGTCCCAGGCAGCAGTTTCTGGTGGGCTGGAGCAGCCGCGTTCTGTGGCCACGGGCAGCTAGAGCAGCTGACCCCAGGTGTCCCCTCCCTAGCAGCAGCCCCAACACACATGCCCTCCAGCAGCAGCCCCCCTCACACACACAGTGTGCCCCCCCCATTTGAAAAAGTATTTTTAGTATAAGTCATGGGCAGGACACGGGCCATGAATTTTTGTTTCATGCCCTTGACCTGTCCATGACTTTTATTAAAAATACCCATGACTAATTCATAGCCTTAATCATATGGTAGATGTACATGGGGACCAAATGAAAGTTATATACATAACATTCATTTAGAAATTTACTATTTTTTGAGAAATTGACTATTCATCCTTAAACTCCATTCATGTGGTTTTTAAGAAAGCAAACTGAAAATCAATCACTGAGCCATATTGATCCTAGTCACCATCAGCATTTGAATTCAGGACCTTTTAGCATCAACCTCTACCACTTGAACTAAAGGAGTAACTGGTGGCAGTAGTTCTATGGCCTCCTCACTGGACAAAGTTAACGTGTGTGGGTCATGGGTTCTCAGTGCCTCTTATGCTAGACACAGACTCTCTTTGGTTCTCCAGAGTCAATGATGCTAATTCCTTGGCACCATCTCAATCAATCCAGATGGATCCAGGAATGTTGTGCCAGGCGTGGAGCTACTTTGGCAAGCAGATCTCCTACATCACTGCTGGACTTTCACAGTACCAGTCTTAGGTAACTGGGCTGTTTTCCTGTGTCTGTTAAATTGGTGTCTATGAACATAAAACAATCTTTGACAATAGTGGAATGAATGCCCTGTTCAATCCACCTTCTCTGCAGGTCTGACTTCTTAGTAGTTATCTGTCACACTTTCAAGTCCACTTGCATTTTATGAAGGTTTGACCCTCAGTGGACCTTGAAATGAATTATTGCATTAGCCGTAGCTCTGCAGCCAAGGGTCAGAAAAATATATATATGCCTACCAGTCCTCCTCCATAATAGAGCAAATATTTAAATATCAATGGCAACATAAAATGCTTTCTGTCATTTATTTTTTGTTCTAGTTTTGTAATATAAATGTCATTTCATTAAATTAAAAAGCCCAGTAATGCATGAAACCATTTTTCATTACTACTTTCTTATGAAATCTTAGGTAAATCCATTTTGTACAGAGTTGGAGGGTGAGACTTATACCTAACAAGTGAAACGTAATGGGAAAATACATATTGTAGCTTATATTTCACTGGGTTAAATATAGATGAAATTTAAATGTCTGGCTTATCAGTATGACTTATATGATGGCAGAAAGGTCACAAGGATGTCAGGGAGAAAAATGCAAATGACACAAGAAGGGCAAAAGTCAAGGAAATCCAGTTTTTTTTTAAAAGTCATGTTTTAGGCATTGTTTGATAGTTTCATATGTTTTACTCATTTTAGTGTAAATATCTAGAACTGTGCTTTTGTTGTGATTACTGGGTTCATATCTGTTCACTGTTATTGCCAATCCAGAAATTAACCTATTTTATTATAATTATTACAAAATATTTATATTGCACTGTAAATGGATGTTTTAACAAACAAACTCTCCTTGCCCTAAAAAGGTTAAAAGCTACAAGACAAAGTCAAAACTCTTCACAGCACTTTTAGGAGTCTGAGGGTATATCTACACTACCCACTGTATCGGCAGGTAGTGATCAATTTATTGGGGATCGATATAGCGCATTGAGTGTAGACGCGATAAAATTGATCCCCGATTGTTCTGCCATCAACTCTGGAACGCCACTGCGGTGACAGGAGGAAGCAGAGTCGACGGGGGAGCGGCAGTGGTCGACTCACCGCCATCCTCATGGCCAGGTAAATCGACCTAAGATATGCTGACTTCAGCTACGCAACTTGCATAGCTGAAGTTGCGTATCTTAGGCCTACTCCCACCCACAGTGTAGACCTAGCCTGAGAGTGAGGAGATTATTGACTATGAGAATAAGAGATGAGGGATAATCTTCAGAGATGGGTTTTAAAATAGAATTTGAAGGTGAGTGGGTACTTGGCCAGCAAAGACAGGTGTAGGTGGAACCCTGAAGGAAGAGTGAGAGCCAAGGGCAAGGAAAAATAGTAAACCAAATTAACCCTTTGTATAGATATTTTTAAATCAACCTTGGGAAATGAGAAACATCATCAATCCTATTTGTTCACTAGTTGACTTTCTGTCGCTATGGTATTGTCCTTGAGTTTCTGCTCTCTATTATTCTACCATCCAGCCAAGCATTTAATATGACAGTTGCTATTATCACGTTCACCCACAAATCCCAAAGGGGTGGATTCTGTTCCAGTTCGACTTAGTGGCAAGACTCTCACTGATTTCATTGGGGCAGAAGATGTCAAGAGTAATAGATTTGTTTTTAATCATGAAAATCACACAGTGCATCTCTCTCATGACAGCAGTGACAAAAGTGTAGCTGTAATCGTTGTGAGTTTATTTTATTCTGTTAATAAGAAGTACAATATGCTTCCCTGCATTGCAAAGTTAACATTATTCTGGTGCTCCTAAAGCTCACTTACTGGCAGCAGCAAGAAAAACATAACTTAATCCATAATGTTTATTGCAGTACCAGTTAACAGGCAATGAGGGAAGATTAAAACTTGATTGCCATTAATCACCTTTGCTTTCATTATGTGATCATAAAAACGTCTTCTTTTGTCCGGATTTATTTTAAATACAGCAGTGTCGTTCTTATTAAGAGAGAGATTCTACACTTTTACCTTTATGATTGCAGTGGGGTGGTTACCCGCTCCTGCCCTTCGGGGCTTAAAACAGCCCAGGAGAGGGATGTAGCTGGGGCAAGAAGCCTGGGCTGATTGGGAGATAGCAGGTCCAGCTGTGGCCAGGCCCCAATCAGGCCCAGCTGGCCCCTATAAGAGGCAGTGAGCCAGGAGCCCAGACACTCTCCCTCTCCCTCTCCCTCGAGAAGGGCCTGGCTGCAGGGAGCTAGACAAGGTACCTAGAGTAGAGTAGAGCTGGGGAGCTCCAACCTGGAAAGCCCCAGGCTGTGGCCTAGCATAAGGCCAAGAGGTACTGGGGTTGCAGGGGGCAGCCCAGGCAGCAGGTCGAAACCCCTTTGCCAATGATGAGTGGCTGATACTGCAGTCTGCCCCAGTGAACAGGGGCTAGATGGAGACTGGGCAGTAGCCAATACTGAGCCAAAGTGGGGAGGGGGAAACCCAGTTAAAGGGGCACCAGTTAAAGGGGCACTAGGGTCCTGGAAGGGCGCTCCTGGCTGGAAGTGAGCTAATTCCCAAGGACAACCAGCAGGAGGCACCGCAGGGGTGAGTCTGGCACAACTACAATGATGTATAGGCCAAATCTGCCCACATGGTTGCATGTGCCTCCTCTTGGATCTTTGGACATGAGCAAGAGCCACAAGCTGTTTTCCTTCAGTCTATCCCTGGCCTAGAGCATGTGGCAGATGTTTTCAATACCATGTTTGTGCTCTGTATGTTATTTTGTCATCACAGCATTTCAGATGTGTTGCTGTGTACCAGAATCTATGTGCATCATTAATTAATATATGGTGATATACCTATATCATAGAACGGCAAGGGACCTTGAAAGGTCATCAAGTCCAGTCCCCTACCTTCACTAGCAGGACCATGTTTACCCCAGTTACCTAATTGGCCCCCTCAAGGGTTGAACTCATACGCTGGGTTTGGCAGGCCAATTCTCAAACCACTGAGCTCTCCCACCTCCGTAAAACTACCACCTCCTTTTCCTCATCTACATCCTTGGAAAGTGTGGCACTGTGTTACACAGTGTACCAGACTTCTGACTCAGTGTCAGAGTTTGTTAACATACATTTACATGCAATATACATACAATGCACCACTCACAACATATTTTACACTTATTAAAGATTCATTATAATGAGGCTTCTCTTTTGTCAGTCTTTTAAGGTCAGTATTCCAAGCACCTAGGGATGGCTCAGTGGTTTGAGCATTGGCCTGCTAAACCCAGGGTTGTGAGTTCAATCCTTGAAGCGCCCTTTAGGGAGCTGGGGTAAAAATCTGTCTGGGGATGGGACCTGCTTTGAGCAGGGGGTTGGAGTAGATGAGCCCCTAAGGGCCCTTCTAAACCTAATAGTCTTTGATTCTAAGTCAGAAATTTAACCATTGCTTGGGCAAGAGTCTAGTCACCTCTTGAGACTTAGAGTATGTCCACACTACCCACTGGATCAGCAAGTGGGGATCAATTTATTGTGTCTCATCTACTTGTGATAAATTGATCCCTGAATGCTCTGTCATCAACTCCAGAAGTCCACCAGGGCAAGAGGCAGAAGTGGAATCAACAGGGGAGCCGTAGCCATCAATCTTGTGCTGTGAGGACAGGAAGTAAGTCAATCTTAGAGATGTCAGTTTCAGCTATGCTATTCTTGCAGCTGATGTTGTGTCTCTTAGATTGATTCTCCCCCCCCCCGACCACACATGTAGACCAGGCTGTAGGAGGTCCCAGAAACTGAAGGTGCTGACAAAGCACATAGCTCCCTCTTGAGTTCCTTAGGACAATGATTTCCACACTTTTTAGTAAGGCAACTCACCGACTGCATTTCATCTATTTTGGCAAACCACCAAGGGTCTAAATCTGTGAGCAGGCCCCAAAATCCTAGGCCAGTATCCTTTTCTTTCAATTTATCTGCTTAATCCTGCTCCTCACCCTGCCAAGGGGACGCACTGACCCCCCATAGCAGCACCCTCAGCCTTGGCATCACAATCCTAATCCTGGCCCAGTGCGGAAACAGAGGAGGAGTTGGAGAGCAAGCCCATCCTGCACTCACCCCACAGCGGTGGCTGCTGCTATAGGGCCAGGTCTGGCTCCCCACTCCATTTGCACTTGGAACCCATGGTCACTGCACTGCTCAGGTTTGTTCCAGCCATCCCTCCTTCTGACCTGAGTGGCACTCTGACCACATACCCAGGTTGCAACACCCATAGCAAGGAGCTGGACCCAGTCCTGTGGGTCAGGAACTGCCACTGAAGAGTGAATGTGGTATGGGCTTGGCTCTCCAACGCTCCTTCCCTTTAGGGATTCCCTTTACACCAGGCCTACCACTCATGTAGAACTTTTCCGCAACCTGGTTGCTTGGGACTCACTGTTTGGGAACCTCAGCCTTAGGAGGCTTGTCGGTGTCTTAGGAAGTCTGAAAGGGTGTCCAATTCCTTCAGGCTGCCGTGTATGTATGTATGAGTCTAATGGGTGCTCTGGAGTAAAGTAAATAAGTCACTGGTAAAGTTTATCAACACCTGAGAATTGTAGAGTCTGATGTGCCATCATGATGTTCCTATTTCAACACTTTTAATGCCTCTTTTAAATTTACCTGTATAGTCAGTAATTTGGTTTTGTGCCAATAACTCAGCTTGATCAATCAACTCAATTTTAATCATCTCAGGGATCCTATTCTTAAATCATGAGTTTCCCCCTGGCACGAGGCTATCCACACGACGTAAACCCTTATTGTGAAGCTTATCAGGTGTGGATGGTGCTGCATGGACTTTCTACACAGGGTGATTACCAGACAATGGAGAAAATCTTCTGAAGTTGATGCACTATATATTTTTTCAATATGCCATAATGACAATTTTAATTTATATTTTAAAACAAATGTTTAAATGATCTTCATTATGATTTGTTCAGTGTGGTGGGACAGGTGCCCATCCCATTCAGGAAGGAATTAAAATGCTCTGAGCACATTCAGCTCCATCCTGGCACACCTTGTGAAGCTTGGTAAGCCTGGAGATGGACAGGTACTCAAAAGGGAGGATCCCTGCTTATTGGAGGGTGGCACTCTAAAGGGGCAGGACTACAACTCAGAGCTCCTCAATCTCTGGAAAAAAAGGGTTGCTGACCAGCTAAATGACTTGAGAGCCTTGGGTGCCCAGACCCTTTCAGAAAGAAGAGGGGTGGATGCTTTTCTCTGCCTTCCCCATTATCCCTCCCCCCATCTTTGGCTTCCTGAAGTCTTAGGACTCAGCTTATTGTGAGCTATGGAAGTTTACTGACGTTTTGGGTTAGGATTACTTTAACTCCCCTCACAAGGGGGCAAACACCATGAACAGCACAGCTGAAGTGCCATGCTCTGAACTCCCAAAGTTCTGGTCTGTGCTCACCTTCTTAACCTATTTGGTTGGTAGATTATTCTCAAGTCTCCCCATTAAAGGGGTGAAGGGACTTGGGGGGACAGGGCTCCAAGTGGCCCCTCCCTGAATGTTTGTTTAAATCATTTGGTGGTGGCAGAAATACTGTCCAAGCACAAGGAAAGGAATTTGTGCCTTGGGGAAGTTTTTAACCTAAGCTGATGGAATATAAGATAAGAGGGTCTTTCATATGGGTCCCCACATCTGTACCCCAGAGTTCAGAGTGGGGAGGGAACCCTGACAGGTGCCTCTCTCTCTCTCTCTCTCTCTCTCTCTTTCTCTCTCTCTCTCTCTAGCTATAGATAATATGGAGAACAAATAGCTTTTCCTGGGAGAAGTGTTCTTTCTGGATTTTTATTTATTTTGCATTTTGTTTTGAGGTGGGGAGGGAATGGGAGGAGACTGGAAGAGAAGATTTTCCAGGTGTTTACATATTCTGAATTTCTGTCGCTCTGAATTATATAAAAGAACATGACGTATATTTGAAATTTTTTGAAATGAGAAACATTAGGGTCTAATTTCCATCTGCGGAAGATAACTTCAACTGTTTTAAAATGTTAAAAGAGAAATAATGGGAACATCCAGAATCTTTCTATGCCTAGTAAGAAACAATAGGAAATTTAGAGAAGTGTATAGAAGCCCCGTTCCTGGGAAGGGAAGTGAGTGGAGTCCCATAATGGTCGAGAGAGGGATTTGATTAGTGTGGTGTGAGAGGGATGTGGCTCGTGGGTGCAATCGATTCCCATTTTTTGGTGGAGTAAATGGAATGCGTGGAGTTATCTGCTAGGTGGAATTGGTTTGCTAAAACGTGGAAACATCAGAAAGGGTGGGCAGAACATCTGATAAATTGGGTCTGTAAAAAGCTTGCTAGCTCATTTTCTATTTCAGTCTTCACAGGAGATTGTTGATATTCTGTTGTGAAAGTTGCTGATCAGTTCTGCAAACAAGTGCTTATTATTTAGTGATTACCAAACATCAGTGTGTGAATTTATAAGACTTAACAAGCCTAAAGTTGGAGGAAGTGGTAAGAACCAAGCAGCTAAATGTGCTGGAGTAGGGTGTGAGTGTTGTCAAAAATTGCTAAGTAGAAGGATAAAAAGGTTCATACTTGGCCTCGCTAGTGTAGAAAATAGGTATATCGGGATTCTTCAAGATCAGATGTTCCACAGTCTTTTCAAGTTGAAAAATTGAACATTAATTGGTTTGATGATCCTGCAGGTTAAACATTTTCAGTGCCATCACCACCATTGAAACATAGCTATATAAATCCTTGTTCTATACCTTTTGATAGTGCTTCAACATCTGCTTAATTCAGGAGCAATCTGTATTCATCTTTGACACCCAAAGAATTCTTAATACTATGGTCAATGAGTTGCCATTTCTGCTTTTGCATTTGGTGTTAAAGGCCTCTTTGGTCTCTGTTGTCTCCCATGCTTCTGTATTCAGAGCTTCAGTGTCTACTGCTGAGATGTTGTGTGCCTCAGTATCATTGTCTTTGAACTTCTGACGTCCAGTACTGGCTATTCTGACATCAACTGCTGTGGCTGAAAGTGTATGCACTTCAGCATCAGATCCATCTGTGCTGTGTTTTATCAGTGCCAACCAGGTATATTGGTATTCAGTTTGTGGAGACTAGCAAGTCAGTCTATGACTTCTCACACCATTTGGTTATTTAGCAATAGGTCAAGTTCCTCCAGAATCAGCCGTCTCCACCACTCTTTTTCTGTTGGCTTTGTCAACCTCTACCTTCCTGGTTGCAACTGGCGGGAAACTTCCCCCGTTTCAACCTTCATGCCTTACCTGTACTATGCCTTCATATGGTTCATCTTGTGAGCCAGATCTCATCCTTTCCTCAGAAAAATCCACAGAAGGGAAGCCAGGCGAGAGGAAATCTCTGAGCAAGATTCCCCTCGCAGTTTTCCCTGCATAGATCCATGGAAGTGGCAAGAATTCCCTTTCCTCTCTTAGAATAGGCAAGAGCCAAGAAGTATTGAAGGCCAGGACCCTCTGTGAAGAGGCCTCTTTTTATCATTCAACTGACCATTAGACCCACACTGTAGGGTTTCCTCACAGCTTTCAGAATTCTCTCTGCAGAGCATTCCCATGCTGTGGAGTGGCACACTGGATATTTATGCAACTTTCTTTTCACCGTTCTGCTCCGTTTTTACGCTTGTTCAGAAGAATCCGCAGCATTAAGGAAGGGGAATAATAGTGCCATGATTGTGGCTGACTTTTGTCTTTTAAATCCTTCCTTTGTTGAACTAGTACTACAAATAGTGATATGCTGAAGGGCCCGAGGGGTTGGGACTGTCTTGTGCTGGGCACTGTACGGACACAGAAAAGAATGTGTTCTTATTTCTGTAATTTGCATTTTTAAAACTATTTTATAATTTAAAAGTCATAAAACGTTTGTTTGGTGTGTTTACTAGCATTTATCTTCCCTCACTTTATTTTTATATTTCACGTACACGATTTTGATGTTTGTGAAAAGTGCTTTTTTAATGTATGGTAAGTAGAGAGCCACATTTGTATAAGTTTTGTCCCACAAAGAACACAATAGATAAGAACATCCATACCGGGTCAGACCAAAGGTCTATCTAGCCCAGTATCCTGTCTACCGACAGTGGCCAATGCCAGGTGCCCCAGAGAGAGTGAAGCTAACAGGCAATGATCAAGTGATCTCTCTCCTGCCATCCATCTCCACCCTCTGACAAAGAGAGGCTAAGGACACCATTCCTTACCCATCCTGGCTAATAGCCATTAATGGACTTAACCACCATGAATGTATCCAGTTCTCTTTTAAACGCTGTTATAATCCTATATATATAGAAACAAAAGGTTAGAAACCAGGAACTACTAAACTCTAGCTCAGTGGTTTGAGCGTTGGCTTGCTAAACCTAGGGTTGTAAGTTCAATCCTTGAGGGGGTCAGTTAGGGATTGGTCCTGCTTTGAGCAGCGGACTGGACTAGATGATCTCCTGAGGTCCCTCCAACCCTAATAATCTATGATTGTCTGTGACTCTGAGCAAATCATTCAAACTCTCTACCTCATGTTAAACATCACTCTATAACTGTCTACTTCTCAAGATGCTTTGAAGATTGGTTAGTTAGTGGGAGAATTCCAGTTAATGTCAGTGGGAGTTGAGGGCACTCAGCATCCTACAGGATTTGGTGCATGTTTTGGAAAGTGCCCTAAAGCAGAAATTAGGGTGGTGATGGAGTGGGACTATTTGAACCAAATTTCCAGGTTAAAACACATCCATAGTTTAGTGTAATATGAGTTGAATCTGATTTTTTTTGGCTGTTCAATCCATTATTTAAACAGTGAAGGGTCTGTTTGTTTGTATTCATTCAACTGAATTGACTTTGTAAAATACTTTAGAGAATGTTAGTGGAGTGTAAATGAACGCTCTGTTTAATTTAGTGAAAATTGCACTTCCCAATTCTGCTGATTGGTTTTGTTGTTTACATGAGCATTGCTTTGAAAAGCTGTATAATCCATTTCCCCTTCATTTACACTTTATAGTGTGACTGTATGTTTATTAGGACTCATAAACACGATAGTTAATCCTCCTTACGAAATAACAAGACGCATACCTTAAAATATAATTATGTTCATAATAATCAAGACTTGAAGGCTGATCCTAAAACAGTTTCTTTAATAGACATACCTCAGGTAAATCATTGCATTCTGACTTGGAAGGTATTTGTGTGAGATCTTTGTTTTGTTAGTTCCACTTAAGTGAATTCCTCAGGATCTTTGATATCCTCAGAAAGATTCTCAAGTAACATTTCATCTGAGAGGAGTCTAAATATTTGACAGCTTATTTAAAAGAAGACTGAGAGCAAAAGGTGGGTATTAATGTTTGATCTCATAATATTTTTTTTACCTTTTAGTAAAATTAGGGAGATTTGCACAAGAAAACAACACTATAGATTCTGGAGAACTCAATATAGGCCAAAGAGCAATACAAGAGGTTCCTCCGGGGATCTTCTGGAGATCACAGCTCTTCATTGATCAGCCACAGTTTCTAAGATTCAATATCTCCCTTCAGAAAGATGCATTGATTGGCGTATATAGCCGAAAGGGCTTACCCACATCACATACCCAGGTAAGGGCTGCTTTCGTTAAAAGCAAGATATAATATTGAAAACTTCCAGTTTGCATCTTTTTAAGAGCTGTGTTTCTTAGGATTGCAGCCTTTCCTTTTTCCTATTGTTTTATTTTTACTTTCCCTTTTATATATTGATCTTACGCTATGTGAAAAATATATCGTCATTCTAATATAAGTGCAGTTTTAGAAGATACTCTGGGATTTAAAATATGCAGTGTGGGGAAAGCTTTTGCTTTATGATCAAATCTGATCATTGTTTTCCGTGATGATACCTATCATAACTGCATTAAATGTCTCTTTATCTTCCAACACGGTGGTCCATGGACATACACTAGTTTATTCAAAAGTTAAAAGTATCATACTCATGAATTTATTTGCTCTCTTGGGTTTGTCTGCCAAAAAGCAAAGCTGGCAAAGTTACAAGCAAGTTGAAAAAAAATCCTTTTTGATAGTGATTCAGTTTGTTTTACTAGTGAGTGTCATGCTATGTACGGTTTGCTTTTTGATTAAAAAATATATTATATTGAAATATGTGTATCTGGAATACAGTGAACTAAGATTGCAAGAATCAATTATTATTAGATATTTTCCTGTTTTAAGATTTCTCCAGAGTATCCCAGAATACAGTTCTACTTCACTGTATTCAGAGACAATAATTTGGAGTTCACTCTGATTAAAATCTTATTTAACCCCCCGAATGTGAATTGCTTCTGTTTCAACCCAATTTCAGTCCCAGTTCTGCTTTCTCGTCCGTAGCCCACAAAGGAGAGGTCCATCAAATGACTATTAGCCAAAATGGTCAGGGATGCAACCCCAAGCTCTCAGTGTCCCTAAGTCTCTGACTACCAGATGCTGGGACTGGTAACAGGGGATGGATGACTTGACAATTGCCCTGTTCTGTTCATTGCCTTTGAAGCGTCTGGCACTGGCCACTGTTGGAAGACAGAATACTGGGCTAGATGGATCATTCATCTAGTGTGGCCATTCTTATGTCCTTATGCTCCACCAAAGAGGACTTTTTTTCCAGTTTCTTGAAAATTAGCAATTACCGAGTTAAGAGAGCACTGCAACTTCTTGCCATTCTAATGCTGGATGAGAAATTCGGCATCTGTCATGTCCAGACCTCTGGACAAAGCAGGTTAATGGACTTGCATAGAAGGTCAGCTATTATGCTTGTATTTAGTTTCAATAAAAAAAATCTAACTTCAAAATTCCATTCATTTTTTTGTTTTTGTTTTCTTTTAAAACAAAGAAATCTGTCAACTCTATAACTCTGATTTTTCAAGAAAGCTATCCCCAATTACATTATTCTGAACTGTTTACCAGGTATGTGGGATAATTGTAGCCATGTCAGTCCCAGGATATTAAAGTGATAAAGTGGGTGAGAAAATATCTTCTTTTGGACCACCAGACCCAAAGAAGAGCTCTGAGTGGCTCAAAAGCTTGTCTCTCTCACCAATAGAAGCAGGTCCAAGAAAAGATATTACTTCACGCACCTTGTCTCTCTATTTGCCAGGAACTAATTCACATTCCCCTGTTGTTTGGTAATATGTTGAAATACCTTGTTGAAATGAAAAGGGAGAGAGTTAAGGTTTCTGGAGGGCATTCATTATGAATTTATTTATTTGTGCAATTAAAGTCACCATCTGAACATTACAGTCACTTCTTTAATTTCCTTGGTTTTTTTTTAAAAAGTGAAAAATTAAAGAGAAGGTATTTAATTAAAAATACACCCAAGTTTCATACACAAACTCACTTCTAGACTGAGAGAAAGCATAAGAAATTCTATTATACTCTCTAAGAGCCCGACTCTTTAGCACAAACATCAACGACAGCGAACCACTATTCATGTCCTTTCCAGGGATATGAGCAGTTTTATACACAATCCTTGCCTAGTTTATCAGCGGTTGCAGCAGTTAACAGAAGCTCATATCAGAGTCAGCATCAACAAACACCTAAAGACAGATAGCCCAAGAAATTAGGCTTGTTCGGTCAGAAGAATTATTCAGCATCAAACCTGCAAGTGAGAATCACCAATTACCAAGCCCTGTTGATGAAATCTGATTGTATTAGTTGGGATCCCACTACCAAATTTATATATGAGCTTTCACAAGATGACAGGGAAGAATTGAAATCCATCATCACTGAGGATCATCTTGTATCATGTATGTCCCTCCAGCCAGCCTTTGATACTTCAGGTACAGCCTGCAGATTGGTGGCAACCTCAGTTGCAAAGAGGAGATCTTCCTAGCTCCACTCCTCAAGGATCCCTAAAAAAGTTCACATAACAATTGAGGGTCACCCATTCAGAGGGTTAACTTATTAATGCAAAAACAGAGAGGGCTTTACATTCTCTAAAGGACTTGTGTGACACTGAGTCCCTGGGGGATGGTCTACCCTCTGATACCTAAGCATAAACACTTTAAGCAATAATCACAAGAGAGGTATTCCTTTTACCCGCAGCATAGGCAGCCTGGACAATCTAGAAAGAGACAGACATTGCACAGAAGGAGGACATCTGGTTCCACCTCCATTTCTGCTCATCAACCTCCATCAACATCAAAGCAGCAGATATCACTGCTTGGTCAGGAGCAGAATGCAAATCCCTTCAGATCTTCCAGTCCTATCCTCTCCTTTTGTGAATCATTTATTTCATTTCTGTGGTTCTGGAGCACCACCACAATGTATTGATGGGTCCTGGAGATATAGAAGTGGGCTATACCATCCAGTTCGATATCCACCCCCACCCCATTCACCTTCTCTGTCCCTATTCAGGGACCCCTCTCACTGAGAAGGTTTCATGAAGAGGTGCCAGTCACTTCTTATCGTAGCAGTGGAAGAAGTTCCTCAGTAGCACAGGGAACACAGTGGATTTTCTTCTCATTATTTTCTGATTCCCAGAAAGAAAGGCAATTGGTGGCCCATTCTGCACTTTAATTCGCAAGCTCAAGTTTGGGGTTGTGACTCTGGCTACTATAATTCCATCCCTACACTGGAACAATTGGTACATAGCTCTTGTCCTTCAGTCAACATGCATTTTCTTATTGCGATTCACTCACCCCACAGAAGATAGCTGACATTTCAAGTGGGCAATTGCCACTACCAGTACTGTATGTTACCACTCAACCTGTTGACAGCACCCAGGATTTTCACAGGATGCCTAGCAGTAATAGCTGCTTACCTCAAAGAGCCTGGAATCCAAGTTTTCCCATACCTAGATGACTGGCTCATTCATCCCATAGCATGTAGCAGACTGCATTCAGCAGACCCTGCATCTGTTTGCCCTTTCAGGCCTGAAAGTAAATGAAGAGAAGTAATACTGACGCCCACAGGAAAAATAGAATCCATTGGAACCATTCTTGACTCCACAACAATGGCTTATCTTCCACCAGAGAGATTCCAAGCCATACTAAACCTACGAACCCGCCTGCCAACTCAGCCCAGGACATTAATGAGAACTTGTCTCAGATATGTGGCCTCCTGCACCTTCCTAACTCGGCAGGCCAGACTCCACTTTCATTGCATGCAAGAGTGGCTGAAGTCTGCTTATCAGCCAAGCAAACATCAACTGAACATGCTAGTATACATTACACCACAAGTCCTGTCCTCATTCAGTTGGCAGCAGGACCCAGTGAAAATCTGCAAAGGAGAACCATTCTCTCTTCCGCTACCTACTAAGATGTTGATGACAGATGCTTCCACATTAGGATAGGGGGCCCATTTAGAGAACCTCCAGACACAAAATATACGGATTCCTCAGGAAGTAAGACTCCACATAAATGTCCTGGTGCTAAGAGATGTTTGTTCAGCATGCTCAGTTTTTCGGTCCTAAAAGGAATAACATACAAATCATGACAGAAAATATTACAGCCATGTTTTATATTTAGGAATTTTATATCTGTCATGAAATTATTCTGAGGGTGGTTCATTTGCTAGGGATGCACAGACTATGCTAGCAGATCACCTCAGCAGACAATTTTCAAGTAACTATGAGTGGTCCATAAATGATGATGTAATTCAAGACATATTATTCAGGGGGAAGGAAGGTGGGGGAGTCGTCCCACCATAAGAACGGCCGTACCAGGTCAGATCAAAGGTCCATCTAGCCCAGTATCTGTCTACCGACAGTGGCCAATGCCAGGTGCCCCAGAGGGAGTGAACCGAACAGGCAATGATCAAGTGATCTCTCTCCTGCCATCCAGCTCCATCCTCTAACAAACAGAAGCTAGGGACACCGTTCCTTACCCAGCCTGGCTAATAGCCATTTATGGATTTAACCACCATGAATTTATCCAGTTCTCTTTTAAACCCTGTTATAGTCCTAGCCTTCACAACCTCCTCAGGCAAGGAGCTCCACAAGTTAACTGTGCGCTGCGTGAAAAAGAACTTCCTTTTATTTGTTTTAAACCTGCTGCCTATTAATTTCATTTGGTGACCCCTAGTTCTTTTATTATGTGAATAAGTAAATAACTTTTCCTTATCCACTTTCTCCACATCACTCATGATTTTATATACCTCTATCATATCCCTCTTAGTCTCCCCTTTTCCAAGCTGAAGAGGCCTAGCCTCTTTAGTCTCTCCTCATATGGGATCCTCTCCAACCCCTTAATCGTTTTAGTTGCCCTTTTCTGAACCTTGTCTAGTGCCAGTATATCTTTTTTGAGGTGAGGAGACCACATCTGTACACAGAATTCGAGATGTGGGTGTACCATGGATTTATATAAGGGCAATAATATATTCTCCATCTTATTCTCTATCCCCTTTTTAATTATTCCTAACAGTCTGTTTGCTTTTTTGACCGCCTCTGCACACTGCATGGACTGTCCACGATGACTCCAAGATTTTTTTTCTGATTTGTTGTCGCTAAATTAGCCCCCATCATACTGTATGTATAGTTGGGGTTATTTTTTTCCAATGTGCATTACTTTACATTTCTCCACATTAAATTTCATTTGCCATTTTGTTGCCCAATCACTTAGTTTTGTGAGATCTTTTTGAAGTTTTTCACAGTCTGCTTTGGTCTTAACTATCTTGAGCAGTTTAGTATCATCTGCAAACTTTGCCTCCTCACTGTTTACCCCTTTCTCCAGATCATTTATGAATAAATTGAATAGGATTGGTCCTAGGACTGACCCTTGGGGAACACCACTAGTTACCCCTCTCCATTCTGAGAATTTACCATTAATTCCTACCCTTTGTTCCCTGTCTTTTAACCAGTTCTCAGTGCATGAAAGGACCTTCCCTTTTATCCTATGACAGCTTAATTTTCTTGACAGCCTTTGGTGAGGGACCATCCCTCTTTGCCACTAGAGATAACAGGAATTGTGAACACTTTTGTTCCAGAGGGAGTCAGAGTTGGGGATCCCTATCCAGTGCATTCCTGATTCCATGGTCCTCAAGCTTGCTGTACACATACGCTCCCCGACTACCAGTCCATTAATCCACATGTTCTAAGAAAGTGCTCAGGCAGGGCTCAGCCAGAATGATCATGGTTGCTCCTACCTGATCAAGGCAATTCTGGTACTTTGACTTAAATAATCTCTTTGATATGCTTACCTGTCCAACGAGACCTGATATTGCAGAGATGCAGTCCAGTGCTTGATCCCAACTCATGCTCCTGGCACCTCAAAGCATAGATGCTGGCTGACTGACTTCAACAGAAGGAACCTGCTCATCAGAAATACAAATTTCCCTGTCATAACTTTAGTCCCAGATTTGGACCTTAGCATACAAAATATGGGGGTTAGCATGAAAACCTCCAAGCTTAGTTACCAGCTTGGAGTTGGTACTGCTGCCACCACCCAAAAAATTAGAGTGTTTTGTGGCACTCTGGTCCCCCTGAAAAACCTTCCCTGGGGACCCCAAGACCCAAATCCCTTGAGTCTCACAACAAAGGAAAATAATCCTTTTCCCCTTCCCCCGTCCAGGTGCTCCTGGAGAGATACACAGACACAAGCTCTGCGAATCCAAACAGAGTGACTCCCCCTCTCCGTTCCCAGTCCTGGAAACCAGAATCACCGAGTCAATCTCCCTTCCCCCCCCCCCAACCCAGAGGGTATGCAAAGTCAGGCGAACAAATCCAGCACACACAGATCTCCCTCTGACTCCTTCCTCCCACCAATTCCCTGGTGAGTACAGACTCAACTTCCCTGAAATTTCCCAGTAAAGAAAACTTCAACAGGTCTTAAAAGAAAGCTTTATATAAGAAAGAAAGAAAAATACATACAAATGGTCTCTCTGTATTAAGGTGACAAATACAGGGTCAATTGCTTAAAAGAAATATGAATAAACAGCCTTATTCAAAAAGAATACAAATTAAAGCACTCCAGCCACTATATTTATGTAAATACAAAAGAAACAAACTTTTTGGTACTCACAACTTGGAAACAGAAGATTAGAAAGCAGAAACTACTTCTCCAAAGCTCAGAGAAAGCAGGCAGACAGACAAAGACTCAGACACAAACTTTCCTCCACCCAGAGTTGAAAAAATCCGGTTTCCTGATTGGTCCTCTGGTCAGGTGCTTCAGGTTTCAGGTGAAAGAGACATTAACCCTTAGCTATCTGTTTATAACACCCTGATCCATGGTTGAAAAGTCTAATGGATGCACGCTGCTAAATGTAAGAGATTGACTATCTGTTCACAGTAGTACTTCTCACCATCCCAATTCCAGACATACTGGACCTTCTCCTGATTTTAAAGAACTTTGGACTATCTGTATGCTCATTGAGGTTTCATCTGTCTAGCAGCCATCTCAGCTCTTTGCCATCCAATACAGAGGGCTTCTACATTCTGATGCCCAACAATGGCCAGATTCTTAAAAAGAGTAATGGAACTTTTCCTCTGTGGGATCTAAATATTGTCCTCACGGGTTAATGTATCCAGCTCTTGAACCTTTAGGCTGTAGTCTGTAGTCTGTTTCAGCTTTCCATTAAAACAGCCTTGTTGGTAGCAATAATATCAACCAGAATAGTTGAGGAGATACAAGTCTTCTTGGCAGAGCCCCTGTGTACAGTTTTTCATAAGGACAGTGTGTCGTTGAGGGCACACGTGTAGTGGGGTGGTTACCCGCTCCTGCCATTTGGGCCTGAAAACAACCCAAGAAAGGGCTGCAGGGAGCTAGACACAAGGTACCTGAGTGGAGCAGGGCTGGGGAAAGGCAGAGGAGCTGGGGAGCTCCAGCCTGGAAAGCCCCAGGCTGCGGCCTAGCAGAAGGCAACAGGTAGTGGGGGTTGCAAGGCAGCAGGTCCAAACCCAACCTTGCCAGTGATGAGTGACCGATACTGCAGTCTGCCCCAGGGCATGGGGCTAGACAATGACTGGGAGTAGCCTTATACTGAGGTGAGGTGGGAATAGTGGGTGGGGTTTCCCAGGGGAGGGGAGACCCTAAGACTGGGAGGTTTAATGCCAGGGGGCAGCACCCCAGACAACAGGGCACCGGGTCTGGGAGGGAAACGGAGGCCAGAAGACAGGCATATCACCACCCTGCAGAGGGCGCTCCAGAGCTGGAATGAGCTAATTCCCAGAAGTCACCAGCAGAAGGCACCGCAGGGCTAAGTCCGCTCCTCTACAGAACCCAAAATGTTTTTTTGTGCAGATAGAATTAAGTTATTTAGAGTATCCTCCATATTATTCACAGCCTGTGGAGATAGTGCTAAAGGACAGGCCATTTTAACTCTGAGACTCTTTTGGCTTGTAAACGTTGTTATGAATTAGCTAATGTAATCCCTCCTATAAGAATCACGTTTCATTCTACGAGGCCATAAGCAATCTCTGTTGTTTCCTTGAGAAATGTTCGCATTCTGTACATTTGTAGGGAAGCTATGTGGTCTTCAGTACATACGTTTACCTAGCACTACTCTATCATGCTAATTTTGGTATGGCTGTCCTACAATAACTGGTTAGCTAGACTCTTAGCACCCATCTCCTACAATCTAGGTCAATGATTGTGAGTCACTAAGAGTGGAATATATATATGGGCAAGCACTCGAAGAAGAAGAAGTGGTTACTTATCCTGCAGTGTGATTCTTCAAGCTGTGTTGTCCATATAGTTATTCCATAATCATCATGTTCCCTCCCTCAGCCCAATACCTACTACTAACATCAAGATTCTCTATGGCAACAGAACCAAAGGGTGGTTGGGGCTGCCCCACCCATTATGCCCTTGGTTGGAGGTATGAGAACACTGTTGGCCAAAACAATCCAGATTAAAGTGCAGTGGGTACACATGCACCAACAGCGGAATAAATATCTGGGCAACACCAGTGCTAGAGTCCTAAAAAAAAAAAAAGTGCTGTAATACACTTCTGATGCTTTGTACTATCGGTCAGAAGCAAACATCAGTGACAGTGCTGTAAGTATCAGAACAGCATTCAAGAGCATTCTGGAATGATTCAACACTTGGACAATACACCTCGAAGAACCATAGCTTCTGAGGGAAACTAACTGTTGCTTATATGCAATAGTATCTAACAAATACTTCAATATAACATAATTAGGAACAGTGGTGTTTCAGGTAGCATTTCTGTTTTTTTACTTTAGGCACCCACATTTCAGAATGATGGCTTCCATGTGTGTCATAGAGCAGCACTAGATGTCTAGTTCTCTATATATGAGGAATTATAAATAAGTCCATCAGAAATAATTGACAGCAGCTGTCCATTCAGATCCAATCAATGCTACTCTGAAAGTCTTTGTGACACTTTCTAAAAATGTCAGTTTCGTTGCAACCGGAAAAAAGACCAGGAAGACTTGTGGCACCTTAGAGACGAACAAATTTATCTGAGCACAAGCTTTCGTGGGCTACAGCCCACTTCATTGGATGCATGTAGTGGAAAATACAGAAGGAAGATATTTATATATACACAGAACATGAAACAATGGGTGTTACCATACACACAATAATGAGAGCAATCAGTCAAGGTGAGCTATTATCAGCAGGAGAGAAAAAAAACTGTTTGTCGTGGTAAGGAAAATGACCCATTTCCAGCAATTGACAAGGTGATGTAAGGAACTGGTGCGGGGGGGGGGGGGGCTAAAGAGGAGGAAATAGTTTGACTTTGTGTAATGGCCCATCCACCCCCAGTCTTTATTCAAGCCTCGTTTGGTAGTGTCCAATTTGCAAATTAATTCCAATTCAGCAATCTCTTGTTGGAGTGTGTTTTTGAACTAAACAGAGAATCAATATATTTTTATTTAAGGAGACTTTAAGGATAACAAAGGATTTTGATGGCTTAAAGCAAAACTGAATGTAGAGGGGCAGGCAGATCATCCTGTTTATACTCAATAAAGCTAATTCATTTTGTTTTCCTCCTATGAGGATAAATTAAAGTATTTTTATAGTAATCTTTAGCACATAAAGGTCATTGTTTTTCCAGTCTATGCCTTTTCACAACCCCACTCCTAAATCTATGAAGCAGTCTTGATAGGATTTAAGCCACATTACTCCTGTTTGCTGGGGATGGATGGAATAGTGACATCCATATGCATTGTTTTAAAAAATTCAACCTCAGAAATACTATCCATATAATAACATCAATCTTTCTGATGTTATAGTTCTAAAATGATTAATTATACTGTGCCTGTCAGCTATCAGTATACTCGCTGTGGTCAATTAAGGAGTACAGTCCCTAATGCCCAGATCAAAAATGTATTCTCAACTGAGATTGTCCTACAACAAAAAGGGTCCTTCTGAAGTAATTTGAAAAACATCTCGTATTGTCCATAAATAACCTCCTAAAACTCAGAATGGAAATTTTTTTCTTTCTTCTTTCAGTGATATTAGGTATTGTGATCAGATAAAAGAGCCTGTGAGAATTTGAGGGGGTGTCATGGTATAATTCCCCACTCTGAACCTTAGCATCCAAAAGATGGAGTACCAGCATGAATTCCTCTAAGCTCAATTACCAGCTTAGTACTTGTAGCGCTACCACCAACCAAGAATTCCAGTGCCTGGTACACTCTGGTCTCCCCAAAACCTTGCCCGGGTACCCCCAAGACCCAGTCCCTCTGGATCTTAACACAAGGAAAGTAAACCCTTTCCCTCACCATTGCCTCTCCCAGGCTTCCCCTCCCTGTCTAACCCTGGAAGATTACTGTGATTCAAACTCCTTGAATCTTAAAACAGAGAGGAAAACCCACCTTCCCCCCTCCTTCTCTCTCCCCCTCCCGGACTCTCCCTGAGAGAGAAAGTAATCCTAACACAGAGAGAAAATTAACCTTTCTCTCCCCCTTCCCTCCTTTCTCCCCACCAATTTCCTGGTGAATCCAGACCCCGACCCCTGGGGTCTCACCAGAATAAAAAAACAATCAGGTTCTTAAACAAGAAAAGCTTTTAATTAAAGAAAGAAAAAACAGTAAAAATTATCTTTATAAATTTAAGATGGAATATGTTACAAGGTCTTTCAGCTATAAACACTGGGAATATCCTCCCAGCCTAAGTATACAAGTACAAATTAAAATCCTTTCAGCAAAATACCAATTTGAACTCCTTCCAACCAAATACACATTTGCAAATAAAGAAAACAAGCATAAGCCTAACTCGCTTTATCTACCTAGTACTTACTATTCTGGACATATAAGAGACTGTATCAGAGAGATTGGAGAGAAACCTGGTTGCACGTCTGGTCACTCTCAGAACCCAAAGAGAACAACCACCAAAAAACTAACAGCACACATAAAAACTTCCCTCCCTCAAGATTTGAAAGTATCCTGTCCCCTGATTGGTCCTCTGGTCAGATGCCAGCCAGGCTCACTGATCTTGTTAACCCTTTACAGGCAAAAGAGATATAAAGTACTTCTGTTCTATTAACTCCTACTATCTGTTTATGACAGGGAGGAAAGAGACATTTTTTGAATCTTTCATGAAGTAAGATAAATATTTAATTCTCTGACAAATTAGAACATTGAATGGTTTTAATTTAGCAATGCTTTTCCAAAATAGTTGCATTAGTTTTCATGTGGGATTGGTTGAACATTCAAGGTGACAGCATATCAAGGTGCTAGCTTTTGCCCATAATAATCAAGTAAGTTCTACTGTGGTTGTTGAGACGTAGCTGAAAGGAAATTGGCTCTGGTATTGGTAAAGGCATATGATCTATGCATTTCTTTTACATTTTGAATGGTCTTGGGATAATTCAGATGTATTGCAGAGCAACATTCTTAAAATATGATGTGTTTCTAACAACCAAGGAGAGTTTCAAGAGAAGAGGATTTCAGTGCTTAGATCCTGTCCAGAGATGAAGACTATCCTGTTCTATGCCATTCAAGGAGCTGTTTCCGAAGGTCATAAGTCAGTACATAAAACCACTGATTCTCCAGTCCCAATAACTGACTTTATCACAACTTCAGTAAATCAGTTGTTTCATACACTTGCCTTTACCTAAACAGACCTTGAATGAAATACCATTTGAGTGGTATCTCAAATATGTGGGAAGATGGAAGGTTGGTGTGTAGTAGTTCACCTCACACAGTAGACACGTCAGAGTAAAAATGAAACTGGACTTAATGTGGAAACCAAGTTACTCCTTGTTGTAGGAAACAGTGATTCTTAAAGTTAATAGGTGGTAACTCTTTGTTATATAATATGATCTTTACCTGGCAAATTCAGAAAAGAAATCTTTAATGATTTAGGGCCAGATCCTCAGGTAGTAGAAACTTTCAGTGTAGGTCCATTGACTAGATTTACACCCAGAGTTTCTCCTCTGAATGTGCAGAGTTGACCAAACAGCTACCATTAATGCTCACAGGCATTTTGTGGATAATCTTATATGTGAATTTAAGATGATAAACCTCTTTATCTCCAGTGCTTGTGGCAACTCAGATGTTATATTTCCCCCCCATGTAGTTGTTGCTATTAATAAAACAAATAATAAAATTTTGTGATAGCTTTTGAAGAGAGTTTTAATCTGAACTACAGTATTTTCTGTCACTGCCTTCTGCAGTTTTAACCTGTTATACTTTGCATTTGGTATTTGGTTTACTTTGTACAAAGGAAATGCAAGCTAGCATATTGGGGGGAGGGGTAGCTCAGTGGTTTGAACATTGGCCTGCTAAACCCAGGGTGAGCTCAATCCTTGAGGGGGCCACTTAAGGATCTGGACCAAAACTTGGTCCTCCTAGTGAAGGCAGGGGGCTGGACTCAATGACTTTTCAAGGTCCCTTCCAGTTCTAGGAGATTGATATATCTCCAATTATTACCTTTATGTGTTTTCGTGTAACTTGCATTTTCCTTATGTTAAATTTGCATTATCCTAACAAAACATTTACTTTATTCATATCTCATTGGTCCTGACACCCCCCCGTAAATTCAAACACCCCCCCAATTTCAATTCCTGGGGAAACCACTGCTCCCTAGTCTACAGGGAACCATGCCTTAATTAGTCTAGGGTTTATATAGTTCCCTTCTCCCACTGCTCCCTGGCCCTCCTCTATCACACAATGCACTATAATAATTCAGAACAAAAAGAAAGAAACCAAACAAAGTAAAAAAAAATTATGAGAAAAATGATGATAAAAGTGCAGAAAATGGCAGTGCACGGCGCAACACAGTTCATTGCTGCACTCTGCTGTGCCTCTAACATGCATTGCATTTGTTGGGAACTGAAGGCCTCATTTTGTAGCAGTGGTAAAAATGCTGTAACGTATAGGACTAACCTGCTTGCTTGTGCGTGTGTGTGTATGTGTATAATTTCTTGTAGTGTTTGTTTTATTGTAATAGATTTATATTAAAGTAAGTTTGGCTGCAATGTAAGAGACCTACAGGCCATATCCTGTATGTTAAGCTAAAGAAAAGTTAGCATATCTATCTCCTGTGCCCTTTGTACCCAGATAAGCAAATTTGACCTTTTATCTTGTTCTTCTTATACCCAAATATAAGCAAATTTGACCTTTTATCTTGTTCTTCTTATACCCAAATAAAGTGCCTAAGCCTATGATCTTTTATTTAGACCCATAGACAATGGAGAAGGACACGGGGAGGGGGGTTCAGTGTTGTACCCACAGACTTAACAAGTGCACCAGAAGTGTGTACATACCTGTCATCCATATGCACACACATAGTAGCCTATGGGGTAAGTGTACCCTAACACTTCTGTGGGTGAGGAATGAAATTTGGGCATAAGAGGAAGGATTTCCAGCATTTGCCCTATAAAAGAAGTGACCCACCTCAATCGAGTGCTCCATTTCCCACTTTAGTCAATCGTTCTCACTCCATCTCCATTTCTTCTCTTACTCATTCTATTTCTACCCTATCTACAGTGGCTGCTACTATCAGTTGGCTGTAAATTTTTCTTCTTGAACTTTGCGTTTCAAGGGCACTAGGCTAAGGTTCATTTCCCTACATTTTATTTTTAGTTTATTTATTAGGTTTTGATTTTAAGTTTAAGTTAGTCAAGTAAACCACAGTCAACTTTGATAGCTCTTAGCTTTTTCTAAACACTGCGTCCCTCACTCAAGAGCTGAGAAATCTGAACCACAAGGCTGGTCCTGTGTCTCTTACCCCCAGGTTATCAAGGAAGGGTGTGAGTATATTCAGGACCGGCGCTAGGGTTTCTCGTGCCCTAGGCGCACGGCCATTTCACAGCCACCCGCGCTGATCCTGTGGCTCCGGTGGAGCTGCCGCAGTAATTCCTGTGGAGGGTCTGTTGGTTCACGGCTCCAGTGGAGCTGCCACAGGCATGCCTGCGGGCGGTCCACCGGAGCCGCACGAGCAACCTACCATCTGCAGGCATGCCTGTGGCAGCTCCACCAGAGCCGCGGACCAATGGACCCTCCACAGGAATGACTGCGGCAGCTCCACTAGAGCTGCCTGACGCCCCCTCGGCAAAATGCCACCCCCTGAATAATCCTGGCGCCCTAGGCGATTGCCTAGGCTGCCTAAATGATAGCGCCGGCCCTGAGTATATTAACCAAAGCTTTGTTGCATATAATACTATAGTATGACATGTATCTTTTGAATAGCAGTAATGCAATTGTAACTTTGTAACTCGGCGTATTTTACCATTTACATAAATTATTGCTTTTAATAAAAAGTCTTTAAGGCTATATCTGTGTCAGTGGGTGCTTCCTGTCATACCTCTGAGGGTCCTTTGTAATTTCTGTGGAGCCTGATTTGGAACAAGAACTTTTATCTTCTGATCAAACAGATTGGCAAGCCTAAAACCCATACTATTAATAATTATTAATCTTATTACTTAAATTAAATTTAAATTAAATAAAATTCCCATATTATCCAAATTAATAATATTAGTACACCCTAATTCAGGCTACAATGCATAATGCAAAGCAATTATCTTGGACTCTCTCTAAGATTTCTAAACGGTTTTCAAGGAAAGAGAATGAGACTTGATATAATGTATAAGCAGTCCACACTAAGAACATTCCTAATGCTTTGACATTTCTAATACCTTACCTGGACGGAAGGTAAAAGGAAATTCTGAAGAAAGTCTGCAGCTGTGTCATAGTCGAAAACTCACCTTAATGCTTTTCAAGATGGTATCCAGATTTATTTCTTTCCCCACTTTCTGGCACTGCAGACATCGTGAAACCTACATTGTGTAGACAGAATAATGGGATGACATTAAATTTCCTGTAAGAATGTATTATTGCAAGGGAAGGATGTGACAGTGCTGCCCGTGGGAGCCAGCTGAGGTCACTCAATCAGGGTGAACTGCAAACAAAACAGGGCAGACAAACCCCAAACACTGGTGGTTATTCCAATACTTAGATTTACCAAGCCAGCACAAAACAGCTTCTGTAGTACCTCACTGGTCACTTAGAAGTCCAAACCACGCAGTTCCCTTGAAGTATTCAGCCTTAAGCCTCCATCCAGACACACCTGTCATATATGATGATGATTCCTGAAAATCTTATCTCATCATATAAAAAAAAGTTCTTCCAATCCCAAAGGATCAGCCACATACCCAAGTTCCATTATAAGTTAGATCTTACCCAAAATACATGCTACAGCCAATTCTTACTAAGTAAACAAAAATTTATTAAAAAAAGAAAAGAGAGAGAGTATTGGTTAAAAGATCAATCTACAGACAGACTTGAATTCAATTCTTGAGGTTCAGATGCGTAGTAGAGGTGAGCTTGTAGTTGCCAAAAGTCCGTTTAGAAATAGTCCATAGGTTACAGTCCAATGTCCATATTCAAGGTGGCTCCAGTCAAAGAGTGGGGATCTCAATCCTTATGGCTTAAGGTTTCCCCCTCTTGAAACCCAAAGCAGATCCGAGATGAAGAAGGATTGTGTCCCAAAGTTCTTATACCTTTCGGCCTGAGAAAATAGACTTAACTCCTTCTCCCAAACATCCTGGCAATTAGCACAGAGTAATTTATCCATTAAACAGTTCAGATACACGTTACCACAACCTTCAAAGAGACACATAGACAATAACTCTATTTCACTCAAGTATCATCATAAATGTTAGTATTCCTTCTGTTTTGATCTTTGAATTAAAACTATAGCAATAGACAAGACTTGCTTGCTGACATCACAAGACCTGAGCAAACACCTCCCCTTCTACCTCTAACAATGCAGACTTGCATTTCAAAGCTTTATTCATTTACATATCTTCCTAACCAGTCCTTAAGGTTCACCCCTGGGTCAGGTTAGTTGGTGAGTTAATTAACTCTTTCTGGTCCTGTCACGTTTCAATGAGATATTATATTATACTTATAATGTCACAAAGGGGTTGTACATTTTCCAGCTAATTTATAATTATGTTCTTTACAATGTAAATGTAAAACTTGTATTTAAAAAATAAAGTTAATACTAGATTTAGTTTTATTCCAGTACAGACCCAATTGGCGATGTCTTTGTCATCTCAGGCCAATAGTATCTTGTGTTCATGGCTATTGTTGTTTTGACTATTCCTTAATGTCCACCATGTGAACTGCTATGATATTATTCAAAGAGTTGTAGGGCTTGTTTCATGGTGTGCACAACGACAACTTTTCTTCCCTTGATAGAATGGAAAAGTGTCCCCTCTGATAGTCAGGTAAGATGGAGATGTGATGATGACATCACCTGCTGCACTAAACAGTTATCGGACATTTTCAAAGTCAGATTCATTATAAGGCATATGCATATACAAGATATCAGAATACCTTTGATAATGGGTGGGTGCATGTGATTTCAATATATGACTCAGGGGGTTGGGTGTGCAGGAGTGGGTATGGGCTCTGGACTAGGAATGTAAGTCCCAGGGTGAGGGCAGAAATGAGGGGTGCAGGATGCAGGAAGGGGCTCCAGGCTGGGGCAGTGTGTGAAGTGAGGTGTTGGGGGGGTGGGCTCAGGGGGGCTGGAGATAAGGGACTTGGTGTGCAGGAGGGTGCTCTGGGCTGGGACTAAGGAGTTTGGAGGACAGGAAGAGGATCAGGGCTGGAGGTTGGGCATGGAGGGGGTTAAGGGTGCAAGTTCTGAGTGACGCTTACCTCAGGCATCTCCTGCAAGCAGCAGAATATCCCCCCTCCAGATCCTACTCGGAGGTGCAGCCGGACAGCTCTGCGTGCTGCCTCATCCACAGGCTTCTCCACTGAAGCTCCCATCGGCCACAGTTCCCGGCCAAGGGGAACTTCGGAGTCAGTGACTGAGGAAAAGAAAGCGCAGTTCACAGAGCGGCCTGGCTGCTCGTGAGCCTAGGAGCTGGGGGGTGGGACATGGCACTGCTGCCGAGAGGTGCACAGAGCCACAGAAAGCTTGGACTCTGCCTTAGCCCTGCTGCGCCACCACCTGGACTTTTACCAGCCCAGTCAACATTGCTGCCTGAAGCTGCCAGAGTCCCTTTTCTAGCGGGTGTACCGAGAACCGGACAGCTGACAAACATAGGTGGGGCTCAATTATAAATGAATTACACAGAGTGTTGAACCAGAACAAGGATTGCTGCGGGGTTTGTAGAACGATACAGACAGGAGACCAAGGAGGCCCTCTTGCGGTAGGCAAAGGAAACACTCTTAGAAATGTGAAGAAAACTAGTCATGCTAATCCTGGTCCCAGTGAAGGGAAATTGAACACTTGAGGTAAACCTTGTGTTGGCAGATCAGGAACATCATGTATAGGATTAAGATTTCCACTGAAGAAAAGTAATTGTTCACCTTCCAGTGAAAAGTTGGCAGCAAATTGATGCAGTTGAGTCTGCCTGCTGTATTCATTCCTTCTGGATAGGTGGTATTCCTTTTATAGGCCATTACCTGTGCAATTTTTTTCTCAAAAGATTTCACTGAGTATTGATCACAGAACAGAACATGACAAGCTGTTAACAGTCACAAAATTGCAACTGTGATAACCTCAGGGCAGACAGAAAGCTGAAAGGGGGGATGGGTGGGGGTGAGTGAGTGGTAGAAAACAGGCCCAGAAGGTTAAATGTCCCCCCTCCCCATCAACTGAGGAGAGTTGGCTACAGGTCAAGCAGGTTCAGCTGAGAAGGGGTTACTAGAGATCAATTAGGAGCAGCGGAAAGGGAGTTACTTGAGATCAGTTAGGATCAGATGATTCCAACTACGGCTGCCTGAGACCTTTTTAACCCTCCCTTGTAGGGAGAAGAAAAGAGTGAGGAGGAGAGTCTGAGTCTAGGACACAGTGAGTAGCAGTAAGAGAGTGAGCCTCTCTAGGAGGGGAGGCTGCATTCCCTCCCATAGGGGAGAAAAACAAGCCCAAAAAACTGGCTGGGAGAAGGAGGGACTGTTTTACCCCAAGCCCAATGCACCAGGCCTAAAAACACCTGAAGCTGGTGAGACCAAGAAGGTGCTTTACCACACAACCATCAAATATCAATGCACAGACTAATGTTTATGGGGTAGGTACAACATAGACATCTAAGCAGGGAAAGCTAAATTCAACAAACTTCACAGTGCTGTATCAGTCAGGGCCCAATCACAAGGGCTACAGAAATACATTTGAGTTATGTGCACAAGTTCAAAGTAGTTCCAGCTTACAGAGTCTGGCAGCATTAGATCCATGGGCATCACATTTCATTTGAAATAGTGAGATTGCCTGTAATATTTTAACACAGTAAATCATAGTCAGGATAGGAAATAAAACAGCACAAGAATGAGAAATTTTTTTTTTTTGAAAACACAAGCAGGGGTATTTGCAGACACTGTTCCATATATTCAGAAAACAGAAGAATATATATGTATGGAAACTCTCTTCTTACTGGCTTTATCTGCCATACTGATGTTTAGAACAGGGAGCTCCTTTCCTAGTCAAGGAGTCTCTGAAAAATGAGTTTTCTGAAATTCTGAAGAATCTGAAATACTTAAACCCGTGTAACACACATTTATGTATCTCAATGATAACAGGCATGAAATCCTTGAAAAAGCAAAGGCATGCATTTGAACAAAACATCTCAATCATGAGACTTCTTAATTGGGGTGAGGGGCTGCAGGAGGGTGGATAAACATCCATTTAAAAAATTGGAATTTTTTTATTTAAATCAGATTTTTGATAAAATGCTTTTTGAGGAAAAAAACCTATCTAAAGATAGTTCTAATTAAGACATTTTAGTTCAAAGATATCTCATCATGGAATACGGATGATAAATACTAATTCTATAGTGTGAGACAATATATTCATGTCATGTTTAAGAAAAGTTTTGTAAATGAGTTTCAATAGTTCATGAATTAGGAACCCAATCCTATGGGGTTAAAGAGGTTTCTCTATAGATTATTTAGGTTAAATTTTCATAAAGTTTGGTACCCAGCATACACTGCAAAACCAAAGTTTCCAAAAATACATGGGTGGACAGTGGGAAATCTATTCATGGTGCACCTCATTCTGAATAGATACAGTGCTTCTGGTGAGTACCCTGACTGCTGAGACAAGGAGTCCAGGAGGCATGCACACCAGTGACATAGTAACCGTAGTGACTCTATGCTGACATAATGTGAGTTAACACATGCTTAAAGTGTAGCTATAGCATTAGGTTTATTCAATGTTCGGGAGAAGTAACAGGAAAGTCTGAGGGTAGACTGAGATTCATTCAGGTGTTTCGGCTCAAGGCATTGGACCTGGTCTTACTGCACCCTCCAGGCTCAGGAACAAAGAGGCACATAAAAAAAAAGATAACATTTATTTATTAAAATGTCTTGACTTGAGGATGTGTAACTCATGATTTCAGAATTCTCGTGGTTGTCAAGATATCTTGGGGGTGTAGATGTGTTTTCATTATATCTTGAAAGGCAAAACTATGAATGGGTTGAAAAAGAATTAGATCAGTCCCTCAAGATAAGTAAATTGGCTATTAGCCAAGCTAATCAGGGATGCAGGCCCATGCTCTGCATGTCCCTAAACTGTCCCTTGGCTGCCACATGCTGGGAGTGGACAATGGGATGGTTCACTGAGTGATTGCCTGGTCTGATCATTCCTTTTGAAGCACCTGGCATTGGCCACTCTCACAAGACAGGATATTAGATTAGGTTGACTATTGGTCTGACCCATGATGGCAGTTCTAATTTTCTGCAAAACTGACAGTAGAGTTTTTTCCAAGGAGAAAGAGTTTATGGGAAATCGTGTCCTGCCTTTATTGAGTAGTTGAGAATCAAACTGTACACAACGGCACACGGAAAAACACTAAGGGCTAGACTGAGGCAAAATAACAGTTGCAAAAATGCAGTCCCCAGTGGTGGAGTGACTCTAAACAAAGGTTTGACACTAGGCTAGAAATTCAGTCAGAGTGGAAGTCAGATGAGCCAACAGAATAAACATCTGCTCTAAAAATGAGAAGAAAAAAAGAAAAATTAGAATTAAAAATTCCAGGAATTCAGGGAATCACAGCAGCAGATAAGACAACTTGGGAAACTAGTATGAGACTCCCCCGAGCACAGCACATGTGAGTTATTTAAAGTTCTGGGACAGGCTCGGGTCCCATAGTTAATCCCCTTATCAAGGCGGATTACTAGGAGCACTGCCTCCTGTGGCAGTGCTTTGAACTTTGTAATGTTGACATAGTAGGTTAGACCAGACAGAGAGAAGCGGCAGTGACACGGCATTGGGATGCTTGTGCCTTTGAGAACCCAGCCCTGGGAAGCCCATGCTGAGAGGTGCTGTCTGTGAAAGGGGAAATAAAAAAAACCCCTTTGCCTCTCACCATTTTTGCAAACACAGGTGTCTCAGTCCCACTGGGGTAACTGCTACCCCCTGAGCCCTTGCCTGTGCTGGGTTTTGCCCTGTCACCCTCTGCCAGCACCTCACCATGAACTTAACTCCTGCTCCTCCATCCCAGATCTGATTTTGCCCTTTAGCCTATCTCCTAATCCTACCTCCAGCTGCTTGACCCCCCTGACCCATCAATTTCTGCCCCCTGCTCAGACTCTGGCCACCTCCCTACACCGATTCACCCTCTTTGCCCCTTTTTAACCCCTCCAAATAGCAGTCAGCAGAATTTTACAGCTAATAAGGGCAGGGTGAAGGTCAGTGGCTTCAGCAGCCCTTACTGAGCATGCTCAGTTCATGTGACTATACAAAAAAGCCACTTTGATCAAACAAAAAATCCTCTGGCCCAACGAACTATTTTGCCAAACACTGGGGTCTCAGTGCCAGTGCCTCACCCCTGGGCTTAACTCCGCATCCTCCTCCCCATTCCTGATTTTGCCCTTTAGCCCCTCTCCTAATGCCAGCTGCTTGACCCCCCCATACCAGTAAATTTCCACCCCCTGCTCACACCCTGGCCACCACCGTCCTCCTCCAATTCACCCCCTTTGCCACTTTTTAACCCCTGTCAAAAGCAGCCCACAGAATCCCATGGGTGTGTTGCCAACATAGAAGTGCCAGAGGCAAGCAACAGCAGTTCGTTGCCCAGCGTGCTTAGCGCCAATAAACACACCAGGGTGGAGAAGCAAACAGCCAAGTTTATTTGAGCTCAAATAAGGTGCAAGGGAGAAAATCTCAAATCTTGCACCCCTAAAACAAGCAGTTTCTTCCTTTTATATCGCAGTTGTTTACTACAAAACTTTTTCGTGCTGACTAGCTGATTTCTCACTCCCCCCTCCTTTCCCATCCAGCTGCAGTATCTTTTCTCATTCAGTCTTTTGTCTTTCCCCTTCCTCCCCCGTCTCTGCTGCTGAGACATATATACAGTATCTTGAAACAGCCTTGAGCATGCTTTAGCCTAGCTTTAATGTATTACAGCAGAGAACTGGCTGTTACAACCAAAAACTAACTGCTAACACTACATTTTTACAGCTATTAGTACATTAGGTTACACTAGGTTACACAAAGTGTTTAACATGGGGGAACAATGGTTCATTGAGGCCTACAACAGGAGAGCTTCATTGACACTTGTGGTCTACCACCCTCCCGAGTTACCTAGGGTTATGCCAGAGTGACACCAACAACTCCCTCCTTTGAGAATACTCAACAAACTTTTGGCTGAGTGTTCTCACATTTAAAGGATAACATGTGATTAAGCTCTAGGGAGCTGGAGTGCTTTACAGCAAGCAAGCAAGAGAAGGGTAACAATACACAACACCACACCAGTGAGCAGGAGGTGAACAATGCCTTCCCCTAGTTCTCCCAGGTTGAGCAACCAGCCCCAAAGGGAATCAGAAATAGTAGGTTTCCTTTCCTGGGCCTTCCACTGTTCAAAAGCCTGTTTGGCTGACAGGATGTGCTTGTTAATATCCTGTGCACTTTCTGGGACATAAGTACAGTATTCATCCCCTATAAGGGTGCACACCCCGCCCTGGGAAGCCACACTTTCACCCAGGAAGTGTCCACGTATGTCTCCATGATCACAGATTAGATGGTATTCCTGTTACATCTGTAAGGGCAATGGGCCAAGTCTGGTACTCAAGATCACTCCGAATGGCCATCAGCTGGTCATTCAGGAAATCCCAAATTCCTAAACATACTAGATCCCACTGCAATGCCTTCCCAGCCTCAGTTATATTCAATACCATCTTTTCTTGGTGTAGTACTATAATACACCTGTTATTTAACTATTCTCAGGTACTGTCAAAAGGCATTCCCATTAATAGCATACATTATTAGTCACTGGAATGGTTTCAATATGGGTAAAATTTCTAGTAGTAGAACAAACTCTTTGGGTACTTCTTATTTAAAATCCAATTAGAGAGAGCTATATATGCTGAAGGATTTATCCAAAACACAGAGTGCAGCCTATAGAATAAACCCCAAAATCCAATTAATACCACATTCCCAAACATGGGTCCCACAAATGTCCTCCCACCAGTGTATAATTCTTTGTTTCTTCACCAGGGTCAGTTCTTAATGTCCTTTCTAGTCAGGAATTCCTGGACTTTGGCAATTTCAGTGGAGCGAGTGTTCCTTCTTCTTTCCCAAAACAGTCATGGTGCAGCATCCTATAGGGGAGAGGTTACTGGCACATCACCCTGTAATGGTTTTTGATTCTTCTAGAAAAATTGAAAGGCACAGTAGATCTGTCAGTGGACAAGGGAGAGGTTACTAGCACTTCACCTTGTACTTTTTCCCTACTGTCCAAAAGGCACAGTGGAGCTAAAAGGTGACATAGGTTAATCATCAGTAGGAGAATCCTCCCAATGTGGAGGGGTCTTTTTGCAGTGAGAATCTTGGGTCCAAGCAGTCAGTCTTTGGCACTTCACAGTGGTGTTGGTAGTCAGCGGGATTTAATAAGGGCCTTTCCAGGGTGGAGCCAGAGCAGACTTTCGTTGGTGGACCTTTACATCAATCCAGTTTCCTGATTCCAAGGAGTGGCAAGGCTGCTAGGGTCTTTGGGTAGCTCTTCTTTACCTGTGAGAAAAGAAACCTAACATTTCATTAGTGCCTGGCAGTGTTTTGCAAACCTTATAGCTGTGTGGGCAAATTCAAGCCCTCCTTTTCCTAGTTGTTAGCCAAGACTTAACTGTGAGCAGTGTCCTTGAATGGAGTCAGTGTCTTATCTATAGCCTGAGCTTGCTAGCTAATTCTTTGTTTCCAGTTAACTCATTCTGTTCTTTGTCCTTCTTCCTTTCTTGTCTTCTTTTAACCTGCAAAGGAAAATTCCAATTTTTACTTATACACCTTTTTTCCAACAATGAAGACATAAACATTGTCATTATACAGTACATCAGTCTTATTATTCAAGATAAGCCACACGTACCCTTTTACTAAAATAACCTTATTACAGAGCTTTGGAGCAACAAGCCAGGACAAGCACACCCACTTTGAGGAGTTCATTCAATTCCACCCTTAGTCCAATAGCTTTCCACCATCCCCAGCCCTCTGACAAGAAATCTGAGGTAGCCAGAAAGATCCCATGTACAATATGGGGAGTGGGTTAAGTTTTCATGTCCTTGCTTTCAAAAACTGTTGGTATGCAAATTTTAACAACAATTTTTGCAGTTAACTGTTTGACCAATGAAGTTTCTTTTCCTTACTTAAGGAAATGTGTTAGACTTTAGTATATCACATTCTCCTGATTTATCCAAACACTTTGTATTCCAAGTTGAACAAAACAAGTATCTGCATTTTAATTTAACCTTTTTATTTGATTTTAAACTAGACTGTTTTATAAAAATATTAAACACAAAAATTCAGGACACAAGACAAACACCACAAGACAGAACATAGAACACAAAACATAATTTCTATTGTGCCATTAAATGCATGGTACGTTGAATGCTGTTCAGCTGGCATCAGTTTTCTCTGATTATCTGAAAGCCAAAAAAATACAGATCTACCCCTTCTGGGCAGTCAATCATCACTTAAAATATACAAATACCCTTGTTGACTTCAGGCAAAACAGAGGAATTACCCCATATTTTCTTGTATTTTTTTCATAGGCAGCCCAGGTTTTCAATTACATAACACTGTATGTATTCTTCAGCTAATTTAACTAAATTGTTTATAGCCAAACCAAATGAATGCAATCCAATAATATTTTTTGCCTGAATTTATTTACAAACATTTCACAGACACCAAGAACTTTTTTCTTTAGCATTTTTACAAATTTCAACTGCTGATCCCTCCAGCAGCTACAGAGTTAACTTCTCACTCTCCCTTAAATCACTTGCTTGTCTCCCAACAGCCATTTTTATCAACTTAACTCACCATTCCAAGTAAGTCCTAGGTATTTGAAATCCCCATGCTTACACTTACTGACTCCTTCCTTCCACTACACCCTCAAAGTATTTCAACCTGTTTTTCAATCTCTCTGTCTGTTGCCTGCCCACCTGGGCCTGATCCTGCTTTTCTTGCTGAACCGTCCCTTCCATGGGCACCAACTTGTTCCACTACCAGTTTAGCTAGGAGGGTGGGCTTCTCAACTAGCCCTCACCCCTCCTGGTCTCTTCCCTTAAACATTCTTACTCACCAGACTACCCGAGTCTTCCTTCATGAGGCTTGTCACCTGGACAAAAACACATGGCCCACTGGGCAAAGGCCATTTACTTAACATACAATCCAAACCCCTTTAGAGAGTTTACCTAGAAACCCACCCATCTGTCTGCTAACACTTAAACAGAAAAGAGAATTACACAGAGCAGAGGAACTTACAGTCTAAGCCAGACTTTCCCACTTCTATACACTGACCGCTACAGGGAACAGGACAGAAGGATCTCAATTCAACCTCAGAGCTTCCTCGCACGCATGGCTTCCACTCCGAGCAATTACGAATGAGAGGTTCAGTTCCACCCACACTCCTAATGTCCAAATGAACAGAGCAGAAAAACAACAGTAACCGGTTAAACAGAACAGAACCAGAACCAGATAGTGTTTCCTTATCCTATTAAGGCTTACTTTTACTCATGCAGTTCTCAACATATAACACCAACAGTACCAAGCAAAGCAAACATAAAATAACAAGGATAAAACAAATAGATGGTGTAAATTCTGCAGGGCTCCCCCCTTCTTAATTGCTCACCAAACTGTGACAAATTTCTGTTACCAATCTATCCCTCATGTTAGGTGATCAGGCTGACACTACAGGATCGTTGGGGGAAGATAAAGAAAACACACCATATAACTGAATTTTAAAGCTTCATTAATAAAATAATAAAACAACAGAGAGTTTTGGGAACGCTCCCTCATCACTCAGGAAAACATTAATGCCCCAAGCCCTAAGCCCCTTTCATACTCACACATGTACGTCCAGACTGGCCACTTCTGTGTATAATGTTCAGAGAAGGGGGAGAGGTGGACGGGAGATTATCCTGTATACAGCTTGTCCAGAATTTCCAACATGCTTCCGCTCTTGGGAAGGCTGTTCTCTTACACTCTGGAATCTCCTGTGGCATCTCTTTCAGAGATTCCAGTCCATGTCGGCTGCCTGTGGCTTCTTTGGTGTCACCAAGCCACACCGACTCCAGGGTCACAAAGGCACACTGTTGGATCTTACTGGACAGTTAATCTTTGCAAATGTAATCTCAGTTCTGTAACTTGTATTGCCTTTGGTTTGCCTTTGTCTATATTTTTTTTCACAGCCAGCTGGGGCTGAAAGCAACCCCTTCCTGCACCAAGCACAGTCTATGCCGATTCCTGACCCTGAACGGAGAGCAACCCCCTCCCCTTCCATCCCTGGGCAAAGATGATTTTTAAATTAACCCGTTCTTTTCCTCAATAGACAAATTTACTCACGCTGTGTCAGGGCTTGTTGGTGAGTAAACGCTCCTCTTAGATGTATGATCTTATCTAAATTGAAGTACCTTCTAGTGGGCATTGTTTAGATGGATTTTCACGCATGTAAATATTCCAATTCTCTAAATACCTGCAGGTTGATGAACCATAATGTACGTACATGTAATATGCTGGGGTACTCTTAGGGGGTTGATGGAATGTTTAGACTACCCCCTACCCATTTTCCACCTACACACAGAGGGAGGGTGCCCTGTCCGCGCTAGTGGCTCATAAACTAAGGATTTTTCCCTACAGGGCACCCACACAGGAGAGGCTAACGAGGATGGCTACGACCCTCCTACACCTCCCTTCAGCAAAGAGCGTCGGCTAGTCTCTGGGGGATGGCGCCGCTTACTCTTATTGCATCCAGTGAGATGATCAGACTGTCAGTAGCCCACACGGAAAGGAAAGGGGAAGGGAAGATGGGTACACACACTCCTAGACCCAGGTAGCTTCCTCACCGGACGATGCCAGGCCGAGTCAGCCCACCATGGGTCAGACCTCCTAAAGATCCACTAGTTACCGGGCTTGCATTAGAGTAGTCCTGGTCACAAGCTTTTGCTTCACAGGGTACTCTGGGCGTCTTCTGGTAACAGTCATTCATACTGGCCCCCTCTTTTCTTTTTTTCTTTTTTTTTTTTTGCAGCCACAACAGGGAGAGAGTGCACTAGGACATAGGGTCTCCCCTTCCTAGACAGGTCCCTCCTTTGTCCCTGAACTATCCCTAACCTGCTTTTGGATCCTTGCACTCCGCCAGACAGGGGGAAGAACAGGAGCTACGTTTTTTTTACTTTTTCTTTTTTTTTCTTTTTTTCTTTAACCAGAGCTTTTCATACAAACAGTTTCAGAACCTACCTGTTCACTGACAAAACAGGAGTAATTGTACTGTAATTTACTGATCCTTCAGGTGGCCACCTTTCCTGACTCTCTAATTTGTACTGAGGCCAGTCTACTATACAAAAACTTTGTAACCTACTTTTGGATAACGGATGCGATCAAAACACCTTCCAATTCTCCAGAATGCATTCTAGGGGGGAGCACCTTGCCTTCCCCACCTTGCTCTGCCCCTGCCCCGTGTCGCAGGTAGTCGCTGGGCATCCCCAGGTCCTAGGAGAGAGAGTCCAGACAACCGGACTGTTCCTACCTTTTCCAAGGGACCGGTTCCTCACCGTTGCCCGGGATTGGTTCCACACCATCGCCCACAACTGCTTCTTCACTATTTGAACACGTTGCAGCGTTGTGCCCTCTGGGGTCGCTCACACTGCGTCTCCGCCGAGGCCCCCGGTGAAGTCACCGGTGTGCACTGGGCGTCAGTCGTCGCCGCGATCCATTGGCCACCAGGAGGGATCCAGACAAGGCTAATTTTCGCCTCTCTGCCCACCCAGGGACGCCAAAAACTGTTGCCGACACAGAAGTGCCAGAGGCAAGCAACAGTGGTTTGTTGCCCAGAGTGCTTAGCGCCAATAAACACACCAGGGTGGAGAAGCAAACAGCCAAGTTTATTTGAGCTCAAATAAGGTGCAAGGGAAAAAATCTCAAATCTTGCACCCCTAAAACAAGTGGTTTCTTCCTTTTATATCGCAGTTGTTTACTACAAAACTTTTTCGTACTGACTAGCTGATTTCTCACTCCCCCCTCCTTTCCCATCCAGCTGCAGTATCTTTTCTCATTCAATCTTTTGTCTTTCCCCTTCCTCCCCCCTCTCCGCTGCTGAGACATGTATACAGTATCTTAAAACGGCCTTGAGTGTGCTTTAGCCTAGCTTTAATGTATTACAGCAGAGAACTGGCTGTTACAACCAAAAACTAACTGCTAACACTACATTTTTACAGCTATTAGTACATTAGGTTACACTAGGTTACACAAAGTGTTTAACATGGAGGAACAATGTTTCATTGAGGCCTACAACAGGAGAGCTTCATTGACACTTGTGGTCTACCACCCTCCCGAGTTACCTAGGGTTATGCCAGAGTGACTCCAACAGGTCTATGGGCAGGGGGAAGGGCAGTGGCTTCAGCAGATGAACTGAGCATGCTGAGATAGGAAGGGCACTCAAATTACTTATGGGACAATGGAGCTGATAGAACAGAGAAACGGGTCCACCTCAAAACAGGGCAAACTGCAAAAAGCAAAAATGGGCCACTCATCCGGACAGGCTGAGGGATAAGGCTGCAGCACACAGTTCAAACAGCTTAAAAAATTACTCTGTGGGAATCAAGAAAAGTATTAAAGAAAAACATGTATTGGCAGCCCTAGAGGTATTTATTGCCATGATCTCCCTTGCAGATTCTCTGATGGCTAACATGGGCTGAGCGCTTTTTCCCACACTCTCTGTATTCCTCGGACCTCTCCCCTGTGTGTAGAATCTCTCATGCCTAACAAGGTGGGAGCTGCAATTGAATGTTTTCCCACACTCACTGCATTCATAGGGCCTCTCCCCGTAAGGATTCTCTGATGCCCCTAACTGCCCCCCAACCTGGAGTCCTGGGCCAGGACCCCACACTCTACCTCAGCCTCTCTATTCCTTGTCCCCTGACTGCCCCAACTCTTCTGCCGCGGGGGGAGGAAGTGGACAAGCCCCTGGCCAGTTGCTAGGGCAATCCCGCTGCGGAGGCAGCGGCAGCCGAGCCCCGTTTGTTCTCCTGCGGGACCCGAGTGGGGGGGGGGGGCTGGGGCCTGCTGCCATACTCCGGGGCCGCCCGCGGGATTGCACAACTAGGCAGCCAGCCTAGGCTGCTCCCGAGTCCCGATGCCCAGGTAGGGAGAACAGCCGCCGCCGGGCCGCCCCCTACTCTCCCTCCAGGTACCGCCCTGCCCAGTCCTGCCTATTCGGGCCCACGCCGGACTCACACTCACCCTGGCCTCCCTCCAGTGCTTGCAGAGGGAGGCAGAATCAGGGGCGGGGATTTTTTTTTTGCTCTGCCGCCATTTTCCCCCCCCTGCCCCTGCCCCGCATCCCAATATTTGACCTGGGTGATGTGGTCAGCCTAGGGGGCGCCCGCTGGGTCCCTGTCAGACGCACCGGGCGATGCTGCTTGAAGGCGGCCAGGCCTCAGCTCACCCCACCCGCTCCCCATTCCAGGCCCATGTGCAACTCCGAGGTGCCGGCGGGGTCTGAGCGCCCCGGTGCCTCTGCTGCCCATTGCACTGCGCCAAAGCCGCTGGTGAGTAGCGCCCGGGCCGGTTCCCTGGTGGCTGCAGGGCAAGAGTGGGGACTGTGGGTGCTGAGCGCCACACATCACAGAGCCATTCCTGTTGGGGGGGGCTCCTTCACTGCGCAGCTGGGCTCTTGGGGGGGGGGAGGCGGATCCAGCCCCCCAGACTGGGGTTCAGATGCCTTTCCAGGTGTTCTCAAAGAACCGGGTTCACCGGATGTTTGAGTTTAATGCCAGGCAGGAGCCCTGAACAGGTGACTAGATCTGCTCAGCAGAGAACGCCCAGCAACATAGCCCTGCAGGCCGCTCCACCTCTGCTTGTTCACGCCAGGGCCGCCGGCAGGGGACAAGTGGGGCAATTTGCCCCAGGCCCACAGGGGCCCCCACGAGAATGGCTGAGGCTTGTCCCGCCATTCCCCCGGCGCCACAGCGCATCCTGAACAGCGCTGTAGCCGGGTAGCCGAGGGAGGAATGAGCTCCACCCCACTCAAAGCTGCGTGGTAAGGGGGTGGAGCTTCGAGCTCCAGGCCATGTGGCTCCTCCCCTTACCACGCGGCTCTGAGCAGGGAAGAGCTCAGGCCTGCCCGGAGCCATGTGGCTGCACCGCTGTTCAGGGAGGCTTCTTGACGCCCACGGTGAGCTGGGGGTAAGTGGCCTGGGCCAGGGGGTTGGCTAAGAAGTAGGGAGTCCTGGGGACAGTCAGGGGGCAGAGGTTCTGGGGGAGCGGTCAGAGGACAGGCAAGCGGTGGTCTTGAGGAGGTGGTTGTCAGGGGACAAGGAGCAGGATGGGTCAAGGATTCTAAAAAATCTCAGTTCAGTTGAAATGTTTAGCAGGGTTTTTATTTGTTTGTTTGTTTTTGTTTCTCTGCTTGGTGAAACAAGAACCAAAAAAGCCTTCAAGGTTTTCAATGTGTTGTTACCCCTCTATTCTGCCTCCTTTTTCTCCCTCTTTACCTTTTTCTCTCCCCGCCCTGAGAGGGAAAAGGGGGCGAGGAGAAGGAAAACCTGAGAGGAAAAGCTCAATGAAAACCATTTTTAAAGACTTTAATTTAAGTGGAAAACAAAAATTGAATGAAACAACATTTTTCTGCACATTTTTTCTTAAATGTTGTTTTGATTGAACAAAAAAACTCACCCAGCTTTAGTTGTAACTGCACAGGCTTCTGTATGCTCCTTATGCCTCGCCTGAATGGCCCACTGGCCTGAGTTCAGCCTCATAGGGGGCACCTGCTAAATATGGCTTGCTTGCCTTAACCTCAGCTTCTCATCCAGCCTCTGTCCCAGTGCCTAGATATCTGGTTGAAACTGTTACTTTTGCTGGATGGCATGAGCACATTCCTCCTTCTGACCTACAACTGCGTCACTCCTTGGGCAAAGAAGAAAAATAGTGTATTTCTGCTCTGCAGATTAACCACAAGATATTTCTACATTATTTTAGCCAAGTATGTGCTTGGCCTGCCTTCTACGGCTCAGTCATGTGCAGGTAGGTGAAATAGTGGGTGACAAATGGGTTGGAGGACAGTAATCAAGGAATGGTTATCAATGATACACTTTCTAAGCGGGGAAATGTGTCCAGCGGGTCCCACGGGGTCCAGCACTGTTCAATATTTTCATAAATCAATTGGATAATGGAGTCGAAAGTTCACTTAAGCAATTTGCAGATGACACCAGCCTAGGAGGGGTTGAAAGCACTTTGGAGGACAGGATTAGAATTTGAAATGCCCTTAATAAATTGGAGGATTGGTCTGAAATCAGCAGATGAAATTCAATAAAAACAAGTGCAAAGTACCACACTTAGGAATGAAAAATCAAATGCCTATCTACAAAATAGGGAATAACTAGCTAGGCAATAGTACCACTGGAAAGGATCTGGGGATTATAGTGAATCACAAAGTGAATGTGTCAATATGATGCAGCTACAAAAGAGACTAATATCATACTAGGTTGTTATGACATATGTTGCAACCTTGTGCAGTATCTCTGGGGATACATACTGTATTAAGCTTACGAATGGTTTATGTATCACTGTTGGCCAGAGACTGTATTCAACTTAGGGCAGTGGAGGAGAGTGAGGGGGAATGATACCACAGCTCCTTCAGGAACTCAAAGCAGTGGGTGGTGATTTAAAGTGAATCACTCAGGTTGTAAAGACCTCCAGAGGTACCATGCCTGGGGATGCTTGCATAAACCTGTTCAAACTAGGTTTTCCAGAGACCAACTAACTAAGAAAGGATATTTGACATAAAAAGTCTGCATCTAAACTGTCTCAGGGCCTTCTTTTGATTCAGCAAGCAGACAAGTCCTTCTGACCAAAAACGTAACCCTTCCAGAATTGGCTGGAAGAACTTTGGCTTACTAGGGCCCCCGTCAGATTGAGCAGTGACATCTGGCCGCACGCCCTTCCTCTCCAGCTCCCATCCTCCCCCACCCGCTGGCCTCAGGCCCCACCTCTCCAGCTCCCATCCTCCCCCACCCACTGGCCGCAGGCCCCTCCTCTCCAGCTCCTATCCTCCCCAACCTGCTGGCCGCAGGCCCCTCCTCTCCAGCTCCCATCCTCCCCCACCCGCTGGCCTCAGGCCCCAGCAATCCAGCTCCCATCCTCCCCCACCCTCTGGGCGCAGGCCCCTCCTCTCCAGCTCCCATCCTCCCCCACCCACTGGCCGCAGGCCCCTCCTCTCCAGCTCCCATCCCTGCACCTTCAGCCCTGGCACACCCCTCCGCTGCAGCCCCCATCTCTCTGGCTTTCATCCTCCCCCACCCACTGGCCGCAGGCCCCTCAATTGTGCCACCAGTGAGCCTCCCTGCTCCTAGCCTGGCCAAGGCAGCACTGGCAGGCCCCACCTCAGCAGCTGCCCCCCCAGCCAGAGCAGCGCCCTTCCCGTGCATCCCAAGTACACGCAGCTGCTCCCAGTCCCATCCCAGCCACCCAATCTACTGCAGCAGCTGCCAGCTTCCACTCTCCAGTATCTGTCCCCTCCGTGGCCCTGCCAGCTGGCCCTGTCTCCCCCTCGGCCCCAGCACCCACAGGCCAGGCCTGCCTTCTTGACAGTCACCCCTTGCTGCAGGCACTCTGATGGTCACTCACTACCATTGCCCTGGCCTGATGGCTCGGGTGCTGGCTCGCAGGGCAGGACTTGCCAGGGCATTGCCCCCCACAAGCAGCCAGGGGCCATGCCTTGCATCCCTCCAGTCCTGATCAGGCCCCCTGGGATCTGGGGGGGGGGAAGGGGCTCTTGGAGCTGGCTCTGGGCCGGGCAGGGGGTACTCCACGCTGGTGAATCTGGCCCCAAATGGCCACAGGACAGCCGCAGCTTAGGCCTGCAGGTTGGTGGCTTCCAGCTGTGCTTTGTGTTGGTAAGTGACAATAAAGTGTTTCCCAAAGTCCTGGCTCTGGGATTTTCTGCCCCCCTCTATCCCACACCAGCTGAGGACAAATAGATGCTTGCTCAGCCCTAACCATGACAGAGACAATCACAGGGGCCAGGCCTCCAGTGCAGTTCACACGTGGGGCAGAGAGGTGGAGTTTGGCTACCCCTTTGGCCGGCGAGTGCCAAAAGCTGAGCTGGAGGGTAAGTGCTGTGGGGAAGGGACTTGTGGTCATTGAAGGGGGCTGGACTCCTGAAGGAGGCTTCTAGCTGCCACTGCAAAAGAAACGGCTACTGGCATGGGCATCCCTTAGGGCTGGACTCGGCAGTGCTGAGCACCCACCTGTGAGGACCAGCACCTCTCAAATTAGGTCTTTCCATGGCAGCAGAGTCCAGCTGTCCCATGCTCTCTGCTGCGCTCCTGTGCAGGAACAAAGGGTGTTCAGCTGACGGAGAGCTGGGGTGCCTTTTGGCTGGGAGTCAGGACTCCTGGGTCCTGCTCTTCGTGCTGGGGTAGTCTGCAGGGCATGGCTGTGTCTGTGAACCCAGCTGCCAGGGGCTACCAGCCTGGGAGATATACTAAGGAGAACAACTACAAACCTCCCTGCAAGGGTCTGGCTGAGCCCTCCCCATGCCAGGCTCTCTTCCTCTGCCACCCTGACTGCCCCAGTGAGAGTTGAGTGCCTAATGGCAGACACCTATCCCTAGAGTGAGCATCTTGCCAAACAGCCTGCTGCACAGAGGGGCTGTTCCTCAGTTTTCCCCTCAGTTACACCATGGTTTTGCTGGCCCTACTGCTATGTTGGTGTTTAATGAGATGAGCAATGGGCCCTGCCCAGAGTTCACAGCCCAGTGGCACCTTTCACCCTCCTGTGGGTCTATTCTTGCGGCTGGGGGGAGGGGGCTGAAGGAGTCATTGGGAAGTGAGTGCGAATCCCTCCATGCTTTGCCTGGGGAGAGCTGGCTGCTTTAACTCTTTGTACACCAGCTCTTCCTGCGCTAGCCAGGGAGTGCTGGCCTGCCCTGGAGCAGGCCACCAGTCTATCTATCTATCATTCATTCACATGCAAGGGGACAGATCCCCAGGGCTCTGCACTGGGACCAGTGCTGCTCACATAGTCATCAATGATCTGGAAAAGGGAGTAAAGAGTCAATTGGGGTTGGCTGCAGATGATGCAAAGTTACTCAAGATAGTCAAGTCCGAAGTTGACTTCGAGGAGTTACAAAGGGACCTCACGTGACTGGGTAACACAACAGATGACATTCAGTGCTGATAATACAAAGTAATGCACACTGGAAAAATCCCAACTGTACATATAAAATGATGGGTCTACATTAGCTGTTACCCCTCAAGAAAGAGAGCTTAGAGTCTTTGTGGCTAGTTCTCTGAAAACATCCGCTCAGCGTGCAGTGGGAGTCAAAAAAGCAGACAGAATGTCAGGAACAATTAGGGACGTGCTAGATAATAAGACAGAAAATATCATAATGCCAGTAAAAAAATCCATGGTACACCCACGTCTTGAATACGGCATGCAGTTCTGGTTGCTCTATAAAAATTGGGGTATGGAACAGCTTCTCTGTGAAAAGAGATTAATAAGACTGGGACTGTATGGCTTGGAAAAGAGATGACTAAGGGGGCATATGCTAGAGGTCTATAAAATTATTAACGGTGTGGAGAAAGTGAATAAGGAAGTATTTTTACCCCATTACATAATACAAGAACCAGGGGTCACCCAATGAAATTAACAGGCAGCAGGTTTAAAACAAACAAAGGGAAGTATTTCTTCACCCAATACACATTCAACCTGTGGAACTCCTTGCCAGGGGATGTTGTGAAGGGCAAAAGTATAACTGGGTTAATAAAAGAACTAGATAAGTTCATGGTGGACAGGTCTATTAATGGCTATTCACCAAGATGGTCAGTGATGCGACCTCATGCTATGGGTGTCTCTAAACCTCTGGCTGCTGGAAGCTGGGAGTGGGCAAAAGGGGATGGATCACTAGATAATTGCCCTGTTCTGTTCATTTCCTCTGAAGCATCTAGCACTGGCTACTGTTGGTAGACAGGATACTGGGCTGGATGGACCATTGGTCTCACCCAGTGTGGTCATTCTTACGCTGTGCTGTCCTGCAGCCATATCTTAATTAATGATCAGGAGGAAGGCATGGATTGCAGCCTCGGCAAGTTTGCAGATGACACTAAACTGGGAGGAGTGGTAGATACACTGGAGGGTAGGGATACGTATAGAAGGACCTAGACAAAATAGAGGACTAGGCCAAAAGAAACCTGATGAGGTTGTCACTGAGTCCCCGGGTGATGCTCTGGAACTGCTCCCCACAAAGCCAGTCAGGACTTTGAGGAGCCTCCTCTCCCTTGGATCAGACTGTCTCTGGGGCAAGAAGCTCACATGGTTTCATCTTCTGGGTCACTCATAGGAGCATTCAGCATCCTCTGCCCCTCCGTGCACTTCCCCCAGCGAGTCCACCCAGGCAGGGTCCTGGGGAAGCCACAGGGTCCTGCATCCCCACTTTGCAGTCAGACGTGACTCTCAGCCAGCCAGTAAAACAGAGGTTTATTTAGATGACATGAACACAGTTCAAAACAGTTATTGCCGGTACAGACAACTGAACCCCCTTTAGTTAGGTCCATCTGGGGCCCCAGGGAGGGCACAGCCCCGTTGAGAGGCCCGAGCCCCGTCAGGCGCCGCTCTCCATTTCCCAGCCAGCTCCAAACTGAAAAACTCCCCCCAGCCTCTCACTCAGTCTTTATTCAGTTTCCCAGGCAAAGGTGTCACCTGGCCTCTAACCCCTTCCTGGGTTCTCATGTTACATGCTCAGGTATTCTCCCTCCAGGCCAGTCTCTGATCCCCCAATGTAGACCATCCTCCCAGGACAACACTCTCCACTCAGCATTCACAGACCACATTAAGAACAGTCCCAGTTCGTCACAGAGGTTCAACAAGGACAAGTGCAGAGTCCTGCACTTAGGATGGAAGAATCCCATGCACTGCTACAGACTAGGAACCGAGTGGCTAGGAAGCAGTTCTGCAGAAAAGGACCTAGGGGTTACAGTGGATGAGAAGCTGGATATGAGTCAGCGGTGTGCCCCTGTTGCCAAGAAGGCTAACAGCATTTTGGGCTGCATAACTGAAAGGGGGTTCCAAAGAGGATGGATCTGGACTGTTCTCGGTGGTACCAGATGACAGAACAAGGAGTAATGGTCTCAAGTTGCAGTGGGGAAGGTTTAGTCGGATATTAGCAAAAACTTTTTCATTAGGAGAGGGGTGAAGCACTGGAATGGGTTCCCTAGGAAGGTGGTGGAATCTCCTTCCTTAGAGGTTTTTCCTGGCTGGGATGATTTAGTTGGGGATTGGTCTTGCTTTGAGCAGAGGGTTGGACTGGATGACCTCCAGAGGTCCCTTCCAACCCTCATATTCCATGATCAGGCAAGTGAGAAGCAAGCCAGGTCCTGTCCCAGCTGCAGAGGGGTTGGGTTCAGTCCTGCAGCACACACCCAGCATGGCACTCAAGGCCAGGCCCCAAAATGGGCGTAACCCACAGCTGCTATACAGAACAGCCTGGGACCGTGGGGTGCCCCTCTGTCACACACATCCCCAGGGGGCCGGGGGTATGGATGCCCTGGAAAGCTCTAGCCAAGCAGTGGGATGGCTCAGCACTGGCCAGCCCTTTAAGAACTGAAGGTACTTTCAGGTCAGGGCAGAGCTGCCTGCAGCGGGGCTCCAGCCAGCGAGCAGGGCAGGCCTGTATGTGCCCTGGGAGCAGCCAGGGTTAAACATGGCACTTTCTCCCCTGTAGAATGCTGTGAGCTCTCTCCTTCCTGTGGTAGAGCCACTTGGGACAGGGGAATTCCCCTTCCCCCAAGGTTCCTCACAGGCCGGGATCTCAGCGGCTGTGGGAGTAGGACTCTGCATTGACTGATGACACTTTGCCCTCTGCTCACATCTGCAGGGGGAAACCAAACCTAGGAGCTGCCCCACACATACCAGGTACCTGTCCCTGCTTCTCTGTGGGCTGACAAACTGCAGGCAGCTGCAGCTCCTCAGATGATCGCCCCCTCCCCAGGTGCAGGTCCTCAGGCCCCTGGTGCGCAGCTGGCCCCACTCCCAGCCCCTCCCAGCTCACAGCCATTTGTTCCCCTGCACAGGCCTGGCCAGATTCAACCAGGCCTGTAGCAGGATGGTCCCTGGAGGGGCTGTTCCTAGCCCAGCTGGGGAGGGGGGAGTTGTGCTCCTGGGGGCCCTGCAGTCCTTATTCTGCCTGCTCATCCCCTGTGTGGTTCTGCTCTTCTCCTGCTCCACTATCTGGCTGCCTATCAGAGGGGGAGGTGGCTGTACTGGTGGAGGCTGCTGGGAGACCAGAGCCTCCCAGCTAGGGCAGTGTCTGCTCCCATGGCCCAGGCCCTGCTGTAGGTCTCAGGGGCAGCACCTCCTGCTCTGAGGAAGGGTTGGGTGCTCCCAGAGGCTGCCCTGCAATTCTAGGAGGCCTCCTGGAAACCTGCTTCAGCCAGGCCCAGCAAAGGCTCCCTCCTGGATCAGGGCATCTCAAGGGACCGTCTCTTCCAGTGACCCAGATGCATGTCCCCTGCCACGGCCTTGGGCTCTGGGGTAAGTAACCACTGGGGAGCAGGGATTGCACAGCCTAGCTCCTGTCTATTCTGCAGCTCCCCTTCCTGAGCCCACATCTCAGGGTGCTGCCTGGGTCCTGTCTCAGTTCCACCTCCAGCCTGTCCTTGGGGTAGCTGCTCCCAGCCTCCCACATCCGTCAGGTACCAGCCCTGCTCCCTTTGGTTCCCTGGCTGCGGCTAGCACTGCCCTCTTCTGGTGGGCTGATCCTGGGGTAGACCCATTGCCATTTGGGGTGTAAGCCCCCTTTCTCAGAGACTGGGGTGGGGACAGGGGGCTGGCCGGTTGGGGACCCTCTGGCAACCCTGAAGCTTGGCTTTCCCTGGCTGCAGGGGAGGAGGCTTAGCAGCTATTAAAGCTGGGGTAGGCAGGGTAGCGAAGGGAACTGGCAGAACTGGGCCCCAGGTGGTAAATGCCAGCCTCTCCCTCTGGGGTCTGTCTGGCTCAGGGGCCCTGCTCTGACAGTGGCAGCCTTCTCTGCTTTGGAGGAAGGTGCCAGACCATCTGTGGGAGCAGCAGTGGGCTAATCTGACCCCAGGGAGTCTCCTCTTGAACCCAGCCAAGCCCTAAAGCACCAGGCTTCCAGCTCTTCCCAGCACTGTAACACCTGGGAACCCCAGTCATGGGCCAGGGCCCTGCAGTGCTCTGCAGAGATCCTGGCCCCAAAGGGTTTGCAGTCTAAGTAGTTACTATGCAATGTCTGGCTAGTCTTGTGTCCATGCAAACAGCTGCTGCCTCCCCGAATAGCACCTCGCTCTTGGCCTCCACGACATCCTGTGGCAATGAGTAGCACAGGCCAGTTGGCTGTTGTTATATCCTTGGGGGCAGCCGGTTTAGGAAGAAATCACTTGAGGCCAGACAGCTAACAAAACTACCATTTATTTACACACACAGAGCTCACCTAACTAGCTGAAGCTGGCTAGGCTATCCACTAATAATCTAACTCAGTTGCCATGGGAACAAAAACCATGACAACCAAATACACAACATATTCCTCCCCCCCTTAATAAGAACATCCCCTAAATAAAACACACGCTAGACTAAAGAAGGAGGGTAGACTGCCTCCATTCCTGGCTAAACCCTGGGGATTATTTTGCCCCATAACCGTGGGTTAGCCTTAGCTAAAGATCCAGCCGACAAGGAGGCCGCATGTCTCTAGGTGGATTACGGCAAACTCCTGGTGTTGTTGCACCCGAAAGTACCATGAGCTCAGGGTCCGCAGCACAAACAGGTGAGGAGGTGGTATCAGCTCATGCTGGGCAAAGGGGTATCTCAGCCGCCAGCAGTAATGGAGGAGAACAGTCAGAAACAGGTGATTTGTGATTTGGTGTCTCAACAAAAAAGGTGAAGTCAGACCACTCAACTGCAGATGTGTCCTGAGGACTGGCATGACCTGGCAACAGCTGATCTACATGTCGCCGCCAGGTAAGATTCTCTGCAGTCCGGACTGTGTAGGAAACGGGTTCTGTTTGAGTGATAATCATGGCAGGGACCCATTTAGCTCTGGAAGTATAATTCCAAGCCAAAACTGGCTGTCCTGGGCTAAAGGTTCGTTCTTTTGCTCTGGGTGCCTGTCTGATGACTTGATATTGCTGCTGATGTTGCACAATTTGTCGGGGTTCAGAAGGTTTCAGCAGATCAAAGCAAGTGCGCAGCTGTCGTCCCATCATTAGAAAGGCCGGGTATGCTTGAGTGGTAGCATGAGGTGTGTTTCTGTAGGAAAGTAAGAAAGTATCCAGACGCTTTTGAATGGAGTGTTGTCCCCTTGCTGATTTCAAAGCGTGTTTCATTGTGTGCACAAATCTTTCAGCTAATCCATTGGATGGATGGATGATATGGTGCTGACGTGATGTGGTGTATCCCATTTGCCTTCATAAAATTTTGAAACTCCTGAGAGACGAACTGCGGTCCGTTGTCGCTCACAAGTTGTTCTGGCAGACCGAAATGACTAAAGAGTTCCCCGTAGTTTTTGGATAGTACTCTCTGCAGTAGTGGACTGCATTATAGAGACTTCTGGCCGTTTAGAATGGGCATCTACTGCCACCAAGAACATGCTTTCTTCAAGGGGGCCAGCGAAGTCAATGTGAATACGTTGCTACAGGTTTTCAGGCCAGTCCCATGGGTGTAGGGGTGCCCACTGGGGTGCATTCCTCACACCCTGACATGACATACAAGATTTTGCCTTCTCTTCAATAGCACTGTCCAATCCAGGCCACCAAAAATAGCTTCGTGCAATTTCCTTCATGCACACTATTCCACAGTGACCATAATGTAGCTGTTCTAACATCTGATCTCAGTGGTAGTGGAATAATGACACGTCTCCCCTACAACAAACAACCAGATTGGACCGATAACTCCGTCCTCCTGGACATGTAGGTAACAAGGTCGGGTGAGACCAGAGAGGTTTGTCGAGATTTTCCATGCATCACCAGATCCATAACTTGGGACAATACTGGGTCAATGCGAGTTGCCTTCTTAATCTGACTAGCAGAGAGTAGGTTTTAGCTCCTACAACACTTAAGAGTATTGGCACCTTCTTCGCTTTTGTAATGTCATTTGCGATAACAAAAAGCTCAAAACGCTCAGTATACACATGCCACTGCTCTATATTCATATCAAAAGGTTCTAGTGGCCTGGTCAGAGTAGCCCTGACTTTTAGTTTCCACTTTCACAGTCAGTGCAAACAATCAGTTTTTTTTTTTTGTTCTTTACCTTGCCTTCTACTTCCTTCTGTTACTGGAGCAGCACCGGAATCCCATCCATCGTCGCCACTTGTTACATCCTTGGGGGCAGCCAGTTTAGGAAGAAATCACTTGAGGCCAGACAGCAGACAGCTAACAAAACTACCATTTATTTACACACACAGAGCTCATCTAACTGGCTGAAGCTGGCTAGGCTATCCCCTAATAATCTAATTCAGTTGCCATGGGAACAAAAACCATGACAACCAAATACACAACCGCTGTTGTGCGAGGGGGCGTGTTTCTTCATCTGTTTGGAATGTGCCCTTTTGCGTTTTGTGGAGTGTCCTATTGCTCTTGGATCATGGGAAGTGAGTGACTATTTCTGTGCCCGCCCTGATGTTACTGAAATATTGGGTTTGCCTAGCTGAGAGCTAATAACAGCTTGACAGGGATAAGGAAAAATGCTTTATTTTGCAGAAAAAAGGAGAGCCTTGTACCTTGGTACAAAAAACTTTTTCTTACACAAATTTTTTAAACTTTTTATACACATTTAGACAAAGACCCTTGCGTGTTAACATTTGATTGGTAGTTGTTGTTTTACATTTTGTTATTTGTTTAGTAAAAACTAGTTTGAAGCAAGTTTTTTTTGCTTTGAGGCAGAAAGGAAAAGATAATGCAAAAGTTTAGGCTATTGTGTTTGTGAACAGTACTGTGCACTGTTTTCCCCCCTACTGGCTGCTTGTAAACTATTAAGGGGGGCTAACAGCTAGTTTTTATAATCCCCCCCCTTCAGGCCTGGCAAGCCCAGATTGCCAGGCCTGTTACGTAATTTATGATTAAGCTGAAGAGACAGGTACTGGGTTTGTTTGTTTTTTTAAGGACAGCAGAGCCTTTGGTTACAGCATTATATATACATTTTGCATATTGCATTAGTACCCAAACAATACATAGGAAGAAAAGGAGGAAAATAATTTACTTTACAATTGTTTGGAAAAGGCTAGTAAACCACGACCCAAGGTCTGGGAAAAAGTTTTTAAAATTAAAGGTGTGATTAAGAGAGAGAGCATGGAAAAGAACACCAGCATTTTTAATAGCCTGTAAATTTTGTTTAATTAAGCCAGAGTGATTAACATAAAAGCACAAGCCTTTTTTAATTTAGCATTTATGGTCTTTACCTGGTGTTCAAAAAGAAATGTCAAAAAAAAATTAAATACTTAAACGCCAATGGGCCATGTGTTTTTGTCCAGGTGGCAAGCCTCACAAGGTAGTCTTGTGAGTAAAAATGTTTAAGGGAAAAGACCAGGAAGGGTGAGGGCTCGTTAAGAAGCCCACCTTCCTAGCTAAACTGGTAGTGGAACAAGTTGGTGCCCATAAAAGAAACAGTTCAGCAAAAAAAGCACAATCAGGCCCAGGCGGGCAGGCAACAAATAAAACTTAAAGAACAGGTTGAAAAATTTTTCAAGTATAGGAAAAAAAATAAGTGTAAGCATGGACATTTTAAATACCCAGAACAATACTTAAAATGGTAATTTAAGTTAATAAAAGTGGTTGTTAAAAAATAAGCAAGTAATTTTAAAAAAGAAGTAAAAAGTTAACTCTGGAGTTGCTGAAAAAAGCAGCAGTTAAACTTTGTAAAAATGCGAAAAAAAAAGTTCTTGGTGTCTTTAAAATGTTTGTAAATAAATTCAAGCAAAATAATTATTAAATTGCAAAAATTTGGCTATAAACAATTTAGTTAAACTAGCTAAAATGTATACAGTGCTATGTAATTAAAATTTTATTATGCTCTAAAGAGCACTATAAGTAGTAATATTTTCTTTCAGTGTTTAAAAACAAAAATTAGAAGTAAAAAGCAATCAAATTCTGGTAAAGTTAATTATGTCCCTTTTGGTCTGGAACTCACCCAGGGGACCTAGAGGAAGGCAGGGCTGGGGAAAGGCCTTAGGCCCTGCAGCCTGGGGAGTTGCTGGCCTAGGGCTTCCCAGCTCCTAATTCTAGGCTTCCGAGGTACTGGGCTTACAGAGGGGCAGCCGGATGGTGGGTAAAGGCAGTCAGACCAAACCCCTTCGCCTATGATGAGTGGCTGATACTGCAGTCTGCCCCAGGGGGTGGGGGCTAGATGGAGACTGGGCAGTAGCCATATACTGAGGCAAAGTGGGGATAGAGGGTGGGGGTCCCCGGGAAGGGGAAACCCTCAGAGAAAGGGGTGACTGCTTGGGGGCAGCACTCCCTGTACAAGGGCACCGGGTCCAGGGAGGGACACGGGCCAGCAGAGGACACGCAGATCACCGGCCTGCGGAGGGCGCTCCTGGGTCGAAGAGCTAATTCCCGAGGATGACTAGCAGGAGGCACCACGGGGGTGAGTCCACTCATCTACATACTCCCCCCAGAGAGGCTGGAGGGAAATGGGGACCCTGTTGGCAGAGACTCATCATTGGGGGAATGTCAACCCCCAATGTTTTCAGAGTCTTCTCAGGATCTAGTCTCAGCCCCACAAAAGGCCCAGAAGACAAAAAAAGAAAGGAAGGCCACAAAGGCCTTGGGAACCCAGATCCTGACCCAGGGCCAGAAGACCGCGCTATTAGGTAGATGGACATGAGCAGCCATCAGAGAAACTAGCAACATGGAAGGTGAGCTGGAGGCTGGCCCCAGCCATGATGGTGATGAGCCTTGGAAGAAACAGAAGCTGGCCCCTGGAAGCTCAGGCAGGTTAATCCTGGGAGAGAGACTTTCGGGAGGGACCAAGCAGCAGACCCTAGATATGATAACATCAGGAAAGAGGCGGCTGAGATAGATGGGACACCAGTGGAGAGAAAGGTCTGGGGTCCAGGACCCTACTTTATAGTGAAGAAAGATCTCCTGTACTGTGTGGTGCAAATGCAGGAGCAGGAGATACATCAACTTCTGGTGCCCCAAAAATATCAAAAAGCCATATTGAGCCTCGCCCACAGTCACTTGTTTCGAGGACACCTAGAGGTAGAGAGAACCCAGGCCAGGATCCTGCGGAGGTTCTTCTGGCCAGGAGTACATGAAGATGTCAGGCGATACTGCACCTCTTGTCCAGAGTATCAGCTACATGGCCCCGGACTTCACCAATGAATTTATTTTGCAAACGGATGCTTCCGAGGTGGGATTGGGAGCGGTTCTGTCACAAATGATTGGAGAAGAACACCTGATCCTCTACCTAAGCAGAAAGTTGCTCCCAAGAGAACAGAAGTATGCAGTAGAGAGAGAATGCCTTGCTGTCACATGGGCCATGGAGACACTGCGTTATTACCTCTTAGGCCGGCGATTTACACTTGTGACAGACTATGCACTCCTTCAGTGGATGCAGAGAAATAAGGAAAAGAATGCAAGGTGGTTCTTGTCCCTTCAACCATTCCAGTTCTGCATACGGCACAGGGCTGGATGCCACCACGGCAACGCTGATGGTCTTTCATGAGCACACTGCCTGACCTCCCAAGTTGCCCAACCCTATGGTGTTGAGCAGAGGGGGGAATATGTGATGGGGCAAGGCCAGATGGCTGCAGTAAAGTACTGAGAAACAGGTATGTTAGCTCCAGGCTAAACAAATCCCTAGGACCCTGGTAACCAAATGGCAGTTGCTCCAGGTTAATCAAGGCACCTGGGGCCAATTAAGATAGCTACTTTGATTAGAACACCTGCAGCCAATCAAGGCAGGCTAATCAGGGCACCTGGGTTTAAAAAGGAGCTCACTCCAGTCAGGCAGGGAGGAGCCAGAGGAGAGGAAGTGTGTGTGAGGAGCTGGGAGCAAGAGGCACAGGGAGCTGAGTGAGAGGCTGTGCTGCTGGAGGACTAAGGAGTACAAGTGTTATCAGCCATCAGGAGGAAGATCTGTGGTGAGGATAAAGAAGGTGTTTAGAGGAGGCCATGGGGAAGTAGCCCAGGGAGTTGTAGCTTTCATACAACTGTTACAGGAGGTACTATAGACAGCTGCAATCCACAGGGCCCTGGGCTGGAACCCAGAGTATAAAGTGGGTCTGGGTTTCCCCCCCAAACCTCCCAACTCCTGATCAGACACAGGAGGAGTTGACCCAGACTGTGGGAAGATCACTGAGGTGAGAAAATCTGCCAAGAAGCGCAGGACCCACCAAGGTAGAGGAGGAACTTTGTCACAGGACTAAATTCAGGTGTGACTTAGAATCCCTGTAAGACAACAGATGTCAGGTCTCTACTAAAAATAGGTCTCTTCTGCAGCTATATCTCATTCAACAGGGATTTCATTTTCTATACATTTGTAGAATCTCCCAGGGGTGAGCTGAACAGAAATGTCACTTCCATTTTTCCCATCTGTATCTAGATAGGGATTGCGTTTCCCAAATAATAGGCAACATGCAGTTGATTAGGAAGGAGATATCTTCAGGAGTGACCTCCTGAAGGGCCTGGGCCACAATGGCTTTGGAAGCCCAATGAATGGGTATTTTGTTTAATTACAAGTCATTTACGAGGGAATCCTCTTCCCAGCCCTTTAGAAAAAATATTGACCTAAGAAGCTGAACAAAAGGTGGATTGGGATGGTGACGAGGAATCAGGGTAAATCAGAGCAATTCCCTATCTTGTTATAGAGGAGAAATGACATTTTCCCCTATCCACTGCCTTGTTCCTGCACTTTGTTATAGTTCAATATATTTTAAGTGAGAAAAATGGTAGTAAAAATACTGCTCCCCAGCACAACCTGAAGCAACATCAGAGCAACTGGGAATGAAACAATTGGTTCCCCAAGGGAGAACTCGATGACTAACAATTGATTTGAAATGGGGGAACAGTATAACTGTGGTGCTCATGGTTTGTTTAGACTAGGAACAGTGATGACCTTTAGGTTAGGTAAAGAGGAAAGCTAATGCCAACCACTGCACCTGGGCGCATCTGCTCTACAACTAAAATTTCCTTTTTACACCAAGATCACTAACTTGAGCAGCCAACGCCATGTACAGTCCTAGTGGATGGAAGGCACAGGTAGCTTTTGCCTCAGTGTACCTTGTTGGGTGTGACGATGCGGGCCTGGTGGGACCCAACTGAGAGTGTCAGTTCAGGACCAATTGCTTAAACAGGGCAGTTACAGCCCTAGGCTGGAGTTTTTCCACCTCTAAGGCAAACCAAGCCAGTCAGACAGAGGACTTTGTCTCAGCCCACCGCCTAACCACAAGTCACATAAGCAATTTCCTTAGACACTCCAGTCTTCTAGTGCCACTAGTCCTGGGGATGAATGGTTATGAAAACCAACACCCCAATAAAAGAAAAAGGTTCTCTCGATCCCAAAGAATCGAGCCCCAGACTCAGGTCAATATACAAATCAGATCTTACCCACAAATCATGCTGTTGCCAATCCTTTAGAATCTAAAGGTTCATTCATAAAAGGAAAATGATAGAGCTGACAGTTAGAATTGGTTAAATGGAATCAATTACATACAGTAATGGGAAAATTCTTAGTTCAGGCTTGTAGCAATGATGGAGTAAACTGTAGGTTTAAATCAAGTCTCCAGAGAACATCCCCAGTTGGGATGGGTCATCAGCACTTTGTGCAGAGCTTCAGTTTGTAACAAAGTCCCTCCAGAGGTAAGAAGCAGGATTGAAGACAAGATGGAGATGAGGCATCAGCCTTTTATACTCTCTTTTCCAGGTGTAAGAACTTCTTTGTCCTTACTGTGGAAAATTTATAGCAAAATGGAGTCTGGAGTCACATGGGCAAGTCCCTGCATACTTTGCTGAGTTACAAGGTGTATCTGCCTTCTCTCCATGGGTCAATTGTGTAGCAGATGGTCCTTAATGGGACATCAAGCAGGCTAGGCAGAGCTAACACCAACTTGTCTGGGGTGCTATCCGGAAGCACAGCACAAGTTTGAAATACAGACAGGATAGAGCCAAAATTCATAACTTCAACTAAAAAAGACACATGCATACAGATAGCATAATCATAACCAGCAACCTATAACCTGGTCTTAGACACGTTATATGACCCCCTTTACATAAGATTTGGTGCCACTACAGGACCTTGGTTGCAACCATGTTCTGTATGTTCCCTGATGAACATTCCTGGCTGGAGGGACACACTCCTTCAATTCAAACGGAAAGGAGTTGATAGAGAAGATCACAGGACTGACCCCAAAGGCAGCTGAGCTGCACAAGGCAGAAGCAGGTAACTCATCTGGGGGAGCTGAGACACCACCGTGAAGATGGTGCAGAGATCACTAGGATGGAATTAACAAATGTGATTTAAAAAAAAATCTTTGGCCAAGCTAGTCAAGGCATTTGTGGATATTCTGATGTCTAATAAGGCCTGAGCTGTAACTGAAGCTTTTCCTGTACTCAAAGCAGGTGTAGGGCGTCTCTTCTATGTCGATTCTCTGATGTCTGATAAGGTGTGAGAGCTGCTTGAAGGGTTTCCCGCACTCAGCTCATCCATCAGGTTTCTCACTTGTGTTGATTCTCTGATGTGCGATAAGGTTTGAGCTCCAATGGAAGCGTTTCCCGCACTCAGAGCAGGAGTGGATTCTACCATGTGCGAGAAGGGTTCAGCTCAGATAGAAGTTTTTCCCACAGTCAGAGCATGTGTAGGGCATTTCTCCTGTGTGGATTCTCTGATGTGTGATAAGGATTAAGCTTTGATTGAAGCTTTTCTCACACTCAGGGCATGTGTACTGTGTCTTCCAAGTTGATTCTCTCATGAGTAATAAGGTCTGAGTGGCTACTGTAGTTGTCTTCTGGCCTGTGCAGAGTCTCACAGGCTTTTGCTTTTTCTGGGAGTGCACAACTCCTGGAAACATTCCCTTTGGATCTTCCTGATAACATCTCATGTGGTTCTACTTTCTCAGCATCTTCCTGCTGGGGTTTGTCCTCATTCTCACTCACCATCCAATCACCTGATGGGAGACCAAGAGAATCCAGACACAGGTCACTCCCTACACCTGAGAGAAAGGAAATATCAGTGAGAGGAATGGAAAAAGGGGGAAACAAACCAAAACATGTGCAGGAGAGATTAATCCTATCAGGAGCTGATTTTCCCCAAAGCCTTCCCCAGAGGGGAGGCAAAGCAATCACTTTTGATCCACATCTCACCAGAATACTCAGGGGAAAGCCAGATAGGGAGCGACCTGCTGCCAGTTGTCAGTCAGAATAGGTGGGAAGCCATGAGTGACATCTGCCATAATGATTCTTCATCTGCAGGGAACAATCTTGAACTTGGAGAGCTCACAAGGTCTTTGTAGGGCATCCCGAATGTTTTCTGCATTCATTGACAATTTTTGAGTTGGTTTAACCAATTCCCTACCTGTGCAGGCAGCTCTCAGGAACACTTCTTTCTCAGAGCCCTGGAGATCTTGGACCCATGCCTCTTCCCCTCGTTCCAGCAGCGAGATCACATCAGATTTGGAAACTGGAAATCCTACTCAAGTCAAAGAAAATGAGAGGTCAGTGGAATTTGTGGGATACTTGTCACAAGGTATATTGTATGATTTTACTCTGCAGCTCAATTTTAAGCAGTAACATCCCAAGACCAGCTTCCTTGGCTCAAAATGGCAGGAGAGTTATGATGATTATAAATCATATTCATTACCTTAGTGCTAAGGAGCAACTAACAGTGGGTCCCCATTGTGCTAGGACAAGTACAAACACAGAATAGTAGATGGCCCATGCCCTGAAGAATTTACAATCTAAATACACAAGACAGACCCAGAATGGGGGAAGGGATAGAACCCCCTGTTAAAATAGAGATATTCAGGCCTGCCTGTAAAGCCTATAGTTTAAGAACTTAGGGGTATTTTTATCACTTAGCTAGTTACAGAAGTATGAAAACAAAGAATCCAAATCTCAGTCTGCCTGTGTCTGGGCCTTCTCTCACTAGGATACTCTGAGGCCTTGTTCTTAGGCTAAGGCCTTTGGCTAAGCAACAGGGGCAGCCATAAGCTGGGAAGTGAAGGGTCACATCCCAAACCAGTCACACTGAAATAAGGTGCTATTGGGCTGTTAGGAAGACAATCCTGTCCAGATAGTGCCCATCACCACCAGATAAGAAACAGATCTTAAGATGGTTAGAGAAAACTTAGTTTGACAGCAACCCATCTGGCAAGAAATCACTTCTTAATGGTTGTGAAACTCATTTCTGTATTGCTTTATATTTATGTCCTACACTTTTCTATTGTAAATCTGTCTGGATCTCTAATTGTTTGTTTCTGTCTGCTGTATAATTAATTTTGCTAGGTGTAAGTTAATTAGGGTGGTGGAATATAATTGGTTAGAGAATTATGTAACAATGTTAGGATTGGTTAGTTAAATTTCAGTAAAATAATTGGTTAAGGTATAGCTGAGAATATTACTATATAAACAGGGTCAAATGAGGGGGAAGGAAAATTGGAATCATGTTTGTTAAGATGTGTGGGGAAAAACGGGAACACAGGAAAGGCTCAGCTGCATCAAGCTGGGAAGGGGGACACAGGATAAACGCTCTGTGGCATCAGAACTGGGAAGGGAATTCTGGGAAACAGACTGGATCAGTATATCGAGATAAGTCTGACTGGTGTGAAGGGCTTCAGAATATGCTTCCTTGGAAACTAACCCAATAAACATTGCATTGTCTGCACTTTGGACTTCTGGTCTTTTGCTCCTTCCTGTCTGCATGACAAGAACTAGGGAAGTGGAAGGGTGAAGGGAAAGCCTCTAACAAAACTGACATGACTTGAGAACCAAGAGGTAAGCCTTAGAGAGAGGTTTTAATACACTTTGGAACTGATCAGGGATTCCCATGAGGACTGAGGAGGGGGCAATGGTAAATACACATTTAGATCCTTGTCTTATCTTTTCCCCAGAAGGCTGAACCTCTGGCACACTCATGGATGCACAGCATCTGTGCAATGCCCTGGCTTTTAAACAGTCTTTGGGAAGTGCCCCTTGAGTGCACTAGACCCCCAAGGACTCCCACTCTACCACAAGGATAGGTCATGTAGCTTCAACACCTGAGACTGAGCCTCTGGCTTCAACACTCCTATTTCAACCTGTGAGCCCTGCCAGCAGGTCCAGCTGAACAACACTCCTGTTCAGAGACTGTTCCTCATTCAACGCACAGAGCATGTTTTTGTTGTGACACTGGGCAGACTTTTAAAACAGAGCAGGGTTTATTAGTCAACTGAAACACAGCATTGGAAAGTCCTTAGATTAGCACAGGGAAGTGAAGAAGACGATATAGTTCATACTGGCCAATGCCCTTGAGCCAGGCTGCTGTAGAAAACGCTTTGCTTTCCTTTCACTGTGCCTGTCCATTTGTCTTCACTCCAGTAGAGCTCCCTGCATCTGCGAGCCTAGTTCTTCCTGCTCCCAAAAACATAAGTCTATGTATGCTTCACTCAGCCAAGCTGAGATACACAGGTGACAATTATTCCCTTGTCTCTGTCGGGTATTCCACTGATGTAGGTTGGTCCCAGCCTGTCCTTAATGACCCATTCATATCACCCCATGACAGCTACGGGACAAAACACCTCATGTCTCCAGCTCATTCTAATCATAGCAATATCAATCACAGCAGGAAACTGAGGTGCGTGTTGGCATCATGCAAGTATCACCAAAATTCCCATCTCTGTCACGCACACACTGCTCACAGCCCCTGGAGAGAAAGCAAAGCACAGGAAGTGGATGTTAGTCCAGTGAACACAGTGGAAGACAAGCTGCAATCCTCACACACTGGTCAAAAAGGAGAGGCGTGTGAGTCCCTATCCAAGTGCGTGCCCGGGATGGCAAGCTGCGGGGGCCGCCCTGGCGGTCCCTGTGAGGACGGCAGTCAGGCAGCCTTCGGCGGCTTGTCTGCAGGAGGTCCACTGGTCCTGTGGATTTGGCAGCAATTCGGCGACGGGTACATTATGTAGATTGATCCTTGTCTATGATTTCAATTATAACTGTGTCTATTAAATCAAGTTTATGTGTGTTTCACCAAATTTCATCTTCTCAATTAACTTTGAGTAGCCATGTACAAGGGCAAGTTGTACCCCAGTACGTAATCTTACAGGTGTAAAAATTGCACAGGCTACACCACCACCCTGTGACATCATCAACAAAGTGCCCATTTGTGCCTGGGTAGCAGCCCTGCTATGGGAGGGAGGAATGCAGCAAGGACTCAGGATCGGTGGCCAGGGTCTCTGTGCATAGAGATGGGGAGGTTATACGGGGAGGGCGTAATGAGTGGGAGAGGAAGGTCAAGAGTTAAAATAATACTATTTAGGGAAAACATGTATATAAGGGAAACAGAACAGAAAGAAAACTGGAGTGCAGGCTGTAAAACAACAAGGCTTAGGTAGGGATTTGGAGTTAAAGGTCTGGGATCCCCCACAGTTCTAGATCCCCAAACCTCTCCTCCCTCCCATTGACCCACCCAGCCCACTTCCTGGGTGCCCTTCCTCCACCCTCCCCTCGCCTTCTTCCCACTACTCTCAGCTGTCACCACCTCCTGGTGCCTTGAGAGCATCTTCTGTTCCCTCCTCGTCTCTCACAACCTCATCCCCCCTTGCGCCATCTTACCTCTAATCCTGCACACACCTTCTCCATGTCCTGGCACCCCAGAATTATCTACTCCCCACACCCCTTCTCCTCATCTCACATGGCTCTGTTCTCCTTTCACGTCTGGGCTCCTGAATGACAATGTTATACTCTCTTCTATCAAAAGAGGAGCTCATCTGACTGTCACATAAGCCATGCATTGGTCACACACCTATTTACTCAATTTAGAATTCTACAGGTGGCATATTTTCCTCTCAAAATGAGGAATAAGCATGAAAGCTACAGTTATTAATGTAGTTATTAATGTAGCCAATAAGGATACATTAAATGCAATTTCAAAATGACTGATGACAAATGTCTAAAAATTATTCTAGTGGCTGGGAGATAAGGCAAAAAAGTGGGGGCAAGGAAACTTGTCAAAACTTGTATGATGAATAAAGGTATAAAGTTATTACCACTCAGATTCTTTAAAGACCCCACAGCTTCTAATGACCAAGGTAACAGAACTCCTTACCCAGCGAGGTCCTTCTCATAGTTCTCCTGCATGACATCCCTGTAGAGGGCTCTCTGAGTGGGGTCCAGCAGAGGCCACTCTTCCCTGGTGAAATACACAGCCACCTCCTCGAAGGTCACCGGCCCCTGAAAGAGCAAGAATCCAACACTCAGGACCGGCTGCCCCACTCACAACCCCACCACTCCTGGGGGAAAGAAGCCAATCAAATGGAAGCTCTGGGTGGCTCACAGTCAGAGTCCCACACCCACCCCGCTCAGAGCAGCCAGGAAATGCCAGGGTGAGGGGTCAAAGCAAGAGCCCCTTGTCTATCCCAGCAGATCCATCACCTCCCTACTAGCCACAGACGGATACAGGAGATGGATCTCCTAGCAGGGTGCAGGGAGAGCTCGCTGGCAGGGAGCCCAACACTGTTCTCATTGTGAAGAGCTGGACAGGGCCAGACTTAGTGGGGGGCAGATTACATGATGGTCCAAGGGGGCCTTGCTGAGGGGGTTCCTCCAGCAGGGATGTCCTGTCTCTCCTCTCCCTACTTCTCTTCAGCTGTCTGCCCCTGCAACTGTTCCTGTAGCCCTGCCCCTCTCCCCCCACTTGGAGATGCCCCTGCCAAGCTGCTCCCAAGAGTCTCCTGTGTGCTATGCGGGGGGGTGCTGCTGTCAGGGTGGCCCCACCCTCCTGCCTCTGTGCCCAGTCTCTGCTGAGCTGAGCTGGGGGGACAAGATTCTGTGCTGCTGCCTCTGGGTCAGGAGTGGGAGCTGCTGGTCCCTGCTGCTGTGTGAACAAGCCTTCAGCTAGTGAGTGCCGCTGTGCTTGAAGTGACAGTGGGCTGTCCCTCACACTCCCCCAACACTCACACTCACCCCACAATAGACACTTCAATTACTGTTGTTACTTCTTTTTACCTCCTGTCAAAATGCGCAAAGTACATATAGTCTCTGTAATTTTATCACATTCGGTCAGGATAACAGTGCTGTTGTTTTAGCTTTTTAATTGGTCTGAGCATTTCCTCATTTTATTTCTGTCTTATGCTTAAATTCCGTTCTTTGAGTAATGAGTTCTAAAATGCCTCACCTGTCTGGGCTGGAGTAATTATCATTATTACTGTATTGTGCTTTGTCATTCATTATTTCAAATGGTACAATCAAATAAGAGAAAGTCAATTTTGCATGTACTTACCTTAGCAGGGCTCGTTTTAAAAAAAAAAATGAGCTAAACTCAAAAGTTTTAGACACCGTGCAGATTAAGATCATTTATCTTCAATTTCTAATTTTAAAACTGTCTGTAAAGTAACTTAAAATTTCTATGAAAATAAAAGTAGCTCCAAGTATCGTACTAATAGCAATGATGGAATCAAACATTACTGAGTCACCTACATGACTGTCCAAATAACACTGGTCTACAATTTTTGAAAAGTCATCTGCTTCAGAGATAAAATGTGATATTTATTATGTATTTTGATGCGCTGAATTCAAATATGACAATTAAAACAACTGATTGGATACTGTTTCTAAGATATTTAAGTTTTTACATTTTACATCTATCTATTTTGTGTAGATAGAGTTTTAATCACAAATTGTAAATCTAGGTCTTTTCATGTGTTTATGGTTGCTTTACATGATAATATTTCACCTGTCCTGTTTATGTAACACTTTAAAAATCAGCAAAAGGGTTATATAAATAAAATTTATTATGAAACAAAAGGCAAAAACTATTATGTACATAGTTTAGTCCTATTCAGTGTCTATTCGGCACTTCTTGACTTGTCTCTTGTATTCATTAAATGGAGCATCTCTTGTCACTGTCCAGCAATAGTCTGCAAGCATTGATGGGCTCCATTTGCCCTGATAGCCTGCTAGGAGATTCCACTGCTGTAGTCTGGAGCCCAACAGCTCTGCCTTACACTTGGGTAGTTTCAAATCCCTGACAAGGTCATTCAGTTCACCTTGTGTTATGAGGTGTGGCTCAGAGGAGGAGGATGGGAGAAAATGTGGGTCCTGTGACATTGATGGTTCAGGACCAGAAGTTTCATCCTCTTCCTCGTCTGACTCAAGTGAGAATGATTCTGGTGCATCAGGAACCGGCAGTCCTTCTCCGTGGGGTACTGGGCGTATAGCTGATGGAATGTTTGGATAATGCACAGTCCACTTTTTCTTCTTTGACACACCTTTCCCAACTGGAGGCACCATGCAGAAGTAACAATTGCTGGTATGATCTGTTGGCTCTCTCCAAATCATTGGCACTGCAAGAGGTATAGATTTCCTTTTCCTGTTCAACCACTGGCAAAGATTTGTTGCACCAGTGTTGCAGCATATGTGTGGGGCCCACCTCTTGTCCTGATCTCCAATTTTGCAGCCAAAATAAAGGGGATAGGCTTTCTTAACCATAGTGGTTATAATGCGCTTTTGTGATGCAAAAGTCACTTCACCACAAACATAGTAGATGTTATCTGCACTGTTCTCACAAGTACGAGGCATCTCTGCTCACTTTGGCTAAACAGAAATGTGTCCCTTTGCAAAATCAAACACTGACAAATAAGAGAGCAGGGCACTGTATGATTTCTAGAGCTGATATAGGGCAATTTGTTCAGCAGAGTGATGTAAGCTTTCTTATGATTGCATCATCCATGACTTCTAAGAATAACATGATGCAATTCATATCATGTATGACGCAATACCAGCTTCAGATTGCATCATTCATTGTTTTGCCTAAAAGCAAGTACTGTCCAAACCCAGTCATAGATTTATTCATAGATCCAGTCAAAGATGTATTTTAGTCATTTCTGGTTTAAATTGAGATCCCTTCCCTTTATAACTCACTTATCCTCTGCCATTCCCAATTCAAGAGTCGTATATACTGACCTAATAGCATATCTTGAAAACTAGAGCCAATGAACAATTTTAAGCATCATTTTCGTTCTCAGTGACCCAGAATTAGTACAGTTGGACTACATTTATTTCAGAAGCATTTTGGCTGTAGAGCAATGTAATTAGAGAAATAAATTCCCATTCGTATAAAAGAGAAAAAACCTTAATCTCGTACATAAATGAAGTAAATATGTTTTCAGTGTCAGAGAAAGTAAGAAGATTTTATTTATTTTTATTTATCTTACTAAAGATAGAATAAAAATTATCAACCCTTGTGTTTCTGATACCTGCGTTAAAGCTCCAGAACTGATACCTCAAGGCTTGGGATAGGGAATATCTTGCTATATTATCTCCTGATTGTTCTAAATTTACTTTTAAATTTACTACGTGGTTGTAATTGGAGTCAGTATATATTTATCTTTCTTTATATAACAATTAGATACAGTGCTCATGAGTGAATTTCTAAGTTATTTTCTGCAAAAAACCCTACAGTTTTCAGGTTCCTCAGTAGGCCCTGGAATCACAGTTAAAGTTGCTCCCTTCCTAAAATCTGAAATGGCCCCTGGTGAGCCAGGAGCGGCCACTGGGCTGCAGGGTATCTGGGGCTCCAGCAAGATGCAGCCCCCATGTGAGCATGCAAAGCTCATCTTGAGCTGCAGGCAGAGCGCTGGGCACCACAAGCCACAGCAGCCATGTAGGAGTAAGGGTGGGAATGGCAGCCAATGATTTTAGTTCACCGTTCATTTATTGTGTGGTGTTCGAATTAACTAACAAGTTATGTCATATAGAATCACTGTATGCTAAATAGGGAATAGATTGATTGGTATGTAGAGATAATAATCATGTATTGGTATCTACGTAAATAGGGTTGAAACGCAAGGCCTGTAGGCTGAGACCTGCAAGACTTTAGCTTAGCTATTTTAGGCCTTGGAGCTAAGAAATGCTGACAGAAGTAAATGACCGAGTAACCCGATGCCCTAAGATTATGGGAGAAGAGGTACCAAGTAGTAACATGGTGAACAGTTAGCCAGAAGATTAATTTTCAATTAAAAAAACTCTGTAAAGGCACCTCTATTTCCAAACATGCCTTAACCACAGGATACAGGTGGTGCGTCAATGCTAATGAGGTATAATCAGAATCACGTTATAAAAAGGGGATGCCCAGAGCAGGAAAATTGAGCTCCCTATGGGAAACTCCACCAGGAACCATTCCTTTACTGATGATCAATCCATGAGAGACTCATCAGACCCCAATACTATTGTTCAGGATGTGAGGAGAACTAGAGTTGTAACTTTTGCACAGGTCTTTATAGAATGTCTATGTGCTTGGGTATTCATAGCCTTAACTGTAACTTTAATAAAACTTGTAAAACCGACTAGACCTTGTACTTGTGAATGTCTGTGTGGTCACTACCCTTGGTCTTTGTGTGTTCCTAGAGACTGGACATTTGAAGCAAGTAGCAGAGGCGACTTTCACTCTGTTAAACTTGAAAGTGTCGCCACCAGAGCCGACCCCATGACGGCATAATGCCACATTACAAACTGTACTTTACATAAAATAAAAGGTTGCACAATACACCACACATCAGGCCACCCTCACTTCTGCACTGCTGCTGGCGGTGGCATTGCCTTCAGAGCTGGGCGCTCGGTCAGCAGCCGCTGCTATGAGGCCGCCCTGCCAGTGCTGAATTTGTGCCAGGGCTGAGCTCTGGCGCCTCTTTCAATACAAATTAAGAACTAGAGGGAGGCGTCAGGGTCTGGACATAATGGTGGGGAGCTCGTGAGGGCCAGGAGTGATGGGGGACACCAAAATACAAGTTCACCCAAGGTTCCATTTTCTCTAAGGCCAGCCCTGGAGCTGGGTATGGGGGAGGGGCACATCCCCTAAGACTGTGGTTCTCAACTAGGGGTCCCTGGACCTCTGCAGGGCTGCGAGCAGGTTTCAGGGGGTCCTCCAAGCAGGGCTCATGTTAGACTCGCTTGGGCCAAGGGCAGAAAGCCCAAACCTCCCTGCCTGGGGCCGAAGCCTGGGGCCATCAGCCCTGCCACCAGGGGCTGAAGACAAAGCTTGAACAATTAGCTTTGCGGGGGGGCCTGTCACATGGGGCCTCAGGCAAATGCCCTGGTTACCACCCCCTAACGCCAGCCCTGGCTTTTATATGCAGAGAACCAGGCATATGCAGGGTAGTGGAGTTTTTATAGCACGTTGGGGGCCTTAGAAAGAAAAAGGTTAAGAACCCCTCGCTCCAAGCCTCACTGGTGGTGCCCCCTCACATCTCACAGCAGCCGCTGGTTAATCAGGTAGGGCTCCAGCCCTGGGAATCTGTTCCATTTTCCTAGCCCCACCTAGGTGGGTTGTTTTCTATCCCACAAATTAGAGCATTTCCACCTTCCAACCTCATGGGTCTGGTCCTAGAATGGAAGCTGCATATTAAACAAGTCCCAACAGGTTTGCTACACCCTGGCCTTCTCCCGTTCTTCACCCTGTGAAATTTTTGGCAGACTCCAATCTCCAAACCAGACTGCCCAAACTTCCCACCTCCTGTGTATTTGCTGTCCCTCCCCTCCAGCAGGAACCCACCAGCACCCTCCACCGATAATCCCTACCTGAACTGGCTCCTCTGCAGCCGTTTCCCTTCCCTGTCCCATGGGAGGATTGGACGAGCTGGAGTGAAACACGGATGACATTCTGCAGCCTGGGAAGGTGAGAATGGCAACTGTGGAGGTTTCAGAACAGGCTTTAGTTCATGTCACATCACGATTCCCCCAGGATCTTTCCCTGCAGAAACACAGCCTAGATTCTGCCATGCTGGGAACATACTCCATCTCTTTATTACAGGTGAGACCTGCCCCTCCTGCCAGGTTAAGCCCACAGGGAGATTTTTCAGCCTCCCCAGTAATAAAGTCTCCCATTGCAGCTCCTGCAGGGGCCCGTGGGCTTCTCCTTCTCCTCCCCAGCCCCAGCGTGGCTCCAGCCCAGTCCGGGGCTTCTCCTCCTCCACTCCAGCTCGGCTCCTCTCCCCCCACCAGTGCCGGTATCTGGAGCTTCTCCTCCCCGTAACCTCCCACTGCCCCCAGCCCCAGCCTAGCCGGGCTCCCTGGGGCACCCGATGTTGCTGTGGCCGGAGCCCAGCCTGGTGGGCAGGGAGCAGCGATTCACGCGGACGTCATGGCAGAGCCATCAGCCCGAGAGGTGCAGGGCAGCCCCATGGAGCGGGGCGGGCTGTGCTGCAGCTGACCCTGCACCCTTGCCCACCCCGACCCCTGAGGCTGTTTGGGGGGGGGACTCACTCAGCCCCCGCAGGAGCAGGGAGCAGTGGAGCGGAGCCTGCCCAGCAAACAGCTGATCACAGCTGCGCACAGGCTGCCCCCAGGGAAAAGCTCAGCGGAGGAGGTACCATAAGCTGCCAACACCGGGTCATTCCCAGGGTGGGGCTGATCACCCGCCTGCAGCCGCCACAGCCTCCTCCCCTTCCCCCAGAGCCTCCACGGGAGGGGGAGGAGCAGCCTCCCCAGCCAGAGCTCAGGGCATTGGGGTGCCGGGGCTCACCCCATGCTCATGCCTGTGCCCGGGACACTCACACACACCCTCTCCCCCTGGACTTTCCTGGCAGACCAGAGACCATCCAACCACCCGCCTGTCCCACCACCCTTCCCCTGCCTGCAGCTCTGGCTTCTCCCCTCCCACCCAAAACTCTTCTCTCTCATTGTCCCATTCAATTTCTCTTTCTCCTTTTCCCATCCCCTTTCCCTGCCTGTGTGGTAGGCAAGTCCCACTCCTGGGTAGTTTGCTCCCTCATGCCTGGATTTGCTCCTGCAATTGCCAATGGGATGAGAAATGAGGAGGGGGTGTTGTTTGTGTGGAGTCATTTTAAGGCCAGACCCCAGCATTTTCCCTTCCTTTCTTTCAGTAACTTGGAGTCTCTGGCCCAGAATTTAGTATTAACAGGGCCCAGGGCTGCCCCAGGGGGCTAGGACCAGCTGGAGAAAGTCATCCCCTGGGCCGGGCAGAGAAGAAGATTTAATAAAGGTCACTTCCCAGCACAGAACCCCGTTGGGGGAGCAGCAGCTGCTAAGCCTGGTCTCCCAGATGACAATTGAGGCTGCAGCGTCTGACCCAGGAAGCTGAACCCCAATATCCTGAGCAGAGAGAGACAGAGCGTTTGAGCAGCTTCCCTCCTTTAGCTTTCTGGGGAGAGCAACTAATGAGAGCCCCTCCTCACAGAGAGAATTGTTGCTCTCATTTGCCCCACTGTCTATCTGGAGTCACTCCTTGGGTTTGGCTACCGTGGTGCTTTACAGCGCTGCAACTTTCTCGCTCAGGGGTGTGAAAAAAACACCCCCCTGAGCACTGCAAGATACAGCGTGGTAGAGTGCCAGTGTAAACAGTGCCACAGCGCTGGGAGTGCGGCTCCCAGCGCTGCAAGCTAATCCCCATGAGGAGCTGGAGTATGTGCAGCATTGGGAGAGCTCTCTCCCAGCGCTGGCACTGCGACCACACTCACGCTTCAAAGCGCTGCCGTGGCAGCACTTTGACGTTCTGAGTGTAGCCATACCCCTTGTCATTCCATACAGTGACTCTGGATTAACAATGGTCTCAATGACACCAGAGTTCAGAAAGAATGAGTCCAGAACACTGTGGAAGAGACCATCATGTGGCAGTGCTGACTGTCTTCCCACGTCTCTCACCCCCCAGATAGAGAACAAGGACTGGAGGCACACATTTTCTGAACGTAACCAAAAGTTCCTGCAGTTGTCAAAAGAGGAGAAAAGCAAAATCTGTGATTTCACACTCACAGTGTTTGATAAGTGGACAGAAAGTTATCACAGTGACAGGGCACGTTACTGGGGAATGCCGGGCAGTGCTTGCAGCCAGGACTCTGGCACGAGTTGATCAGAGAGAAGGATCATGATTAGTAGCAGCCCTCAGACACCCCCCAGTACCCAGAGCCCAGACCCCCCAGCCAGGGTCCCACCAGATATTCCCTGGGACGCAGCCCCCAGAGTCCCTGGCCAGGGACCCCAGATACCTGTCAAAGCCTCACTGGCCAGAGAACCCGCACCAGACCATGATTGCCAGGTTGGAAATCCCAAAGGGTTCCCTCCACCAAGAGCCTCCAGCAGCCAGGGACCCCCCCTCCACCAGGAACTCAGTCCCTCACTGCCTGCCTAGGACTCCCTCTTGCCCTCCAGCACGATCTACCCTGTTGTTTGTCTGGGACCCCCTCCTCTGCCCTGATGCTTTTCAGTGGGACCCCTCACTTTGCTTGCCTGGCATCCCCTGACCTAGTGCCAGAGCTCCACTCTCTCCCCCAGCTCTGTGCACTGGGCATGGCAATGATCCCAGGAGCCAGCAGAGAAAGCCCAGACAGAGCCCGTGGCACAGCACCAGCCTCCCTCTAACCCCCTGCCCCACTCTCAAGAGATGCCCAACTCCACTGTTCTGCAGCCAACAGCGACATCCACCTCCAGGACCCAAAGCCTCAGGGCTGGGCACATCACACACCCCCCCAACCTCCAGAACCCACCAATTTCATTAGGTCCCACCTGCCCAGTCACCCAAACAACTCCCACTACCACAACGCCCCTTCAGCTCCAGCTGAAATCTCCCCACACAGACATCCCTTGCCACCAGAGCAAACCTGTTACATCACAGTCTGTGATAAGTGGATAGAAAGTTATCACCGTCCCCTGCTGGCCAGTCACACAAGCAGAGGGAGCCCTGGGAGATGCCTCTTTAACAGGAGAATGGAAGGTCTGGAGGGCAAGAAAGGTCCAGGGCCTGTCACTAGCACATAATGGTCACAATGGATCCACCCCAGAGGTGGCTGCGTCTTAGCACTGCGGGAATCAACTCCTTACAGAGACCCTTTGTCATGGGGTTTGGGATACTTCTCAACTCACACTGCACTCACAGTGACCTCCTGATCCCGTGCCAACTGGAGAAAACAAAAGGGACCAGCCAACTCTCCCATTACCAGCTGGGAACCACTGATCCCCAAACAGGGGGAGGCCTCTGGCTTTGATGTGTATTAATATCTGGCTGGTCTCTTTCATCGGCAAACATTTTAACACAGAGAAAGGGAGAAGAAATGATTCTCAAAGGAGAGGGGAAAGATCAACACTGAGAAATTTAACCCCCTGCAGCCTCCAGGATGGAGAATGATTCAGGGCAACAGGTTTCCTCCAAGAAAGGAGAAGTTGCTGGGATTGCAGAACAGCCCCAAACAGGAAAGGCTTTTTAATTGACATTTGAAAAGAACGTAGAAATGAAAGAGAAAGGATGGAAATCTGAGAGATTTTAGCTCTATTTTTGCAAATAGAGAGGAAAGTGGAAAATCAAAGGGATTTTATATCAGAGACGAGTTAAAAAATCTCAGTGTTTCACATCAATATTTGTTAAATGAATAGAGAGGAAATGGGCACCATTTGCAAACATTTTATTTCCATGTTCAACAAGCTGAGAAAAGGAGCAAATCTGAGATTATCTTGGTACTTTATAATTAGAGAAATGGGAAAATCTCAGGGCATATTCAATTAGAAATAGACAACTAGAGAGAAGTGGGGCAAATGTTTAGGGTACTTTATATCAGCCTTTGAGATTTGCAGAAAAAAACGTGTCACGAACTATGCAACTGAAGGTGGAAAATCAGAACCATGGAGAGATCAGAGAGAAATCAGGGGAGACGAGAGTGCTGATCATTGGAGGGGAAAGCGGGGAATCTCCCCAGATTTTATAGCTCGTGTGAGACACTTAGAGAGAAAAGGGGCAGAACCAGAGAGAATTTGTATTGGGGGTGAGAAGCAAATGGCACAAACAGGGGAAGGATCCAATTAACTCCCCTCCCCCCCGGGAATTTCCTGGCAGCCCAGAGACAGTTCAACCCCCCCCCCCCCATTCCGGCTTCTCCCTTCCCTGCCCGACACCCCCTCCCCCCACAGGGACCATCCCCAATCCTAGCGGGCCAGGGCGGATCCTGCTGCAGCTCCACTGGGGCCGAGGCGGCTCCGAGGCTTCTCCCAGGTTCCCCGGAGCAGAGTCATTTTCCCGCCGCCCCCGGTCTCTCACTCCCTGGGGGCTCCGGGCCGGGGCTGGGGCGGGCAGAGCCCGGGACTGCCCAGGGGGCAGGGCCCAGCTGGAGAAAGCCCCCCCGCGGCCGGGCCACCCCGCACAGTCCCCGGAGAGCAGCAGCAGCAGCTCAGCCCGGCCCGGCTCACACGCAGGCCGTAGCAGCAGCTTTGTTCTCCCGCCCTCAGCGGGGCTCGCACGGAGGCCCCGGGGCAGGCTGGGAGATGTAGTTCCTGACTCTCCCCGGAGCGGAAGTGACGTCAGAGAGGGAGGCAGAGCCGGGTTGCGAAGGAGCGTAGGGTGCTCCGGCTCTCCCTGTCTCGCGCTGGGCCGTTGGAGCCTCTGCCGGGCCGGAGAAGGGTTTGTGCCGTTGGAGCTCTGGGCGTGCGCAGATTGCGGCAGGAGAGTCTTTCATTAACCCCTGCGTGCCCGGCCTGAGCCCTGCTCCCGCTGGAGCCGCCCCTGGGCGCCCCAGGCTCTGCCTGCCCCGCTGGGGAGCTGCAGCCTCCAGGTCCCAGCGCGAGCCCCGTGGGCAGGGCCGGGGCTGGGCGGTGACTCTGCCCCGATGGGCGGGGGGACCAGACATCTTGCAGCACTGGGATCTGCTCCCTGGGGGGCAGCGCCCACGGGGGACTCCGAGCTGCTGTCCCCGCAGGAGCCCAGCGCCCCCTAGGCCCATCCAGGCTCTGCCCTGGGGCCCCAGGGGGGGTGCTGGGGGCAGGGGCCCAGCCCCACTGGGGTCCCTGCGTGGGGCTGGGTGGGGGCTGCTGGGGGTGTGAGACCGGGCTGGAGGGGCTCGGAAAGGGGCAGGTGGGAAATGTCTCTGCAGCCCGGACATGGCCGGGGTGGGGTAGAAGAGCACGTGACCCCCAAGGAGTGGGGAGGAAAAGGGGGGGCTGAGATCCCCTTGGATTTACCTCTGCCCCCACCCATGGGCCCCCCCCCTTCTCCCATCCTGCTGCCTTTCTCCCTGGAGAGCAACGAGCAACACGCAGGGTGACCCCCACTTCCCTCAAATCCCTGAGAAGTTCCCTGTTCCCCTCCCCCGATTGTGCCCCATTTTCTCTCCCCTTCGCCAATGGCCAGTTCAAATCTTAGGTTTGTGGTGTTTTCTCCCATTTTCACCTGCAGTGATTTGTCCTTGTGTAGGTGGGAAATGGTTCCCCCGAGTGATTTCTGAACTGGGCAGAGGGTTAATGGGCAGAGGCTGGGGGAGCCCTGAGACAGGGACACTTCTGGGCTGGGGGGGGGCCTCTCTGCTGGCAACAGGGTGTGGGAAGGCCCAGGAAGGGGAGGGAGGCGTAAGTGTCCCCCATAGAGAGGGTCCAGCCCCAGGCTGCTACCAGTAGCACATTCCTACACCAGATCCCGGGGGGGCAGGCTTTCTCCAGCTGAGACATGCCTCCTGGGCAGCCCCGGTCTCTGCCCGCACCAGCCCCCGGGGCTGGAGCCCCCTGGTGAGTGAGAGACCCTGTTGAGGGGGAGGGAGCCCTGGGCCCTGGCAGGAAAGTGACTCTCTCCCCTCAGATCTTATTGTTTTTCTCTCATGTTATCAAATACGTGATATTTGATATATTCATATAAAATACCCTAAACATTTGTCCCACTTCTCTCTAGTTGTCTATTTCTAATTGAATATGCCCTGAGATTTTCCCCTGTCTCTCTAATTATAAAATACCAAAAAAATCTCCGATTTACACCTTTTTTCAGATTCTTGAATACGGATATAAAATGTTTGCAAATGTTGCCAATTTTCTCTTTATTCATTTATTAAATATTCATGTGAAACACTCAGATTTTACCTCCTCTCAACAACTGATATAAAATCCCTCTGATCTTCCACTTTTCTCTCTATAATTTGCAAAGTGGATCCAAAATCCCTCAGATTTCCACCCTTTCACTTTCATTTCTGAACACTGATCTCAAATCTCAGGTTTTCCCTCTTTCTGTGTCATTATCAAATGTCAATTAAAAATCCTCTTGAGTTTTGGGCTCTTTCCCATGGTTTCTAAATCCCAACAACTTGTTTCTTGGGGGCAGAGCTGAAAGTAAGCCGGTATGGTAGAGCGTACTGAGAAGAGCCAGTATGCCGTGCCGGAACACATCGACTTCCACGGTGGCGATTGAAAGGGCTCTGGGCTGCCCGCGGCTGCAGGCAGCCCAGAGCCCTTTGAATCCCTGTCCCAGCTGGGATTTAAAGGGCTTAGAGCTCCCCACGGCTGTGGGCAGCCCAGAGCCCTTTAAATCCCGGCTGTGGCTGAGATTTAAAGGGCTCAGAACTCCCCGTTGCTGCGGGCAGCCCAGAGCTGTTTGAATCCCTGCCGTTGCTCCGGCTACCGGGCTGGGGCCGGGATTTAAAGGGCTCAGAGCTCCCCCCCCCCGCTGCAGGTAGCCCAGAGCCCTTTGAATCCCGGCCACGGCTCCGGTGGCAGGGCTGGGGATGGGATTTAAAGAGCTCAGAGCTCCCCACCGCTGCTGGCAGCCCAGAGCCCTTTGAATCCTGGCCGTGGCTCTGGCAGCCTGGCTGAGGCCAGGATTTAAAGGTCTCCGGGCTTCTGTCAGCAGCAGGAGCTCTGGGCCCTTTAAATCACTGTCCCAGCCCTGGAAAGCTCGGGGTTCCCCCTGGCGGCCAGAGCTCTGGGCCCTTTAATTTGCCCCTGAGCCCCAGGGGGCTCCCAGCCACCTCTGCAGCTGGGAGCCCCTGGTTAATTTAAAGGCTCTGGGTCTCCCAGCCACAGCTAGTTCCCCAGGGCCTTTAAAGCTTGAGAGGCCACACCTCTTCTGGATGAGGCCATGCCCCCCTCAGGACTCCGGCAGTACCAATAAATCCTGTAAATTACTTTCACCCCTGCTTGGGGGGAGCCTGTTGCCCTGAGTTGTTCTCCATCCTGGATGTTGAAGGGGGTTAAATTGCCCAGTGATCATCTTTCCTGTCTCCTTTGCGAATCATTTGTTCCCTCCTTTAGCTTTGTTAAAATGTTTTCCGAAGAAAGAGACCAGCCAGATATTTAATACACATCAAAGCCAGAGGCTTCCCCCTGTTTGGGGGATCAGTGGTTCCCAGCTGGTAACAGGAGAGTTGCCTGTTCCCTTTTGTTTTCTCCAGCTGGCATGGGATGTGGAGGTCACTCTGAGTGCAGTGTGATGGAGAAGTATCCCAAACCCCAAGACAAATGGTCTCTGTGAAGGGTTGCTTCCTGCAGTGCTAAGATGTAGCCACTTCTGGGGTGGATCCATGGTGGCCATTATTTGCTAGTGACAGGGCATGGTCATTTCTTACCTATTTTGTCCCTCCAGGCCTTCTATTTTCCTGTTAAAGAAACATCCCCCAGGGCACCCTCTGCCTGTGTGACTGGCCAGCAGGGGGCAGTGATAACTTTCTGTCCACTCTCAAACACTGTGAGGTGAAATCACGGATTTTGCTTTTGTCCCCTCTTGAAAACTGCAGGAACTTCCAGTTCCATTGGGAAAATTTGTGCCTCAAGTCCTTTTCCTAGATATGGGGTGTGAGGGAGTTGGGAGGGGGGTCTGTGCTGGGAAGTGACCTTAATTAAAGCTGCTTCTCTGCTCTGCTCTGCCCAGGTGAACAAGAAGAGAAGCGGTCAGAGGAAAAGCCAGTTCCTGACTCCATATTTCCCCTGCTGGGGTGTGGCTGCTGTGGGGTCAGTGTCCACAGGAATCTCCTACAGTGATTCCTTGGGTTCTGCTCTTTTCTAGCCTTGTGTTGAGAGACTTTGTTACGGGGTGGGGTGAGGGAGAAGGGAGGTTAAATGTCTCTGTGTGCTTAGCCTGGCAGGAGGGGCCAGATCTACACTATAGTAAAGAGATGAAGCATTTTCTCAGAATGGCAGAATGTAGGATGTCTGTCTGCAGAAGAAGGGCCTGGGGGACTTATGATGTGCAATTAAATAAAGCCTGTTCTGAAACCCCCACAATTACCTTTCTCACCCTCCAATGCTGCAGAATGACCTCCATCTTTCACTCCATTTCATCCAATCGTCCTGTGGAAGAAGGGAAAGAATTGACAAAAATTTGTAGGGGATCTTAATGCATGTCAGTTTGTTAACAAGAGTTAGGCCAGCTGTAACCCTAATGACGTGAAACTTGTAGAAGCGAGGATTGTGTGAGGCGAGCAGAAAAGAACTGTGTGAGAAGTTATTACGACCTTGCACTGATAATTAAATCTGTAGGCTGGCGCCCAGAAGCTGAGAAAAATAAGATAGCAGGATAGCCTATGCATAAACAAAATGCATCTGTTGCTCATCATGTCTGTAATATTGCTTACTATTGTCTGTAACAAAGGTATAAATGCTTGCTGTAATTGTTTACCTGTGGAGAGACCTGTCCGGGACTGGGGCAACCCAGTGTCCTAGGGCACTGCCTCCCTCAATTAATATTGCTTGAGAAATAATAAAGTATTTGAGTTTGCCGCACCCAAACTAAAAGCGAGAACAGAGATTTTCTCCGACAATTTGGGGGCTCGTCCGGGATGGCAACACCCATGGACCCACAGGCAGCTGCTACGGATCGTTCCCCTTCGAACCCCATGGCGCCACAATAGAGGTAAGAGACCTTTTGAAATCTCTACTGGGGTGTCGGAGGAGGACTGTCTGTGGAGACGTCTGTGTCTGTTGGGCTCACGCCATCTGAACTTATTGACTGTGCAGCAAGATCAGTTGCAGAGTGGTTTTGGGGGAAAGCCCCAATCAGGTTAGTTTATAGCAGTACTGGGAAACTGCTGGGTTGGCCAACAAGGTAATGCATAAGGTAATGCATTAGGTAATGCATAGTGAGATGCATTAGAGATGCACCGGTGCTGAGGGGTTTTTACCGCCTCAAAAGGGGTTGTCATACCGCCTCATAGTATTGGGTCCAGACATAAGGTACAGATGCATCGTGGTAATAGGAAATAAAGGCCTTGGTGTGTGTGTGTGTACACCAATGTGAGTGACTGTTACCAGAAGATGCCCAGAGTACCCTGTGAAGCGAAAGCTCGTGACCAGGACTACTCTAACGCAAGCCCGGTAACTAGTGGATCTTTAGGAGATCCGACCCATGGTGGGCTGACTCGGCCTGGCATCGTCCAGTGAGGAAGCTACATGGGTCTAGGAGCATGTGTACCCTTCTTCCCTTCCCCTTTCCTTTTCCATGTGGGCTACTGACAGTCTGATCATTTCACTGGATGCAATCAGAGTAAGCAGCGCCGTCTCCCAGAGACTAGCCGACGCTCTTTGCTGAAAGGAGGTGTAGGAGGGTCGTGCCATCCTCGTTAGCCTCTCCTGTGTGAGTACCCTGTAGGGAGAGATCATTAGTTTATGAGCCGCTAGCGCGGACAGGGCACCCTCCCTGTGTGTGTGTAAGTAGAAAATGGGTGGGGGATAGTCTAAATATTCCACCTCACCCCCTAAGGGTACCCCAGCATATTACATGTACGTACATTATGGTCCTGAAACCTGCAGACATTTATACAATTGGAATCTGAACACACGTGAAAATTCATCTAAACAATGCCCATTAGAAGGTACCTTCGATTTAGATAAACTTACATACCTCAGAGGAATCCTAACTTCAAAAAAAGCCTCTGATACACAGCGGGAGCAGTTTATATATTGGTGGGAGGAAGCAACAAAGAGACTCCATGAGTCTCGAGTGCGGAGTCTAAAGGACTCCCAAGAAAAATTAAAAACTCAAGTACAGGTTTTGATACATAAATGTAAGACGTCTGAAAGTTTTCCTGCTCGAGCAAATCCCTCTGCTCTTCTTTATCCCCAATTAGTTAAAGCTGATAGTGAGGAGGAGACTGCTGAAGACATAGTAGATTTTTTCAGCAGCATTCCGTGGCCACAGCCATCACATCCCCCTGCCCCGGTAGTTTCCCCTACACAAATTCTTTCCTCTCCTATGGAAGGAGTTTCTTCTCCACCTGTGAGTGATTCTGATCCTCCCACTAGTCCACCCAAATCTGATCCTTCTGATGAAAATGCCCACTACTTTCTTAGAAGCAGGGCACAGGCACTCCAGGCTCCTTTGAGAGACTTGCCTGGAGATGGGAGGTTAGTTACAGTGCATGCCCCTTGGACACCCGGAGATCTTAGAAACTTGGTAAAGGAATTTCCTAAGATTAGAGAGGAACTGGAAAAGTTTAAAGAAGAGCTTCAAACAGTAATTCAGTGCTATAATCCATCTTGGGCAGATATTAATCAACTCTTAAGGGCAGTTCAGCCAGCTGAAGTTCATCAGTGGCTTAGCAGACAGGCTGCTTGGCCTGATGCCAAACCTGGAATTGAGCGTGAGTTAAGAGAGGCTAGAAACCGTCTTTTAACCTCTGTTACGGAGGTTTGTCCTAAGAAAACAAATTGGACAAAAATTACTAACTGCAAACAGAACAAAGGAGAGTCCCCTGCTGATTATCTAGATAGACTGACTAAGATCTTTGAACAGCAAAGAATCCTGTGGCACCTTATAGACTAACAGACGTTTTGGAGCATGAGCTTTCGTGGGTGAATACCCACTTCTTCAGATGCATGTGGTGGAAATTTCCAGGGGCAGGTATATATATGCTAGCAAGCAAGCTAGAGATAATGAGGTCAGTTCAATCAGGGAGGATGAGGCCCTGTTCTAGCAGTTGAGGTGTGAAAACCAAGAGAGGAGAACCTGGTTCTGTAGTTGGCAAGCCATTCACAGTCTTTGTTCAATCCTGAGCTGATGGTGTCAAATTTGCAGATGAACTGAAGCTCAGCAGTTTCTCTTTGAAGTCTGGTCCTGAAGTTTTTTTTGCTGCAGGATGGCCACCTTAAGGTCTGCAATAGTGTGGCCAGGGAGGTTGAAGTGCTCTCCTACAAGTTTTTGTATATTGCCATTCCTAATGTCTGATTTGTGTCCATTTATCCTTTTCCGTAGAGACTGTCCAGTTTGGCTGATGTACATAGCAGAGGGGCATTGCTGGCATATGATGGCGTATATTACATTGGTGGATGTGCAGGTAAATGAACCAGTGATGGTGTGGCTGATCTGGTTAGGTCCTGTGATGGTGTCGCTGGTGTAGATATGTGGGCAGAGTTGGCATTGAGGTTTGTTGCATGTTGCTACCCCTCTGACACTTGACACCATGCAAGGCACTGCATTTAGCCGTATGGAGTGGAAATCCATCAACCTCATGAGGAAACTTGCGCAAATACAGACAGATATCATCTTCCTTTCCAAATGCAAACGGATGGACATCATACCAAATGGACTAAAGGTAAAAAATCCCCTGCTATCTACATACTACTCAGACCACAGTGAGAGATTATGCCATACTCTATCAAAAAAACTGAGGAACCACCTGATCAGCATCCTATACAGCAAACAGGAAAACATCAAAAAAGAGCTGTACAACCTGGAGACTCTCATTAATAACCAAATTTCTATACAAACGGACTTCACTAGAATATGACAGGAGATCTACATTACTCACTTCACCTCTCTACAAAGGAAAAAGGACTGTAAGCTGTCTAAACTCCTACCTTCCACATGGGGCCACAACCGTGGTACCCCTAACCCACCCAGCAATATCGTCAATCTATCCAACTACACACTCAGCCCAGAAGAAAAGTCTGTCCTAACTCGGGGACTCTCTTTCTGCCCTGCCACCCCCACCAACATGATACAGTTCTGTGGCCATCTGGAAGCCTACTTTCGCCGTCTCCGACTCAGAATACTTCCAGGACAACACTGAACAATGCACTGATACACAGGTGCCCTCCCACCAACAGCACAAGAAGAAGAACTCCACATGGACTCCTCCTGAGGGTCGAAATGACAGTCTGGACCTATACATTGAATGCTTCCGCCGGCGTGCACAGGCAGAAATCGTGGAACAACAACATCGCTGCCTCACAACCTAAGTCGTGCAGAACGCAATGCCATCCACAGCCTCAGAAACCACCCTGACATTATCATCAAAGAGGCTGATAAAGGAGGTGCTGTTGTCATCATGAACAGGTCTGACTACCAAAAGGAGGCTGCCAGACAACTCTCCAATACCAAATTCTACAGGCCACTTCCCTCAGATCCCACTGAGGAATACACTAAGAAACTACAGCATCTACTCAGGACACTCCCTACACTAACACCAGAAGAAATCAACATACCCCTAGAGCCCCGACCAGGGTTATTCTGTCTACTACCCAAGATCCACAAACCCGGAAATCCTGGATGCCCCATCATCTCGGGCATTGGCACTCTCACTGAAGGACTGTCTGGATATATGGACTCTCTGCTCAGACCCTATGCCACCAGCACTCCCAGCTATCTCCGTGACACCACTGATTTCCTGAGGAAACTACAACGCATTGGTCACCTCCCAGAAAACACCATCCTAGCCACCATGGATGTAGAGGCTCTCTACACAAACATCCCACACACAGATGGAATACAAGCTGTCAGGAACACTATCCCTGATGATGCCACAGCACAACTGGCTGCTGAGCTCTGTGCCTTTATACTTACACACAACTATTTCAAATTTGATGACAATATATATCTCCAGATCAGTAGCACTGCTATGGGCACCCGCATGGCCCCACAATATGCCAATATCTTTATGGCCGACCTGGAACAATGCTTCCTCAGCTCTCATCCACTCACGCCCCTTCTCTACCTACGCTACGTTGATGACATCTTCATCATCTGGACCCATGGGAAGGAGACTCTGGAAAAATTCCACCGCGATTTCAACAGCTTCCACCCCACCATCAACCTCAGCCTGGAACAATCTACACGGGAGGTCCACTTTCTTGACACCGCGGTGCAAATAAGTGATGGTCACATTAACACCACCCTATATCGAAAACCTACCGACCGCTATGCCTACCTTCATGCCTCCAGCTTCCATCCCGGACACATCACACGATCCATTGTCTACAGCCAAGCACTGAGGTACAACCACATCTGCTTTAACCCCTCAGACAGAGACCAAAACCTACAAAATCTCCACCAAGTATTCTCAAAACTACAATACCCGCACAAGGAAATAAGGAAACAGATCAACAGAGCCAGACGTGTACCCAGAAGCCTCCTACTGCAAGACAAACCCAAGAAAGAAACCAACAGGACTCCACTGGCCATCACATACAGCCCCCAGCTAAAACCCCTCCAACGCATCATCAAGTATCTACAACCCATCCTGGACAATGATCCCACACTTTCACAGGCCTTGGGTGGCAGGCCAGTCCTTGCCCACAGACAACCTGCCAACCTGAAACATATTCTCACCAGTAACTGCACACCGCACCATAATAACTCTAGCTCAGGAACCAATCCATGCAACAAACCTCGATGCCAACTCTGCCCACATATTTACACCAGCGAGACCATCACAGGACCTAACCAGATCAGCCACACCATCACTGGTTCATTTACCTGCACATCCACCAATGTAATATACGCCATCATATACCAGCAATGCCCCTCTGCTATGTACATCGGCCAAACTGGACAGTCTCTACGGAAAAGGATAAATGGACACAAATCAGACATTAGGAATGGCAATATACAAAAACCTGTAGGAGAGCACTTCAACCTCCCTGGCCACACTATTGCAGACCTTAAGGTGGCCATCCTGCAGCAAAAAAACTTCAGGACCAGACTTCAAAGAGAAACTGCTGAGCTTCAGTTCATCTGCAAATTTGACACCATCAGCTCAGGATTGAACAAAGACTGTGAATGGCTTGCCAACTACAGAACCGGTTTCTCCTCTCTTGGTTTTCACACCTCAACTGCTAGAACAGGGCCTCATCCTCCCTGACTGAACTGACCTCGTTATCTCTAGCTTGCTTGCTAGCATATATATACCTGCCCCTGGAAATTTCCACCACATGCATCTGAAGAAGTGGGTATTCACCCACGAAAGCTCATGCTCCAAAACGTCTGTTAGTCTATAAGGTGCCACAGGATTCTTTGCTGCTTTTACAGATCCAGACTAACACGGCTACCCCTCTGATACTTGAAGATCTTTGAACAGCATTCGGGAATTGCTCAGCCAGCTGAAAATGCCAGAGAAGCAGTAGGAGCTGCTTTTGTTCAGGGTCTCGCACCAAAAGTTCAGCTACAGTTAAGAACTATTTGGATTGGCTGGCAAACTAAACCCCTTTCTGAATTGGTGACAGTTGCCAATCATTATACAGCTTGCATAGAGCAGAAGAAAGAAAATACTGAAACAAAACTTATGGCTTTGCAATTACAGACTTATCAAAACAGGGGCCGTGGGGGAATGAGGGGAGGACGAGGACTAGGTCGCGGGCGAGGTAGAGGGAAGGGTCCTTCATATCCTGCCCAGTATCCTGCCCCGACAGGGAACACTTCATGCCACTTTTGTGGTCAGGAGGGACACTGGAAAAATAAGTGTCCAAACCGATTGTCTGAAAACCCTTCGTTCCCAAATCCTGAAGCGCCTGCTTTTTCACCACAAAATACCACTTACTAGGACAGCCTGAGGGAACGTAACTGCATCATGAATCCTTTAATTCCTATTAATCAGGAAGGCCCGTATGTTGATTGTAAAATTGCAGGACAATCTGTCGCTTGTCTTGTGGATACTGGAGCTAGTAGATCTGCTTTAAGATCCTCAGAGTTTCCCTCTGTTTCTTTGTCAACTTTGTCTGTTAATGCTGTAGGCATTTCAAACTGTCCTGTTTCGCATCCTGTCACAAAACCCCTTGGTGTTTCGCTAGGGCCCCTCGCCGATGAGGATGCGTTTTTGCTCAGCCCCTCCTCCCCTGTGAATTTGCTGGGAAGAGATCTGTTGTGTAAATTAGGTTGTACCATTTATTGTACACCAGATGGCGTATTCTTACAAGTTCCTGATGAGAATACTAATCTGGTGTTGGCCACACTCCATATAGCAGAGCCAGCTAAATCAAAGATAGCTTTCAGCCCCGACCTTGTGCATTTGCTATCACAAGTACCCTCCCATCTCTGGTCTCGACATGCAAACTAAGTGGGACAGATTCGGACAGCCGAGCCGGTAAAAATTTTTGTTGACCCTGCTAAAGCTTTACCAAAGGTTCCACAATACCCACTCCGTCCTGAAGCAGAGGAAGGAATAGCTCCAGTCATAGAGTCTCTGTTACAACAGAGTATTATTATTCCCACGATTAGTTCTTGTAATACTCCTATCTTTCCTGTAAAAAAGCCAGGAAAGAACACTTATCGTTTTGTCCAAGACCTTCGCGCAATTAATGCTGTTGTTTTGCCTTCTTTCCCTGTGGTTCCAAATCCAGCTACAATTCTTTCTTGTATTCCCCCATCAGCCACTTATTTTACTGTCATGGATTTGTGTTCAGCTTTCTTTTCTATTCCCATTCACCCAGACAGTCAGTATTTGTTTGCCTTCACTTACAAAGGATGTCAGTATACCTGGACCAGATTACCCCAAGGATATACTGAATCTCCATCTCTGTTTTCCCAGATCCTGAAGAAGGATCTGGATGATGTGGTCTTCCCTGGTAAATCAGTACTTGTACAGTATGTGGATGACCTTTTGCTTGCATCTTACTCTTTTGAATCTTGTAAAGCTGATACTTTAATACTTTTAATTGCTTTAGCTGCCAAAGGTCACAAGGCATCCCAGGAAAAACTCCAATTATGTCAACCTAAAGTTCATTATCTTGGTCATGATATTTCCCATGGCACACATCATTTATCGGATTCTCGTATTTCAGCTATTCTAAATATGCCTAGGCCTGGTACTGTTTCTCAAATGCGTACTTTTCTTGGTATGACTGGATACTGCAGACAGTGGATTTTGGGTTATGCAACAGTAATTAAACCTTTACAAGATCTGACTAAGTCAGGTACCTCTGAGCCACTTCCTTGGCCACAAGAAGCTAAAAAAACTTTTATTACTATCAAACAGAGACTGTACAGTGCACCGGCCCTGGGACTTCCTGACTATGCTAAACCATTTACTCTTTTCTGTCATGAGCGTAATGGGTTTGCTTTGGCTGTACTAACGCAAAAGCACGGAGATAAACACCATCCCATTGCTTATTACAGTACTGCCCTAGACGCTGTGGCAACTGGATTTCCCCCTTGCCTTCGGGCTGTGGCTGCAGCAGCCCTTGCTGTTCAGGTATCTGAATCTATTGTTTTAGGATCTGCTTTGATTGTTGCTGTTGCTCATGCTGTGGCTGCACTTCTGTTACAATCTAGGACACAGCATTTACCCACTTCTCGTCTTACAAAATATAAGCTTATTTTACTATCTTCATCTCATATTACTTTGGTTCGCTGCCCTGTTCTTAATCCGGCCTCTTTATTGCCAGGGCCAGAAGATGGAGAACCACATGACTGTATGACTGTAACATCTGTCCTCACCTGTCCTAGAGATGATTTGCTAGATGTGCCTTTGCAAAATCCTAATCTCCTTTATTTTGTGGATGGCTCATGTTTGTGGGATTCTAAGGGTAAATTGGTTTCTGGTTATGCTGTATGTACTGCTTATGCTGTTGTTGAAAGTGCTTTTCTTCCTTCGGTGTTTTCCTCTCAAGTGGCTGAACTTGTGGCTTTAACTCGAGCTTGTACTTTGGCTCAAGATCAAACAGTTACTATCTATACAGATTCTCATTATGCTTTTGGAGTGGTACATGATTATGGTTTGCTCTGGAAATATAGAGGTTTCCTTACATCCACTGGTTCTCCTATTAAGAATAGTTCTTATGTATCTGCTCTTTTGGATGCTCTTTTATTGCTTAAAGCTATTGCTGTTGTTAAATGTGCTGCTCACAAAACCCCTCATGATGAAGTTACCCGTGGAAATGCTTTGGCAGATTCTACAGCCAAAGCAGCGGCCCTTTCTGCACCTCAGGCTGAACATACTTGTGTCTTTATTAAGCAGCCTCCACTAGCCTCCCTTGAGGATCTGGCTAAGATCCAGGAGGCAGTATCAGGAACTGAAAAACGCTCTTGGAGTGCTGCTGAATGCACTCTACATACTGATCATTTTTGGCATGCCCCAGATGGTCGCCTGGTAGCACCGAAGATGTTAATGCCCTATCTTGCTCGCATATACCATGGAATGGCACACGTGAGCAAAGGGGGGATGATTGCTGCAGTTAACCGAGATTGGTGTGCACCCAGTTTCCCATCTGTAGCACATTCCTACTGTCAACACTGTGTGATTTGTCCACAACACAACATTGGTAAAGCTGTTAAAGCTACGCGGGCAGCTCACCCTCCTCCTTGGGGACCTTTTGTAAATATTCAGATTGATTTTATTCAAATGTCTAAATGTTGTGGTTATGAATATGTGTTAGTTTTAGTTGATGTATTTACCAATTGGGTTGAAGCTTTTCCCTGCAGGAAAGCAGATGCCAGGACTGTTGTGAAACTTTTGCTTAAAGATTTTGTACCACGGTTTGGCATCCCTGTGAGTATCAACAGTGATCGTGGAACTCATTTTACTGGACAAATTGTAAAGGAGTTATGTGCAGCTTTGCAGATCCAGCACAACCTTCAGTCCCCTCATCACCCACAGTCTACTGGGACAGTGGAACGCCAGAATGGGATTTTAAAAAATAAACTAGCCAAGATTTGTGCTGAGACAAACTTAAAATGGCCAGATGCTCTTCCTCTAGCACTGATGAGTATGAGAGCCATTCCCAATCGAAAGACTGGACTCAGCCCTCATGAGATTTTAACAGGGCGCCCAATGCGATTACCAGCTGCACCCCCACTGACCCTAGCTCAGATGGACATTCATTTGATGGATGACATAATGCTTAAGTATTGTCAGGCACTAATGAAATGTGTTAAGTCTTTTTATATACAGGTGAAAGAAGCACTACCCAAGGATCCTGTACAACCTTGCCACTCGTTGGAACCAGGAGACTGGGTCTACATAAAGGTCCATCAATGAAAGACTGCTCTGGCTCCATGCTGGAAAGGCCCTTTCCAAGTCCTGTTAACCACCAACACTGCTGTGAAGTGTCAAGGACTACCTGCCTGGACCCATGCGTCTCACTGCAAAAAGACCCCTCCACCTCGGGAGGACACTCCTACTGATGACCAACGTACTACTTCCAGCCCTACTGTACCTACTGGACAGCGAGGAAGGAGGACAAGGTGAAGTGCTAGCAACCTCTCCCTTGTATCATGCTAAACCACAATTATCCTGGGAAAAGAAAAGAAGAAACATTCGTTCTGCGGAAACCTCCAAAGTCCAGGGATTCCTGACTACAAGAGACATTAAGAACTGGCCCTGGTGGAAGAAACGAAGCATTGTTACTTGGCAAGGAGGAAACTGTGATGATCATTCTTGGGAATGTGGGATTGAATGGTGGTTTGGATTTCTTACAGGGGAAGGGCTTTGTGCTTATGGACAAGTACCTTGGGGATGTACTGCCCTCCCTAATTGGCTTTCAGATGATAAATACCGAAACCACCTTGCTACCACAGCTGTTACCCCCACTAGCTCCTCAACCCTTGCCATCACCTCTGTAATTTATCCAGATACAAACAAAATTGTACATTCTAATGAAATTTATTGGCCAAGGCCTTCCCATCTTAGTGACCTATTAGAATATTGCTCAGAAAGATTATTTTTTAAGGTTCACAGGAATTCATATGAGCGAATAATTGAGTGGAAAACAAATGGATCAGTAGAAATAAAGATCCACAATATTACTGCAAATGAATCCCAAAAATTTATAATTGAAATAGATGGGTTTTATAGTGAAGTAGATATGATGGCTATCCCTGGAATTTGTACTATGCTACCTGAAAGAGGCCCTTATTGTTATTTGGTCACCCAATTAGTGAATGATCAAATGAATACCCAAACAGTTTGTTCTGCCACTAGAAATTTTACTTGTATTGAAACCATTCCAGTGATTGATAATGTAACCTGTACCTTATTGCAATACACTCCCTCCTATGCTATTAATATTAATGCCTCCCGGAAATATATAAAAGTATACAACCAACAGATGTGGTATAACCCTACACCAAACAGAGATGTAGCGGAATATCGATGGACTGTAATCAACACTACACTAGGGACTGTTAAGTTTACATTGCCCTTATCTAATTTCCAGATCACCTCTACATATCCAAATTGTTCACAAGGGGCTGCCATTAGATTAGCACAACAGAGGGCCTGGGTTATTTCCTCTAGAAAGAAAAGGGACCTGACTGGATCCTTATGGGATGGGGCCAACAGTGCAGCAGCAGTTTGGAATATTTTTAAGAACCAAGAACATGATGAGCAATTGGGTCAACTACAGAAGGCTACTGGCCTTATTTCTGGAGCTCAGCTAACCCAAGTAGAGGCTGGAGTGGGTAAGTTACATATTCTTTCCGCCTTTAGTTCTATGACCCAGAAATTACTGAGAGAGATGGTATTGAATATCACTGAGGCTGGGAAGGCATTGCAGTGGGATCTATCATGTTCAGAAATTCAGGATTTCCTGAATGACCAGCTGATGGCCATTCGGAGTGATTTTGAGCACCAGGCTTGGCCCACTGCCCTTACAGACACGTCAGGAATACCATCTGATCTGTGGCCATGGAGACATACTTGGAAACCTTCTGAGTGGAAGTGTGGACATTCACAGTGCTCCTTCCAAGCATATGGACTGGTTAAGGGAGTGTGGGCTCCCACGTACTGAATCCTACCAGGTCCATGGGGAGGATGCTTATGGGATTGGGTGATTCATCGAGATATCTGGGAAGTTAGACCACCTGATTTGCCTAATCGATTTTTAGTTAGTGCTCCTGGGATTACAACTGATATTTGGATGGGATTAGGAAATCAACGGACATTTTGGCCATTAGAACCACCACAGCTTCAGTGTGTACGGAAACTGAAGCCAGGAGAAGTTGTCACTGTTTATGATAGCGTCTGCTGGGAGGGTAGAGGACAAGAAACTACCTTGACAGGACACCCACTTTTTTAAAGCTAATGATAGCTGTGTGTATGTCAAAGCCACCACATTGCAAGATATACACATTAATCTTACCACTGCTGCAGGCAATCATATCATTTACTGGCCTGCAGATAGAATGTTGCAAGTAGCTCTTAGGTTTCAGGTATCATTTAACTGGATTAAAGTAATGCCTGATCGATTTCAAAATTTGCTTTCATTGTTACCAGAGGTTCAAAGAATCTCTGAATTACAAGGACAAATTCACATACTTCAGAATATATATCGAACTGAAAAAAATGCCTTTCATACAGCTTATAGAGTATCTACTTTGTGTACTAAGTATGATGTATTATGCTTTGTAACCAGAATTGTACAACAACCTCATCATATGCTTGCTCTGAGTATAATATTGCTTGCATTGCTGTTAGTCAGTTTAGGATTATGTTGTTGTTGTTGTAAAAGATGTAGTAATAGTAATACCTTTCATGTCCATGCTAATCATGCATTGTCATTTCATCCAATGAAAACTCCTACGGTTGAAACATCTGATGTAAAATCAGAAATCGATGGCTTAATGCAAATAGAGATTTGAGAATATCTGTTATACTAAAGTACAAAAGGGGGGAGTGTGGAAGAAGGGAAAGAATTGACAAAAATTTGTAGGGGATCTTAATGCATGTCAGTTTGTTAACAAGAGTTAGGCCAGCTGTAACCCTAATGACGTGAAACTTGTAGAAGCGAGGATTGTGTGAGGCGAGCAGAAAAGAACTGTGTGAGAAGTTATTACGACCTTGCACTGATAATTAAATCTGTAGGCTGGCGCCCAGAAGCTGAGAAAAATAAGATAGCAGGATAGCCTATGCATAAACAAAATGCATCTGTTGCTCATCATGTCTGTAATATTGCTTGCTATTGTCTGTAACAAAGGTATAAATGCTTGCTGTAATTGTTTACCTGTGGAGAGACCTGTCCGGGACTGGGGCAACCCAGTGTCCTAGGGCACTCCCTCCCTCAATTAATATTGCTTGAGAAATAATAAAGTATTTGAGTTTGCTACACCCAAACTAAAAGGGAGAACAGAGTTTTTCTCCGACACTCCCATGGCACAGGGAAGAGAAATGGCTGCAGTGGAGCCAGCCCAGGTAGGGATTATTGGTGGTGGTGGTGGAGGGGGGTGATTGGTGGGTTCCTGCTGGAGGAGAGGGACAGCAAAACAGCGGAGATGGGAAGGTTTGCACAGTCTGGTCTGGAGCTGCCCCTCTTTTCATCCCCAGCTCCTCACAATGAGGAGGGTGTTGGGCTTCCTACCAGGGAGCTCTCCCTGAACCCTGCTAGGGGCTCCATCTCCTGTATTAATCTGTGACTAGTAGGTGTGTGATGGATCTGCTGGGAGAGATGGGGCTCTCTTCATCCCCTCACCCTGGTATTTGCTGGATACTCTGAGCGGGATGGGGTGGGACTCTGTTGACTGCGATCCACCAGAGCTTCCATTTGTTTGGGAGTGTGAGTGGGGAGCAGATACTGAGTGTTGGGCTCTCACTCTTTCAGGGGCCGATGACCTTTGAGGAGGTGGCTGTGTATTTCACCAGGGAAGAGTGGGCTCTGCTGAACCCCACTCAGAGAGCCCTCTACTGGGATGTCATGCAGGAGAACTATGAGACAGTGACATCGCTGGGTAAGAATTCCCGTCCCCTCGGTTCTTGGAAGGGGAAATGAAGCGTGAAGGTTCATGCCACCCCCACCATGCCATCTGTACTCTGTCCTGTTGCAGCATCACCCCAGTATGCCAGTGACACACACACTACCAGAGAGCCTCCCCTGCTGCAGAATATTTTGGGATCAGAGCACAGAAGCAGTATCACACAGTGTCAAATGTCTCCTGTTTGCTCAAGAATAATGGGAGGTTAGGTCCAGCGTAATGAACAAAAGCTTCCTACCCCCGGCCTTCTCTCAAACGCTGAGCTTTCTCTACCCAAACCAGAATGTTATTGGAATGTAACAAGCAGGCTGCTGGAGTCAGAGCTGCCAGTCCAGCGTTACTTATCACACGGACACTCGGTGCATCGTTCAATGCTGGCTGGGAGTATCCAGACAGGGGAGCTCCAGCAGCAGAACATTGAAGCTCACCCAAGATTACAGATGACACAACTCCTCACTACTCTGGATTGCACCCCAGCATGTGAAAATGGCCTAGGTTGGTAGTGACATTTCTTGAGACCTGGAGAGTCTTGCTCCCCTATCACCATGTGTAATAACAATAACAGGCAAGGCCAAATATGGAAAACTGATTGTTCAGTTTGCTTTTGACCTGCATCGTATTTTGCAATATATTCCAAATAAGGGAATTAATGTGCAACGTAAGTGTCATTGTTTGTGGTTTTAAACTTTAAAAGGCTTGTGTGATGTTTAGCTCTGGGGGACAATATTCCAATAGTTGTCGCCCCCTGTGCACTTTTAACCAAGAAAAGGGCCTCAGGCTGAGCTGATTCAAAATCAATCGTGTGGTCATTTTCCACAAACGTTTCCACCTACTTTGAATGGACATGAATGACACATCTCGAAGAACAATAGTTACTAAAAGGTGGGTAACCGTTTTTTCAAAATCAATCATGTGGTCGTTTTCCAAAACAGCTTCAAGAGGGCCTTGTGATGAAATGTAAATGTCTTCTTCACACCTTCCCCCTGCAGGAGAATGGCTGTTTGACCAGCTGTTTGCCTTGCTGTCTCTGAGGAACTGGTCTGTGGGTGTTCCCCAGAATTGTAACTTTTTCAGTAATTTCATACTGTCAAATCTCATAATTGTACATACAGTGTTACTACACGTTTTAACAGGAGGATAATATTCAGTAAGTTATGCATTTTCAGATGATACCTCACAAGCCATACTGTGTACAAAACTAATCATAATTTTCTAGAAGAGTGAACACAGGGGTATAGACTGACAGTGTCTGTGTGTGTGTTCCCAGCAGATATGCGGGTATTTCAATTCCTCATAAGCATAGTGTTCGGCATCTTCAAGGACCTGGGGAACTGGTCCTGGGAATTCACTGGTTTACCAAGTGTGACACTGTATGGAATTGTGAGACACTTTGGTATTAATAATAAAATAAAATATAATCTGATCAAATTAAAATGAATGGTGCTAGATATGCCATGTAAGGTGTCAGTGAAAATGTTATGATTTGCCAAGTATGATAATTAAGTTTCTCTCTTTGTCTCACCTTTGTATTGTGAGTTATAGATCTGTAGGGTATATGTGTATTTCCAGACTTGTGCAGTGTTTCTGGGTGACACTCCCTGACGTATTGGCATCAACACTGCCTAGCCTGTTTGATGGCCCATTGAGGGTCATCAGCTGTACAATGAGCCCATGGAAAGGACCAAGGAGATTCACCTATTGAGTCAGCAAGACATGCTGGGCTTTTCCTGTGTACTGAGAACTCCAAGGGTTTTGCATGCCATGTGCTGTGAAGCTTCTGTTTGGGACACAGGAAGTACAAGCCACATGGCAAAAGGAATGTAACGGACAGCTGCATCATCTCCATTTTGTCTTCAATCCCCATTCCTGCCTCTGGGGCAACTTCTTTACAAACTGAACCCTGGAACAAAGGACTGAATGATCCATCCAAGCTGTGCATGTGTTCCAGACAGACTTTCAAGCCAGCAACTCACCAATACTGCTAAGAACCTGATTTATCCATTTTGGAATGTATCTGACTGCTTTTCCATTTAACTTCATTCTTTCATTCGTTCTTTCTTCTAAACACTTAGTTTAGCTGCTAAAGGATTGGCTGGCAGCATGGTATTTTGGATGAGATCCAAACCTATAGTGACTGGGTAATGTGGCTGACCTTCCACCCGCCCACTTCCTGGATCCAATTGGGATCACTCTTCTGCTGCCCTCTGGCCATGCTATATCACAGTGAGCAGAGTTTTTAAATAACCTCTCACTGTACTGGACCTAGGTGCTGATTAGGAGTCAGAGAACTGTCATGCAATAAAGGGGGCCATGTGATTTCTTTTTTCAGCATCTCGTTACTCAGTGTGTAGGATCAGAAGCACAGTTTGTGACTGGTCAGTGAGTTTAACTTCAGTGTTAACCACCAGTTTGGGGAGTATCTGCTCTCCCTTTTTTCAGCCTGCCCTGACCTTGGCATTTTCAGTGAGGACTGCCCCAGGCACACCAGGTCACACTAAGCACTGAAGTTAAATTAATAGAATGTTTTTTATGATCAAGTTTTATGAAATCAACTGAACTGCTTTCTTTTATTTCATCTGAGCAGGGTTTCTGTTTTTCCAGCGTGATGTGTTCTCCCAGCTGGAACAAGGGGAAGAGCCGTGGGTCCCAGACATCCAGGGTTCAGAGGAAAGAGAGATCCAAATGTCTCTCAATCCAGGGGTGGCTCTGGGCACCAGCAAAGCAAGCAGGTGCTCGGGTGGCCCATTTGCAGGGGCAGCAGGGATCCAGCCTGGGAGCTCAGAACCAATGGGGCCCTGGGAGCTGTAGTTCCTTGGTTAGCTCATGCTGCAGCTTGCTGCGAATGGAAAGCTGCACTAGGAAGGGCACGGAGACCATATTTTAACATTCAAAAAAGAGGACACTCTCCCGGACTCAGTCAGACCCCCTGTGCCTGGCCGCTGGCCCTCAGGACCACCCTGATTCCCCCCACGGCCACCCAGGTGACCGCAGGGGGAAACCCCGGCCCCGGGGCAGACTCACCTACACTCGCTTGGGCCCCCTGCGCCAGGCCCCAGCCTGCAGGACCACCCCAAATCCACCAGCAGCCACCCAGGCGAGGCCTGGTCTGGTGGTGGGTGTCCAGCTCCCAGAAGTTCCCTCCCTGGAGGACCAGTGGCCGGCAGACCCCGGACACGAGTCACACTCTCCCAGACTCAATCTGTCCCTCTGCGCCCAGCCGCCGGACTGCCCCAAATCCACCAGCGGCCTCGCCTGGTGGGATAGATGGCAGGTGTCTGATTCCCTCCCGCTTGCCCCATTTGGGACTCTTAGCCCCTAAAGCCGCTTGGGGCGACACCGGGCCTGAGGCAGACTCGCCTGGAGCCACCTGGATCCCCTGCACCCACCTGCCGGCCTCCAGGACCACCCGAAATCCACCAGCGACCACCCAGGCGAGACCTGGCCCAGCAGGACAGAGGGCGGGTGCCCAGGTCCCGCAGGCTTCCTCCCTGGAGGAGCTGCAGCTCCCAAAGCCACAGGGGAAGATCCCAGACCCAGGGCAGACTCTCCCAGACTCAGTCGGTTCCCCTGTGCCTGGCCACTGGCCCCCAGGACTGCCCCGAGTCCCTCCACAGCCACCGAGGATGCACTCGCTTGCGTACTGCTGCTTTCTGCCTGTGTCTAGGTGAAGTTTTCTACCCACACTAGCAGATAATGGGCTGTCACTAGGAGAGCAGGGGCTGCGGGTCAGGAGTGAGGGGCACGAGAAGAGCGGTGAGGGGGGAGCCTAGGGCTGGGACAGCAGGGGCTGCAGGTCTGGTGTGAGGGGCACTGGCAGTGTGATGACTGGGGAGCCCAGGCCTGGGACAGCAGGGGCTGTGGGTCGGGAATGAGGGGCACCAGAAGAGTGGAGAACGGGGAGCCCAGGGCTGGGATATCAGGGGCTGCAGGTTGGGAGTGAGGGGCACTGACAGAGCAGTGACTAGGGAGCCCAGTCCTGGGACAGTGGTGGCTGCAGGTCCGGAGTGAAGGGCACCGGCAGAGGGTTGACTAGGGAGCCCAGGCCTGCCCCACCAAAACAGCTGTGGGCCAAAAAGGAAGGTTGGGTTGGGGAGGTGATACTTGATTTTAAATCAACCAGGGACTCCCCGCTGAAGAGGTGGCTGGGATCCCTCAGGGTCAAATTGAAGAGCCTGGGGCTCCGGCGACTGGGGGAACCCAGAGCTTTGCAAGGCTGTGGCAGGGATTTAAAGGGCACAGAGCTCCTTCTGCTGAGGGGAGCCTGAGCCATTGAAATCCCAGCCCCACCCCATCCGTTGGAGCTGCGGCCAGGACTCAAAGGGCTCTGGGCTGCCCGTGGCCCTTTTAATAGCCCCTGAGCCCCAGGCTTCTGCTGCTGCTACTTTGGGCAGACCCCTGCTTCCACTGCCCCAGCCAGTAAATAGCCACGAGAACCCTGGGGAAGCAGCAGGGCTCTAGCAGCTAATTAAAGGGCTGGGGAGGTAGAAGCAATGGGAGTCCTGGACTTTTTAAATAGCCCCCAGAGCCCCACAGCCCTACTCCAGGGCTCCAGCAGCTGGGCTCTGGTGGAAATTTAAAGGTCCTGGGGCTCCAGCCACTGCTAGGAGCCCCAGGCCTTTTAAATTGTCCCTTGGGGAAGCTGGGCTACCCCGGTACAGCGCAATGGCTTTTGCCGGTACACGGTACTGGGGCTTGGGCGCGGGGCCCTCTTAGGGGCGAGGCCAATTCAGGGGAATTGGTTGAATTGGCCTAAAGCCGGCCCTGGCTGCTGGGATTTAAAGGGCTCTGGGCTCCCAACAGTTGCGGGCAGCCCAGAGCCCTATGAATCCTGGCCGAGGCTGAGATTTAAAGAGCTCTGGGCTCCCTGTGGCTGTGGGCAGCACAGAGCCTTTTGAATCCCGGCCACGGCTGAGATTTAAAGGGCTCTGGACTCCCCACAGCTGCGGGCAGCCCAGAACCCTTTGATTCCTGGCCACAGGCCGCACAGTGAACCATATGTTGTGCAGGCCTGGCATGGAGGGGCTAAATAGGTAAGAAATTTCCATGGCCTGTCACTAGCAAATAATAGCTACCATGGATCCTCCCAGAGGTGGCTACCTCTTAGCACTGCAGGAAGCAACCCTTCACAGAGACCATTTGTCTTGGGGTTTGGGATACTTCTCGAGCCACACTGCATTCAGAGTGACCCCCTCATCCCGTGCCAGCTGGAGAAAACAAAAGGGACCAGCCAACTCTCCTATTACCAGCTGAGAACCACTGATCCCCAAACAGTGGGAGGCCTCTGGCTTTGATGTGTATTAAATATCTGCCTGGTCTCTTTCTTCGGCAAACATCTAACAGAGCTAAAAGAGAGAACAAATGATTCTCAAAGGACAGTGGAAAGGTGATCACTGGGAAATTAATAACCTGCAACATCCAGGATGTAAAGCAACTCAGGGCAACAGGTTCCCCCCAAGAAAGAAGTTGTTGGGATTTAGAAACATGAGGAACAGCCCAAAACTCGAGAGGATTTTTAATTGACATTTGATAATGACACAGAAAGAGGGAAAACCTGAGCTTTCAGATCAGTTCAGCACAGAAATGAGGCAGAATTGGCCCCTCCAGTTTCACATGCACCTCTCTGCGTAGCACAGGCACAGCTCTGCCCAGCTGCTCCAACCCATCCCTCCATCAGCCAGTTACAGCTACAGCTGGCCCAGTGCACACAGCTGGAGGCAATGTGGATAAATGCTGGGGTTCCCATCTGTGAATGCAGCAAAGACAATGGCACGTTCTCTTAGTCTTTCCTCCGATCGATTATAGGTTCATAACTTTGAAGACCAGATGTGTCTATTAGGTGATGTACTCTGATGTCCTTTATACCACAGACCATAGAATTCATCCCGTTACTGCTGCACTGAGCTGAATACCTGAGTCCCTGTGGCTGTTTGTTAACCTTTGCATGGCCCACACAGAACCATCCTCAGTGGTTCTTGCCAGCTGCAGAGTTAAGGGTTGGGGGCAAAGTTAAGGTTGCATTGAAGGGGGTGTGTGTTTACATTAACTTCTCATTTCCTGGTTTGCAGAGGTTTAAGTTTAGTCACTATCTACACCAGAGGTGGACAAAGTATCCTCCTGCCTCCCTTGTTTTCCTTTTCTTGAGCAGGGTTTCCAGTTTCCAAACCCTCTGTGATCTCCCTGCTGGAAGGAGGGGAAGAGCCGTGGGTCCTGGATCTCCAGGGTTCAGAGGAAAGTGAGATCCTGGGAAGTCCCTGGACAGGTGAGGAACCATCAAATCAACCCAGAAAGTGTAAGTGCCTGAGAGAACCAGCTGGGATTCCCCACACAGACTCTGTGAGTTCAGGACAGTCCCCAGCAGATCTCACTCCTGGCTTCCTACAGATGGTGATTGACACCTTGGCTTGAGCTGCCTCCCTTCCTACTGAGTGTTTGGATGGGGTGTGGGCAGGGCCGACCTTGGGGACATGGCACCCTGGGCAAACTTGCATTTTGGTGCCCCTGGCTCCTGTGTGCATGGCACCCCCCCATTCCCTCTGTCCCCCATGGGCTCGCCAGGCTCCCCACCCTCCCTTCCCCCTGGCCCCTGCACTGTGCCCCCTTTGCTCCAAATACCTGCTCCCCCTTCACTCCTAACTTCTGCCCCCTCCAGCCCCTCCCAACACCTGCCCCCTCCTGTGCCCCTAAGCCCTGCACTGTGCCCCCTTCACCCCAACCCCTTCCCCTCTCTCCTGGGCCCCTAAGCTCTGCACTGTACCTCCTTCACCCCAGGACTGTGCCACCTTCACTCATACCCCCTGCACCTCGCTCCTGCACCCTGAACCCCTGCATGGTGCATACCTCCTTCACTCCAAACCCTGCCCCCTGCACCTCAACACCTGCCCCTTCCTGAGCCCCCAACCCCTGCACTATGCCCCTTTTGGCCCTGACCCTTGCATCCTCCCACACCCAAGTGGGGAACCTGACCTAGATGCACAAAGCAGCTGGCATTGCTGCTCGCTCCCCCACTGGACTGCTGCTCCCCTGCCCCTCGCAGCCCTGGGGGGCTGGGAGAGGGGAGCAAGGAGCGACATCAGGGCTTCCTGCACCCAGATCACTTTCCCTGCAGGCTGTGTAAGTGGAGGGCAGGAGAGCAGCTGCTCCTGATGTCTCAGCATAGGCCAGGTGGGGAAGTGACCTGGATGCACGGAGCCCTGGTGTGTTTGTTGGGGGGACTGTGTGTGTGTGTGTGTGTGTTGAGGGGAAGATATGAAGGAGTGTGTGTGTGTTGATGGGAGTTTGTGAAGGACTGTGTGTGTGGAGCAGGGCGGAGGAGGGGCCCCTCTGCTCTGGAGCAGTCACTTGGCTCTGACGGCTGGTCATCCAACTGCCCCCTGCAGCTCAGGTCTCTCCCACTCCCCCATGCAGCTGCTTATCTGCCTCCCGCAAAAGCGTATTTCCCCATCTGGTTTGGGTACCAGAACCACTGGAGATGCCCATGCACTGGTAGATGAGCGGATTATACCCATCTGTAGCATGTTCTGGATCTCCCGTTCTATAGCGGCTTGGGCATGAGGAGACACTCGGTAGGGTGGGGTTCTGATTGGGTGAGCATTGCCTGTATCAATGGAGTGGTATGCCCGTTCAGTCCGTCCTGGGGTGGCTGAGAACAATGGGGCGAAGCTAGTGCACAGCTCCTTGATTTGTTGCCGCTGCAGACGTTCCAGGGTGGTTGAGAGGTTCACCTCTTCCACGCCACCGTCTTTTTTTCCGTCGTAGTAGACACCGTCAGGCCACTCAGCATCCTCTCCCTGGACTGTAAACTGACAAACCTGTAAGTCTCTGGAATAGAAAGGCTTGAGAGAATTAACATGGTACACTTTAGGCTTTAGTGAGGAATTGGGAAATGCTATGAGGTAGTTTACAGCTCCCAGGCGCTCTTGGACCGTGAATGGCCCTTCCCATGATGCTTCCATCTTATGGGCCTGTTGCGCCTTCAAGACCATAACCTGGTCTCCTACCTTGAAGGACCGATCTCTGGCATGTCTGTCATACCAGGCCTTTTGCTCTTCTTGAGCATCCTTTAGGTTCTGTCTAGCAAGGGCTAAAGAGTGTCGGAGGGTGCTTTGTAGGTTGCTTACAAAGTCCAGAATGTTTGTTCCTGGAGAAGGCGTAAACCCCTCCCATTGCTGCTTCACCAACTGTAATGGCCCCTTAACCTCGTGACCATACACAAGTTCAAATGGTGAAAACCCTAAACTGGGATGTGGTACAGCCCTGTAGGCAAACAGCAACTGCTGCAACACTAGGTCCCAATTATTGGAGAATTCGTTGATGAATTTTCGTATCATGGCCCCCAAAGTTACATTGAACCTTTCCACCAGGCCATTGGTTTGATGGTGGTATGGGGTGGCAACCAAGTGATTCACCCCATGAGTTTCCCACAGTTTTTCCATGGTCCCTGCCAGGAAATTAGACCCTGAATCTGTAAGGATGTCGGAGGGCCAACCTACCCTGGCAAAGATGTCTGTTAGGGCCAGGCACACAGTGTTAGCCCTGGTGTTGCCTAGAGCTACTGCTTCCGGCCATCGGGTAGCAAAGTCCACTAAAGTCAGTACGTACTGCTTTCCTCTGGGCGTCTTTTTTGGGAAAGGACCCAGAATATCCACAGCTACTCGCTGAAATGGGACCTCAATTATGGGGAGTGGCTGGAGAGGGGCCTTGACCTGGTCTTGAGGCTTTCCCACTCTTTGGCATACCTCACAAGACCGGACATACTTGGCAACGTCCTTGCCCATCCCCTCCCAGTGGAAGGACTTCCCCAACCGGTCCTTGGTTCTGTTCACCCCAGCATGGCCACTGGGCTGATCATGGGCTAAGCTTAAGAGCTTCCCCCGGTACTTAGTTGGAACCACCAACTGTTTTTGCGGCTGCCATTCTTCCCGGTGTCCACCAGAAAGAATTTCCTTGTATAAAAGTCCTTGGTCTATAACAAACCGGGATCGATTAGAAGAGCTGAGAGGCGGTGGGGTGCTCCGTGCCGCCGCCCAAGCTTTCTGAAGGCTGTCATCTGCTTCCTGCTCAGTCTGGAACTGTTCCCTTGAGGCTGGGGTCACCAGTTCTTCCTCAGACTGTGGACTTGGGCTTGGTCCCTCTGGAAGCGATGTAGGTGATGGTGTTGTTTCCGTTGCTGGTGTACCGCTCTCCGCTGGTGCACCTGAGGGTATTTCAGACTCTGGCTGAGCCTTTTGGGTATGGCTGTCTTGTGCTTCTGCCAGTTCTGGCTCGCTGGCGCCCTCTGGCGTTGAGTTTGAAGATGTGGTTGCACTTGCTGGTGCTGGTTGCTGTTCCAGTTCCGGGCCTGGGACTGGAGGTGCTGTGGCTGTTTCAGTGGTTGGCATGGAATCCGGGTCCACTACCTGTGTCTGGGTCTCTGGTAACACAGACGGGGCCTCTGTGGACGGTTCAGGAACAGGAATGGGTCTGGAAGCTTGCCTGGTTTGGCTACGTGTAACCATTCCCACTCTCTTGGCCCGCCTCACCTGGTTGGCCAAGTCTTCCCCCAGTAGCATGGGGATAGGATAATTGTCATAGACTGCAAAAGTCCACATTCCTGACCAGCCTTTGTACTGGACAGGCAGTTGAGCTGTAGGCAAGTCTACAGCTTGTGACATGAAGGGGTAAATTGTAACTTTGGCCTTTGGGTTGATGAATTTGGGGTCAACGAAGGATTGGTGGATAGCTGACACTTGTGCCCCCGTGTCTCTCCACGCAGTAACCTTCTTTCCGCCCACTCTCAAATTTTCCCTTCGCTCCAAGGGTATTTGAGAGGCATCCGGGCCTGGGGATCTTTGGTGTGATGGTGGTGTAATGAATTGCACTCGCATGGTGTTCTTGGGACAGTTGGCCTTGATATGTCCCAGTTCATTACACTTAAAGCATCTTCCATCTGATGGGTCACTGGGCCGAGGTGAGTTACTGGAGACTGGTGAGGTTGAAGGGTAGGGTATCTGTGGCTTTACTTGGGTGGTATGTGGGGTCTTTGGCTGTCCTCGGTTGTGGGGTTTATGGTCTGTGTGCCCCCTGGGGTAATCGTTCCCCTTGACAGTAGCTTTCTTGCTTTCTGCCAGTTCCATCCATTTGGCTCCAATTTCCCCCGCCTCAGCGATATCTTTGGGATTTCCATCTTGTATGTACCGTGTGATGTCTTCAGGAACACCATCCAAGAACTGTTCCATTTGTATGAGGAGGTTTAGTTCTTCCAAGGTTTGAATGTTGTTTCCTGTTATCCAGGCCTCATAGTTTTTTGCAATGTAGTAGGCGTGTTTGGGAAATGACACCTCGGGTTTCCACTTTTGGGTTCTGAAGCGCCGACGGGCATGATCTGGGGTTATCCCCATCCTGTATCTGGCCTTGGTTTGAAAAAGTTTATAGTCATTCATTTGGTGCTTAGGCATTTCAGCTGCCACCTCTGCTAAAGGTCCACTGAGCTGTGACCTCAATTCTACCATGTACTGGTCCTCGGGAATGCTGTACCCAAGACAGGCTCTTTCAAAATTTTCCAAGAAGGCCTCGGTGTCATCACCTGCCTTGTAGGTGGGAAATTTCCTGTGCTGTGGAGCAATATTTGGCGCCGGGTTGTTAGGGTTGGCTGGCACAGGCAGCCCAGCTTTTGCCAACTCCAGTTCATGTTTTTTCTGTTTTTCCTTCTCTTCATTCTCTTTTTGTTGTTTTTCCATTTCTTTTTGTTGTTTTTCCATTTCTCGGCGGTGGGCCAACTCTTCTTCTGCTTGTTTCCTTCGGTAGGCCACCTCTTCTTCTTCTAGTTTTCTTTTGTGTGCTGCCTCTTGGGCTGCCTGTTCTCTTTGGAAGGCTGCCAGTTTCATGCTTTCTTCCTTTTCTTTCATCTCCATCTGTCGCCTGTGTTCAGCTTCTTTGATTTGTTCTTCGGCGTCAATTTTTGCCTTAGAAGTCATGGTTCCTGTTTTCTTGTGTTGGGGTGCCCTCCGGTGTTTATCTTCTGAACTCCAGGTTCTCTGTTGCCTCCTGAAGTCTGCCTAGCAACAGTGCTTTTTTCCCTTTCTCTCTCTAGCTAATGTTCAATGAAGGGAAACCAGAAAAACCACTTTATTTGCATGCCTATAAGTGCTGGTACTTGCCTCCTAATGGGAGGGCTATTGCATGACAAAAGACCCTTAACATGCAAGCCACAAACTGCGAGAGAGAGCAGAAAAAAAAATTCTCTCTGGTTCCCTTTTAAAACCAACTGCTTCTCTCTCTGCTAAAAAGCCCTTAGCAGAGAAAAGAAAAATATAATATTCCTACTGGCTTCCGGATTCTGTCTATATCCCACCACTGCTACACCATGTAATAACCTTAGTCCCAGATTTGGACCTTAGCGTCCAAAATATGGGGGTTAGCATGAAAACCTCCAAGCTTAGTTACCAGCTTGGACCTGGTACCTGCTGCCACCACCCAAAAAATTAGAGTGTTTTGGGGCACTCTGGTCCCTCTGAAAAACCTTCCCTGGGGACCCCAAGACCCAAATCCCTTGAGTCTCACAACCAAGGGAAATAATCCTTTTTCCCTTCCCCCCTCCAGGTGCTCCTGGAGAGATACACCGACACAAGCTCTGTGAAACTACACAGAGGGACTCCCCCTCTCCGTTCCCAATCCTGGAAACAAAAAGTACTTTCCTATTCCCCCAGAGGGAATGCAAAATCAGGCTAGCGATCCAACACACAAATCTCCCCTTGATTTCTTCCTCCCACCAATTCCCTGGTGAGTACAGACTCAATTTCCCTGAAGTAAAGAAAAACTCCAACAGGTCTTAAAAGAAAGCTTTATATAAAAAGAAAGAAAAATAAGTACAAATGTTCTCTCTGTATTAAGATGATACAACACAGGGTCAATTGCTTAAAAGAATATTGAATAAACAGCCTTATTCAAAAAGAATATAAATCAAAGCACTCCAGCACTTATATTCATGCAAATACCAAAGAAAAGAAACCATATAACTTACTATCTGATCTCTTTGTCCTTACACTTGGAAACAGAAGACTAGAAAATAGAAACTACTTCTCCAAAGCTCAGAGAAAGCAGGCAGCCAGAAAACAAAGACACAGACACTCAATTCCCTCCACCCAAAGTTGAAAAAATCCGGTTTCCTGATTGGTCCTCTGGTCAGGTGCTTCAGGTGAAAGAGACATTAACCCTTAGCTATCTGTTTATGACACTCCCTGTGCTGCTTTCATCAGCTCAGCCAGCCTCTCAGCAGCAGGTCAGATGGGAATCCAAACCCTGCGCCTGATATCCCCTTGGGTGGGGCACCCGTATGGCCCACCCTAAAGCCCGGAACTGGGTGTGGAGCAGAATTGATCCCCTCCACTCTCCCCTATGGGGATGAGTTTGGGGGAATTCAGTCCCTGATCTTTATTTTCTGTCTCTCCAGCACTTACTTGGGTTTGCTCTCTGCCTTTCCATCCCCAATTCTGAGATTTTTCCTCTCTTCTAGCAGGTGATGGGGTGATGAGGGAGAGTGAGGAGTAGAATCCTCACCAGGAAGATGCTGAACTCGCCGATGCGCATGGGGAATTACTGCAAAGATCCAAAGGGAATGTGTCCAGCCCCCATGAGCAGGGAAAAGCTGGGGAAAGTTACCACAGACCAGAGAGATAGCAGGGAAACCACTCAGAGGAGAGAGTGGATGAACCCATTAATTGTCAAGGAACTCACAGGGACCTCAAGGAAACTACATCCCAAGAGAAAATCCAAATGGAAGAGCGCGAGAATACATGCAGTGAGTGTGGGAAAAACTTCAATTACCACTCAGCCATTATTTGACATGAGATAATCCACACGAAAGAGAGACCCTATGAATGCTGTGAGTGCGGGAAAAGTTTCACTCAGAGATACAGCCTTATCTCTCATCAAAGAATCCACACGGGAGAGCGACCCTACAAATGCTGCAAGTGCGGGCTAAGCTTCACTCAGAGATCAGCCCTTATCTCTCATCAGACAATGCACACAGGAGAGCGACCCTACGAATGCTGCGAGTGTGGGAAAAGCTTCTCTTGGAGCTCAAACCTTACTGTACATCAGCGGATCCACACAGGAGAGAGACCCAGATCCTTTACAGCTGTGCTACCATCTAGCCAGTCATTCCCCATTTTGTAGTTGTGTACTTGATTTTTCCTTCCTAAGTGTAGTACTTTGTACTTGATTGTATTTCATCTTGATTTCATACCCATTCTCAGGTTTGTCAAGGTCATTTTGAATTCTAATCCTGTCCTCCAGAGTGCTTGCAACCCCCCCACCCCAATTTGGTGTTCTCTGTGTGTTTTGAAAGCATAGTCTCCATTTCATTCTCAAAGTCATTAATGAAAATGAATAGTAAGGGACCCACTAGACATGTCCTCTTGGTTTAACAGCAAACCACTGATAACTACTCTGACAGGATCTTTCAGCCAGTTTTGCTCTCACCTTACAGTATATTCATCTAGACCAGTGTTTCCCAAACTTACAACATTTGTGTACCCCTTCTGAGACATTTGTCCTCCCAGCATACCCCTTCTCCAATGAAGATAATTTTGGGGGGAAGGCCCTGCTCAGGCCACTGCTGGCCCCTTGCCTCCCGGGATCCCAGCTGCCTGCCTGGCTCAACCCGTTGCTGGCCTGGGTGAACAGGATCCCTGGCCAGCAGCAGGCTGAGTGGGACCAATGGATGGAACCCTGGGCCGGCAGCAGGCTGATTCGCTCAGCCCACTGTGGGTCTGGGGTCCCAGCCACCAGCCCCGCTCAGCCCACTGCCGGCCTGGGTGAACATGACCGAGGGCCGGCGGCCAGGAGCCGGCTGGCAGGAGCCGGTGGACGGAACCTCAGACTGGCAGAGGGCTATCCCTGCTATCCCAGCCCTAAGCTCCCTGTTCTCTGCTCTTCTGGTGCCCCTCACTCCCGACCCGCAGCCCCTGCTGTCCCAGGACTGGGCTCCCCAGTCACCACTCTGCCGGTGCCCCTCACTCCCGACCCGCAGCCCCTGCTGTCCCGGGACTGGGCTCCCTAGTCACTGCTCTGTCGGTGCCCCTCATTCCCAACCTGCAGCCCCTGGTGTTCCAGGCCTGGGCTCTCCAGTCACCCCTCTGCCGGTGCCCTTCACTCCCGACCCACAGCCCCACCTGTCTCAGCCCTGGGCTCCCCAGTTACCACATTGCCGGTGTCCCTCACTCCCAACCTGCAGTCCCTGCTGTCCCAGGCCTGGGCTCTCCAGTCACTGCTGTGTCACTGCCCCTCACTTCCGAGCTGCAGCCCCTGCTATCCCAGTCCTGAGCTCCCCGCTCTTCTGGTGCCCCTCATTCCTGAACCACAGTCCCTGCTGTTCCAGGCCTGGGCTCCCCAGTCACTGCTCTGCCGGTGCCCCTCACTCCTGACATGCAGCCTCTGCTATCCCAGCCCTGGGCTCCCCGCTCACCACTCTACCGGTGCCCCTCACTCCCGACCCACAGCCCCACCTGTCAAAGCCCTGGGCTCCCCAGTCACCACACTGCCAGTACCCCTCACTGCCGACCTGCAGCCTCTGCTGTCCCAGCCCTGGGCTCCCCCCTCACCGCTCTTCTGGTGCCCCTCACTCCTGACCCGCAGCCCCTGCTCTCCTAGTGACAGCCCATTATCTGCTAGTGGAGTAGAAATCTTCACCTAGACACAGAAAGCAGCAGTATGCAAGCGGACGCACCCTGGGTGGCTGTGGAGGGACTCGGGGCAGTCCTTGGGGCCGGTGGCCAGGCACAGGGGAACCGACTGAGTCTGGCCTGGGTCTGGGATCTTCTCCTGTGTCTTTGGGAGTGCGGGTCCTCTGAGGAGGAAGCCTGTGGGAGCTGGGCACCTGCCATCTGTCCTGCTGGGCCAGGTCTCGCCTGGGTGGTCGCTGGTGGATTTGGGGTTGTCCTGAAGGCCGGCAGGTGGGCACAGGGGATCCAGGTGGCTCCTGGTGAGTCCGCCTCAGGCCCAGTGTTGCCCAAGTGACTTTGGGGGCTGTGAGTCCCAAATGGGGCAAGCGGGAGGGAGTCAGACACCTGCCATCTATCCCACCAGGCGAGGCCACTGGTGGATTTGGGGCAGTCCGGCAACTGGGTGCAGGGGGACCGATTGAGTCTGGGAGAGTGTGGCCCAAGTCTGGGGTCTCCTCCTGTGGCTTTGGGGGCCACTGGTCCTCCAGGGAGGAAGCCTGTGGGAGCTGGACACCCGCCGCCAGGCCAGGCCTCGCCTGGGTGGCTGCTGGTGGATTTGGGGTGGTCCTGCAGGCTGGGGGCTGAGCGCAGGGGGCTCAAGTGAGTGCAGGTGAGTCTGCCTCGAGGCCAGGGTTTCCCCCTGTGATCACCTGGGCGGCTGCGGGGGGATTCAGGGAGGTTCTGAGGGCCAGCGGCCGGGCACAGGGGGTCTGACTGAGTCCAGGAGAGTGTCCTCTTTTTTGGATGTTAAAATATGGTCTCTGTGCCCTTCCCAGTGCAGCTCTCCATTCGCAGCAAGCTGCAGCATGAGCTAACCAAGGAACTACAGCTCCCAGGGCCCCCTGTTCGTTCTCAGCTCCCAGGCTGGATCCCTGCTGCCCCTGCAAATGGGCCACCTGAGCACCTGCTTGCTTTGCTGGTGCCCAGAGCCACCCCTGGATTGAGAGACATTTGAATCTAGTCCTGAGAAAACACCACCAGGTGAATAATTTCCACACTTCACTGAGTAAATGAGCCTCCAAGTTCCAGTGTATTGACAACCGTATAACATGGGTAAAATCAAAGAGTCCAGGATGGTTTAACCCACAGGTGTATACGTGTAAGATACACCCAGAGCTAAAGATTGTCCAAGAAAAGGAAATAAAAGCATTTCCTGTACACTGACTTAATGGATTCATAGAGACTTCCCTTCTCACTATTTCCTTTGAATTGCTGATAACTCCTCCACCGCCCTTTTATCTGACACTCTCGGTCAGGCACAGAAAAAGCAGCAGAAGTGTTAAAATGGTACATAGCAAGCTAGTTCCCAAATGGGCTGTTGAAATGACTCAGTTTTGATGGCACTTAAAATTCCTATTGGCATTTAAAAATAACCTGGGAACTGGGTGCAGGCTACAAACAAAGGAGCTTTTCATTCTGAAGCACATACCAAACTCCCTCTAGACTGCGCTGAGAAACTACACTGTATAACCAAATTCTCCTGGCAACTGGAGTAGCTTTGCTAAGGTTGCTGGATTTACACTGATGGAAAACTAGTGCACGAGGAGAACCAGGAAATCAAAGGGTACAGGTAATTTCTATCCCTTTTAGGTAAGGGAACCAAATGTGTGTGTAAAATATTAAATATCAACAATTGGCTGTAGTTTCAAGCTCTTCCCTATAGAAACTTAACTGCGTTATCTGTTTGCTCAAGCTGAAGAGAGAGCAAGGAGGACATCCCATGAACTCACAGCAGAGAGGATTCCAAACTCTGAGGAGAGGTAGCCTTTCTTTGTTTGAGCATTTCTATAGATATACATATAATGGCTAAATCTGCAAGGCAAATGGTTTGAAATGCACAACGTATTACCCTGCTGCCATCCATGCACCATCTCTTTAAATTCTGTTCTCAGCCGGCTCGAGCCAAACGTTACTAACATTCCCACTCTAACCTCTCATTACTTCATGGCCTGATCCAAAGCCCATACTTTAACAAAATTCTGTATTGGGATAGCTTACACTGTACGGTGGTGCAACAGCAACAACATAGTAAAGACGCAATCTCCCATTCTACAAGTCTAAGTTTTTTCTCCCTCATCTCCATAACTTTGGTGAAAAACGTAACCAATCCAGCTGGTAGTGCCCAGCTTTAAATAAGGGAGAACATAGATCCTATCACTAGTCAGGCAACTAATTAACTTCCCTGGGTGCTCAGATGCTACGATGGGGGCCTATACAAACCAAGAGAGGAGTAAAGCTTTTGTGGTAACAGCTATAAACGTATTAATGCCTTGCACTTCACTGTATGCATATTTTTACTGTAATGGCGACACTGACTAATCAAAAGGACAACTCTGCAATTTAGATACCACAGCAGATTTGGTATAATTACAATGAAATTAATTGTCCTTCCTCCCCACAAAATTAGTGAGAATATGCCAATAAGAAACAAATACAAATTTCATTCAGACACGTTTAATGTAGTTGAGAGGTAAAATATATCTGGTGGGTATGTTTCAGACTGTAAAAAAATATACAATCCATTGTTCACATAGTTAAGAAAAACAATTCAGTTACCAAAAATTTATTGATAAAAGTTTAATGTCAACTTACTTATAAAAATGAAAAAAAATTTTTTAAACATACACTGTACAATTGAACATCCGAGCCCTACTGACTATTAATGATAGTAAAGCATTTAAGGAAGTTGTGTCAAAAAGCAAAGGTTAACTCCAGGGATGTATGCTGCCTTAAAAAAAAAAGTTTCTTGTTTTCAGGAACCTACATGCCTGGCCTAGTTCTTAAAGCTAATTACAAAATCCTCTCTTCTACTGGTCCAGTTGTCCTGAGAGTTGTTTCTTCTAATAGCACTGTGAAAAGAAAAGAAATATTTGATGAGGTATCTGCATACAGCTCATTTCTAGTTCTTTGGAAGCAGGAAGAGAAGGCGGCAGTGCTCTAAGATGGTAATTCCCAGTCACAGCATTTGCTTCCATTCAACAATCTCTACAGGGATTGAAAATGTTTTTTCTGTTCACTTGCCCATAGGAAGTGCAGAGAAAAGTGTATTTGGTCCTGAAGCCATTTGTATTGGTAGAAAAGAATTTCTAGACATGGCAGGTTATGAAATACCTTGACGTGTGGGTTTGACCTAACTTTAAATAAAAGGACAAAAATAGATGTTAACTTTATAAAACTTCAGAAAGGTGCACAAAAAAAAAGGAAGCTTTTCCCTGGCATTTTCCCCATTTTCTTCTGCTGACATTTTCATTAGCATAGAAACAAGATACGTTTCTGGGGTGCTACAGCAGCCTCATAGCACAAAGAACATATAAGAATTAGGGGGAAAACAGAAGCTGGATATTCACAGTTCACTGTACAATGGCCCAATTAAGTAAAGAAAGACCTTTTTCCTCCTGCTTCTAGTATTGTCTTCACTCTCCTGGGCCATTGTAGCTCCCCAGAAACTTTTGAAATAATCTTCCAAAATACAAGAATTAATGTAAGTCAATTCCAGACCTCTCTCCCCAGCCCTTCCCCCCCCCCCGCATTCACCAGGGAGGTCTTCCTGCCCTCTCCATTGAAAGGGAGAAAAAGCGGAAAGCTGATCAGGCCTCTTCCCAGGAGGGCAGATAAAGGAATGCTGGGAAATGTAGTTCTTTCCCTGTTCCAGGGCTGTCTCTATAGGAACTATAGCTCCCAGGGCCCCCTGGTGGTTCTCAGCTCCAAGGCTGGATCTGCCCCTGCAAATGGGTCCCTGAGCACCTGCTTGCTTTGCTGATGCCTGAAACCAGCACTGAACCTACCTAAAATCTGCTGCATGCTTTTTAAAGTGTAAGTTTAGCACAACATATTTTCATTGAAAGCTGATTTGATCAAGGAATATTATCTGTAGTTAGTGAATTGAACTGCTGGTTTCTGCTGACTATTTCCTTTAGATTTTGCCAACAGGACCTCTCATCCTTTCTCACCTAGTTCTTGGGCTTAGACTGGAAGAGGAAAGCAGGTCTCTGCCTCTTTTTTTTTAATTCTGAGTCCATTTCTCAACTTTCAGTGAAGTAGCCATTTAACAAACTAGTTGAATAAGCTGAAATAAAGAAAATATTCTCTCTGCCACTTTGTAAGAGGCTTCTGTTATCACCATCTGGTTAACACTTGAACAAATGTACTTCCGGTGCTCAGCACAGTGAATTCCACCAGTTCAGTGGCTTAACTTTCTTTAGAATTTCAGCATAAACATGTACTACTTGAATATGAGTTAGTTTATTTTAATAGATTATACTATATTTAGGCCTTAACATAAGTTGTCAAAATTTCAAATGTAATTTTAAATAGGTTTATTTTTTGAAAGAAAAACTAATTTAAATATCACATCCTGATTTTTGTTTTTAAATCAGATGTATGCATTGGCAGATACAAAGTATTTCAAAAAGAAGCAATGTTGCCTCTTTTAAAAAACCCAACTTCCTTTTTTCAAAAGAGGTGCCCTTTATTGTTCACTTACATCAACTCCTCACATGGTAAAACTGGTCACTCTCTTTTCAATTCAGGTAGACGGCAAGAAATAAAAAATGGACAATGGATATTCTACCCGTTGTTAGGAGAGATCATAAATCCATCCCCACCTCTGGAATCATCCAGGTTATATAGTAATTAGTCTGTGTGTGGAGATGATACCAGCATGGCAACTTCTTTCCAGTACTGCACAAAAGAAAGGTATTAAATAAGTGTAATCTTAGGCTGTTTCCTGGAAGGCTGAAAATTGTATTGGGTAGGAGTGTGAGGGTTTGGTTCCTAAGTATTATAAGGAAGACGTTATGGAAGAACTACAGAAACTCATAGGCAAGAAAGTACCAGAATTTAATAGTATTTGTCAAATAACTCTGGAAATCATGGTTATACTTTTTTAATGTGTGACTTAAAATTTCTTTATTAGGGAATGTACTGGGAAAGTCAAGTATCAGACGAATCTTGATCTTTGTATAATGACAAATATTTACCTTTTGAAAAGGCCTCCTTGTTACATCACATCATTATGACCCTTTGTGGCGACAGAGGGAGCTGTCTTCTACAACAGCAGGGGCACGGTGAATGCCAGTTTCTTCCTGTTGTTACTGCATAGCACAAATGGATGAAGGTTAGGGGATCTGCGTGTGTGGATCTTCATCACCACCTGTATCGTAAGCATGCATATGCCGGCTTTCTGGGGTTTATAGTCTAGTCCAGTGGTTCTTAAGCAAGGGTGTGCAGAGGTCTTCCATGGGGTACATTAACTCATCTAGATATTTGCCTAGTTTTACAACAGGCTAGATAATGATTTTGTAAGCAAGTAGTTTTTAAGTGAGCTGAAACTTGGGGTACACAAGACAAATCAGACTCCTGAAAGGGGTACAGTAATCAGGAAAGGTTGAAAACCACAGGTCTAGCAGCTTGAAGCAGATTACCTAGCAAATAAATAAAAATTGCAAACTAACCTTAATATACTAAATAGAATGGATCTGAACTAGCAGATTTTTACCCAGAGAAATGATCCAAGCAGGCTGCAGGTTAATAGGGACCAAGCTGCACTTGCTTTACAGCTTGGAATCTCCCTGTCTTTTATTCACAGGCTAGAAATCCTTTAGCCTAGGTCCAGAACTTCCCCCAGGTCAGTCTTTGTTCTCAGATGTTTCCAAGAGTCTTCCTGTATGGGGAGTGAGGAACTCCAGATGATGTCACTCAAGGGGTTAAAGGGAGAGATTAAGGAAGATAAAAGCATAGCTGAGAAGTTAAATGATTTTTTTGAATCAGTCTTCACTGGTGAGAATATTATGAAGAATCACAGAAGTGTAGGACTGAAAGGGACCTCATTAGGTCATCTAATCCAGTCCCCTGCACTAAAGGTAGGACTACATGACGGACCAGTTCTGACAGGTGTTTGTCTAACCTATTCTTAAAAACCTCCAATGGTGGAAAGTCCACAGCGTCCCTAGACAATTTGTTCCAATGCTTAACCACCCTGACAGGAAGTTTTTCCTAACGTCCACCCTAAACCTCCCTTGCTGCAATGTAAGCCCATTGCTTCTTGTCTTCTCCTCAGCGGTTAAGAAGAACAATTTTTCACCTCCCTTCTTGTAACAACCTTTATTTGAAAACTGTTATCATGTTCCCCCTCAGTTTTCTCTTCTCCAAACTAAACCCATTTTTTCAATCTTCCCTCATACGCATGTTTGCTAGACCTTTGCTCTGCTCTGGACTTTCTCCAATTTGTCCATATCTTTCCTGAAATGTGGTGCCCAGAACTGGACACTGTACTCCAGCTGAGGCCATTATTGGCAGGCAGTAGAGTAGAAGAATTTCTTCTTGTGTCTCGTTTACAACACATGGAGAACAATTGATCACCTCCCTTTTTATAACAGCCGTCTGTGTATTTGAAGACAGTTATTAGACCTTCCCCGTCAGTCGTCTTTTCTTGAGAGTAAACATGCCCAGTGTTTTTAACCTTTCCTCATAGATCAGGTTTTCTAAACTTCTTATCAGTTTTGTTGCTTTCCTCTGGACTTTCTGCAATTTGTCCACAACTTTTTAAAGTGTTATGCCACAAACTGGACACAGTACTCCACCTGAGTCCTCACCACTGCTGAGTAGAGGGGGACAATGGCTTACTATGTCTTTTAGACTCCCCTAGAATATTCACCTTTTTAGCAACTGCCTCATGTTGTCTCCTATTCAATTTGTGGTCCTTTGTAACCCCTGATCCTTTTCAACTGTACTACTGCATAGCCATTGATTGGCCATTTTGTAGGTGTTATTGCTTTATTTATTCTCAGGGCCGGTGCTACCATTTAGGCAGCCTAGGCAATCACCTAGGGCACCAGAATAATTAGTGGGCACCGTTTTGCTGGAGGGAGCGGCAGGCTGCTCTGGTGGAGCTGACACAGTGGTGTCTGCAGATGGTCAGCTGCTCGCGCGGCTCCGGTGGACCTCCCGCAGGCACTACAGGGACCAGCATGCTGGGCAGTGAAATTGCCGTCCGCCTAGGGTGCTCAAACCCCTAGCGTTGGTCCTGTTTATTCTCAAGTAGAGTTTGCACTTGTCTTTATTGAATTCCATCTTACTGATTCGAGACCAATTCTTCAGTGCTTTGAATTCTAATTCTGCCCTCCAAAGTGTTAGCAATCCTTCCCATCTTGGTAGGATCTTCAGATTTTATAAGCATGCTTTTCACTCTACTATCCAAGTCATTAATGAAACTATTGAGTAGCTGCAGCCCCAGGACAGACCTCTGCAGGCAGTAGATACATCCCTTAGTTGGCCACAGAACCATTGATAACTACTCTTTGAATATGGTCTTTCAACCAGTTTTTTACCCACTTTATAGTAATTTAATCATTTCCCTAGTTTGGGAAATTTGTTCCATTTGTTCCATATGTTTCCAAGTATCAGAACTAGCTCAACTGGTATCTAAGTTAGCCACTGTTTCACAGGATGGAGGGCAGCAAATTTGTACATCTATTTTAAAAAGGGTCTGTGGGTGACTGGAATTACGATTCACAAAGCTTTGCATCTGTGCCTGGCAAATTTATTGAAATGACCATTTAAAAGAGAAAACAAAATGTTTGAAGGATCATGGTATGATAGGGTTTTATCAGCATGGTTTCTAGAGAGGAAAATGTCTCATTATTGTCTTAAAATTCTTTTCAGAGGGGTAGCCGTGTTAGTCTGTATCAGGAAAAACACTGAGGAGTCCTTGTGGCACCTTAGAGACTAACAAATGTATTTGGCATAAACTTTTGTGGGCTAAAACCCACTTCATCAGATGCATGGAGTGAAAAATACAGTAAGCAGTCTATATATCACAGCAGATGAAAAGATGGGAATTGCCTTACCAAGTGGGGGGTCAGTGCTAACGAGGCCAATTCAGTTTAAGGTGGAAGTGGCCAATTCTGAACAGTTGACCAGAAGGGGTGACTATCAAGAGAGGGAAAATTGCTTTTGTAGTGCTAACAAGGCCAATGCAATCAAGGTGAATGTCTCCCATTTCCAACAGTTGACAAGAAGGTGCGAGTATCAGCAGATAGAAAATGTATACCTGCTTATTGTATTTTTCACTCCATGCATCTAATGAAATTGGTTTTAGCCCACAAAAGCTTATGCCCAAATAAATGTTAGTCTCCAAGGTGCCACGAGGACTCCACATTAAAATTCTTTGAACGTATCAATGAGGTGGTGGATAAAGGAGAACCAGTTGATGTTTACCTGGACTCCAAAAAGGCCTTTGTCCAGGTCCCTCAATAAAGAAACTAAGTAGTCACGGACTTAGAGGCGAAGTATTCTTATGGATGAAAATCTGAATAGGAGTTAGGAAGCAAAGGGTTATGTCTATAGTGCAAGTATTACAGTTGCATCTGCTCAGCTGTGGTGTAGATTCTTGCTGCAGTGATGGAAAGGGTTTTTTTGAAATTCACTCCCTTGAGAGATGCTATCTAGGATGACAGAAGAATTCTTCTTTTGACCTAGTTGGTGTCTATACTAGGGCTTAGATCGGCTTGATTATGTTTTTTAGGAATGCGACTTTTTCAAATCTCTAAGCAGCATAGTTAGGTTGACCTAAGTTTTAGGTGTAGGCCAGGTTTAGGAGTAAATGGCCAATTTTCGTCTTGTCAAAATATAAACCATATGATGCCTCCAAGGTTACTAGGCTCCTTTTCGTTTAATGTATTAATGATCTGTAAAGGAGGGCAAGCAGTGAGGTAGCAAAATTTGCAGCTGGCACAATTCCTTAGGTTAGTCAGGACTAGAGGGAACTAAATAAGCTGGGTGAGCAGGCAACATGGTGACAAAGAAATGCAAATGGGAGATATAGTGTTAACTCCTTAGAAGTGTTACAATGTCCTAAGTTAACTGTATCAAATCAAGAAAAGGATGTGGGCATCCAACTCCCCAGTAAACATTCTAGAACCCAAAACCAATGCTTTGTGCATGAGGGCTGAGATCTGCACAAGGGGCCATAATCCTGGTGCTTTAAAACATGCCAATTATTCAAATATGTGTTTACTGTCAAAGGTATGCTAGAAGATAGTACTTAGCTTGTCATCTGCAAAGAACATTATTCCATTAATTCTTAGTGGGTGAGGAAGCTCCTTTTCTCCCCCTCTTCTGTTTATAATATGTTACAGCTAAAGGAATCTGGAAGTAAACTTTTGTGTGTTGCCTCTTTATTGGTTGTTTTTTCTCCTGAAGATATGATCCTATCTCTCTGGGTTTTATTTTTCAGGGCACAGATAACTCTGTCTTACTCTGACAGTGGCCCAGATATGTTTAGGCTAGTGTCGAGCATCCTAGAGGAGGCACACAAGCCAGAACCAGTTACAGATTGGTAAGTTTATACTGAAAACTTGCATGGTGTTGTGTCTTCCAGTTTAAAGTTTTATCTATTTTACTTACCAGTAGACATTTGACAAGACAAATTATGTGTTGTCTGATATAGTACTGAGTTTTAAGATCTCATCATTTAAATAAGCTATCATCAAGTTAAATTGGAAAGGTCTGTTACTAGTACTTCCTTGGAATAAACTGAAGTAGAAAGGGGCAGTCTTCTGTTCATCCTTCTATCAGCAGATGGCAGTTGGAAAAGAAATGAATGTCTTTCGTTACTTTAATTTATTAAGAGGATTAATGGAAGTATGTCTGTGGATATGTCTGAAGGTAGAGTTAGCTCATAATTCAGAACATTCTGAAATGTATTTGCAAAAAGAATAGGAGTAGCTGTTGCACCTTAGAGATTAACAAATTTGAGTATAAGCTTTCGTGGGCTAAAACCCACTTCATCGGATGCATGCAGTGGAAAATACGGTAGGAAGATATATATACGCACACAGAAGATGAAACAATGGGTGTTAGCATACACACTGTAGTGAGAGTGATCAGTTAAGGTGAGCTATTACCAGCAGGAGAGAGAGCCACACTTTTTGTAGTGGTAATCAAAATGATCCCTTTCCAGCAGTTGCCAAGAAGGTGTGAGGAATTGCTGGAAATGGGCATTTTGATTGCCACTACAAAAAGTGTTTTTTTCCCTTTCCTGCTGATAATAGCTCACCTTAACTGATCACTCTCGTTAGAGTGTGTATGGTAACATCCATTGTTTCATGTTCTCTGTGTGTGTGTGTATATATATATATCTTCCTACTGTATTTTCCACTGCATGCATCCGATGAAGTGGGCTGTAGTCCACAAAAGCTTATGCTCAAATAAATGTGTTAGTCTCTAAGTTGCCACAAGTAGTCCTGTTCTTTTTGTGGATACAGACGAACACGGCTGCTACTCTGAAATCTGAAATATATTTGTATTTCTAGATACTATAAAAATCTAAGGATTTTGAACTGATTGATCATTGCATCTAAATCATTTTGAGTAACTGGCCTCCAACTGAAGAATTTGACTGTAGCATAGATAGCCTTTTTCACTCAACTAAGCCAAATGTGGAAGGGTTTATAGAGGGAGTTTTAACTATATATACACAAGTCTATTAAAAAACTCCATTATAATACCTTCCCCATTTGTTTTAGTTGAGTGAAAAAGGCACTGTGCCAAATGCTATGGCAAAATTCTTCAGCTGAAGGCCAGTTACTCAAAATGATTTAGATGCAATGATCAATCAGTATAAAATCCTAAGATTTTTATAATGTCTAGACATACAAATACATTTCAAAAAGAACAGGAGTACTTGTGGCACCTTAGAAACTAACAAATTTATTTCAGCATAAGCTTTCGTGAGCTACATCTGATGCATCCGAAGAAGTGAGCTGTAGCTCACAAAAGCTTATGCTGAAATAAATGTGTTAGTTTCTAAGGTGCCACAAGTACTCCTGTTCTTTTTTTTGTGTGGATATAGACTAACATGGCTGCTACTCTGAAAATACATTTCAGAATGTTTTGGATTGTTTATCTATTTCCAAGATTTATGAACTATAATATCTAAGAGAACAAAAAATATCCCCTGAACAGTAGCCAGTCCTGCAAATCAGTATTTTTTCTTCAGTCACGGAAAAGGATAACATCAGAAACAAAACATTAGTGTTGTATCTCTTCCCATATCATCCATCTGTTTTGTCTTTTTAGACTGTAAAGTATTTGGGAGCAGGGACCAGATTTATGTTCTGTAAGGTGCCTAGTGTACTTTGGGGTCTGACTAAATAATACTTTTAATTATACAACTGTGCTGAAGTTTGCTAGTGGGATCTACACAAATCATATTGTAGGAACATGAAAGTTAAATTTCTACTATTTTTATTTTTCAAATGCAAAAAATATGTATTTGTATGTAGCAGAAGAAAATAACATGGTGCCTTGGGTGCTGTACTGATGAGTTGCTTATTCAAAAGACAATGTCCATTAAGTTGTGGGACTATGCCAGCAAAGGAGGTACTCCTTGTTATTACTGTGGTGAATTTTGGGGTGTCTTCCTTTATAAAGAGAAGCAATGATCTATTGATCAGGCATAGTGAAAAGAGCCATCATTTTGATTGCCATCAAGAAGGGCCCATGTTTTGGGTACTAGAAAAGGGAGTTTGTGATGCTTTCAGGTGCTACCCAGACCAGCAAGGAGTTATGTTATCACCTGCCCTGTGCCTTAAATGCTTGTGTGACACCAACAGCTGGCATTCAACATGCAGGTCACATTCTGGTTTCCGTTGGCAAGCTACTTTTTAACAGCGTGACTGCAAAACTTGCCCTGTCCCCCAAGTCCCAAATTTCCCCCAAATTCTGTTCCCTGTAGTGTCCCATCCTCTCCTGGAACTACTCCTTAAAAGAGATAGTACACAATAGCTCATTAGTTTAACTGGGGTTTGACAAACACTCTGTTTTAATCAAAACACTGAATTGGTTTATAGTAAAAACAAGTTTATTAAACAAAAGCCCATAGTTTTAAGTGATACCAAGTATAAGAAATAGAGAAAGGGTTACCAGCAAATGAGTAAAAATACAATTTTAAAATTAAAACTTAATTTCTGCAAGTTACAATCTTGTCCTCAGCAGGTTTCTCACCTATACGAAATACCCAGGGACTTCAAGCACTTGAGTTGAAGGATCCAACATTCTGTAATTTCAAGATCTCTGACCCCTTTAGCTCCTCAAGTGATGGTGCCTGTCAAGGTTCCTTCCCCACTCTGAACTTTAGGGTACAGATGTGGGGGACCTGGATGAGAAGTTCTAAGCTCAATTACCAGCTTAGTTCTGGTCTGGCTGCCACCACTCCCAAGCACTACTTTCCTTCCCTGGGTAGCCTTGAAAGACTTCACCAATTTCCTGGTGAACACAGATCCAAACCTCTTGGATCTTAAAACAAGGAGAAATGAACCATCCCCCCTCCTTTCTCCCACCAACTCCTGGTGAACCCAGATCCAACTCCCTTGGATCTTAAAACAAGGAAAAAATCAATCAAGTATTAAAAAAAAGGCTTTTAATTAAAGAAAAGAAAGGTAAAAAAAAAACCTCTAGGAGAGATTAGCATACCAGCTACTCTCACAGACAACAGATTTCAAACACAGAGGATGTTCCCCTGGGCAAAACCTTAGTTACACAAAAAAAAAATCCACATACCCTATTTGAGTGTTCCTCTAATTGCACAAGACAAGTTACAAAGAAATAAACACAAACCTATTTATTTCCTTCACTAATACTCACTACTTAATAAGAGGCTGAATTCTGGAGCTTTCCTACTCCGGTCAAAGTGAAACTGACCCAGACAAAGGGAACTTCCCTCCTCCCTTCTGAACCATCTTGTTCCCCCATTGGTTCTTCTGGTCATGTGTCAGCTAGGCTAGGTGAACTTCTTAACCCTTTACAGGTAAAAGAGGCATTAACCCTTAACTATCTGTTTATGACAGTGCCAAAATGGTTTTTCTCTCTCCCTATAGCTTCCCAAAGTTCATTGATCCTGCTTCGAGGCAGGAAGGCTTCCTGGAGATGCAGTTCCCATCCTCCCACTTGCTGTCCTTATGGATTTGTTTATCTTGCATGTAAATGTGTCTTCCTTTTGTCTGCCTGACAACCGGGCTGGTCAGACATGAAATACACAGTCCTTTGTCTAGGGCAGACTGGGTTATGCTCTGCTTGCCAAACTCATTTGAAGAACGTAATTTTAGCACAGCTGAACTCTTTGTACACAAGTCTGCATCCATTATGGAAGAATATTACTGAACAGTGAGGTTTTAGATTTCTGATAATATATTACATGCCATCTTTTGGGTAATTATCATGAGAAGAGCGTATTAGGTGTACTGAGTGTGTCAAGAGTTGCTGATGCAAAGTAGTGACCATCAGTGGGTCTCTATCTCAGAGTTTATGCAGAAAATTTGAAATACCAAATAGCTTGAGTTAAATGTCTGCTTTTAAGGCATACACTTCCTATTTTTACTATGCCTGATCATTTCTAAAATACATATGCTGGGAGGGGAAATTATTCCCCTCACCTTCTTCGTGCCCGATACCTCTCCATGTGGTGAGTGAAGTGGTTGCTTCAAGGGTGGGGTAACATACATTGTTGCAGCTTTTCTCCATTACCCAACTTCCTTCTGGTACCCAAAGGAGCTTCTCACAGAGATGTGATAGTATAGTGTTATATTACACTTCTTCAGCTCTATCCTGCACTGAGGGTCCTAGGGAACAAATTTGACCAGACCTGATGGCATACCTCCACTGGAACTGTGTGGCAGTTGGCTTGGGGAAGAACTAGAGACCCGGAACTAGTGCAGACATATAGAGCATGTGGATCTCTTGGAATTGGTAGGATTTGTTGGCAGGTCCTGCAGCCTCCTGACTGGGCTTCACTCTTTCTTGCACCCAAACATTTGGTGAGGAAATTCCACAAGGAGGATCAGAGTTCCTCCTCCTCCCTGCAAAAAATAGAATGATGGAGACTATATAGCTAACAGTGACTTTACTGACTTCTCTTAGATAGTTAGTATTTGGGGGGAAAAATCAAGAGAGCGATTTGCTAGTGCATTATTTCTCTTGAATTTTTATCTTCTCAATCTTAAAACATAATCAGTTATCATAGAAGGTTGCTAAGAGGAGAGGCCATCAGATGTTTTCAAGCACTGCAGGAGTCAAATCTGTATCTGGTGGCTTACAAATGTTGTTAAACTTCAAGCAGAATGATGTATATATTTTAAACAATGACTGGAAAACCTTATAGCAAGTGATTTAAACAAATGTTTTCTTGCTGGGGGCAAAAACATACTTTTCTTGAACAAGGAAAATGTAATTAAAAAAAGGAAATAAGGAATCAACTTTGCGGAGATGTTGGGAAAGTTAATTTTGTTTTAGAACTCTATGGAATCTTTCTATGGAAAGTGCTCTAGAAGTTCAAATGTCAATACAGAAACCCTTTAAGAATCAGTAATGAAGTTTCTGAAGATATGAAGAGCAAATAGTTGTGATTGAAGCACCATAATGTGACACATTAAAAGTAGACTAGAAAAAACAATAAAAAATAGACTTCAGGAAATAATTATCTGCTGTCAACAGTCTAGTATGCTAATAGTGTTTTATCACTAATTCCTGTGACAAAACTGCTTGAAATCACATCTTTAGCAAAGGTCTTAGTAGTAGCTTTGCATTTTGAAAAAAAACAACACTAAACTCTGAACAGAGCTATAATGTAACATGAATGTGTTTGGTCATTCCTAAAAGTGCAATTCTATTTGTTACAGGAATTATCTGTTGAGATTGTTTCCCCCTATTTTGGCATCTGACACTGGAAACAATGGTGACTTGTCAGGTCTGTCTTCTGAGCACCGTTTACAAAGTAAAGATTTTCCAAACCCGACTGGCACATGGAACTGTTACCAAGGATACTTGCAAAAGTTATCTGCTGTGGAGACTTCACACAGAGTATTTGACAACCTTCATCTTATAGAGTCTTTGCTTTCTCCTTCTGACCTTTATATTCAGCCATCTGCTGGAATCTTGAACATTTATTCTGAAAATCCTGCTTTTGAAAATAATGCCATCTTTCAGCAAGAAAGATTAGTGTTTCAGAATGTACAGTTAATCAGCATGTGTGCAATTATCATAAGATGAACTTAAATGGAGACCGTGAAAAGAACTGCTCTGATTTTATTTATTTTTCTTCTCAGTTTCGAATTAAAGATGGCACTGGTATTCAGAAAGAGTATTGGGAAACTGACCGAGCAAGAGGCAAACCTATGAAAAATGACCAACAAGCGCAGGCAAAGTACTCCAATGATTTATCAAGTCCACCTACTAATGGCACATGGGACAAAGTGTTCCAGGACAATCATTTGGTTTCTAAAAGATATGAAAATTTTACAACTTCTTGTAAATCACAGCCATCTAGTCACCCACCGCTCTATTTTTTCAATCAACCATTTACTAAAGAAAATGGTTTTCCTGGAGGAACAAATAGAAACCTGCAGGAAGCTCACATGCAAAATGGCCAGAATAGCTTCAGTTTGAGGGAAACCTGTAATAACATTGAATATAAGAACCGTATTAATCCTAAAGAATGCTTTTATAAATCTTGTGACTATCGTTTACTTCTAAAAACTGCTCTACAAAATAGAAATTTTCATTCACTTTGCGATGGCCATACTTCTTTCTCATTAATGTCTGATTTTAAGCAAAATGGCCTATTTTGTGAGGAATCAAGTGCACCATACTTTGCCTTTCCAATTCCTTTAAAGAAATGTAGGCCTCGAAGAAATTGCCTTTGGCCTGCTAATGAGATTGGTATTCAACTGGATAAGTGTTATTTACAGTGCAGAACTCTGAAGGAGGAGAGGAAAAAGGTAATAATCTATACCATGATAGACTTGTATGTAGGAGGTGATTATAAAGGAACAGCTAGGTAGAGTAGAAATTCCTGCAATATACTAGTGAAAAGGAACAAGTCTTGCTGCCTTTTTGAAATATTGTGACTTTCATTGTACTCTAAATATTTTGAGCCCCATCTACAACAATCTATTCTGAGTCTACACAATTGTAAGAAGATACCAGACAGTGTGACTGTCGTACAATTGTGCATGACACTGAGGTTCACCTTTTTGTTTTTCAGCTGCACAGAAGTTAGGGCAACTTGTTCAGCAGTAATTTTCTTGAAATAAATTACACTTGCCACCAATGGTTACTTAACCAAGTACCCTCTTTGGCCACAGTGTCTTATGTTATCTGGTGACATGGATCCTATACTTTGGTTCATGTTGTTCAGTGCAAGCTCAGTAGCCAATAGTTACCACCATCCATGGATCGTGGAAGAGATCACTGATGTAAGCCTGGATGGTTGATAAAGCAGGACCTTTATTAGTCCAGCTCTTTTTGGATAGTGCTCAGTTTGGCATGAACGGAGGGAGGGCCAAGAGGATGGTTGTTTATATCCAGGGATGGCTCTAGGCACCAGCAAAGCAAGCAGGTGTTTGGGGCAGCTCATTTGCAGGGGTGGCAGGGATCCAGCCTGGGAGCTGAGAACCAACAGGGGGCCCTGGGAGCTGTAGTTCCTTGATTAGCTCCCTGCATATAGCACCAACCTTGGTGCAGGGAAAGAACTACATTTCCCAGCATTCTCTTGGCCGCTATCAACAGGAAAGGGAGGGGGAGTGAGGTAGCTGAGACCTCATGCTGCAGCTTGGTGTGAATGGAGAGCTGCACTGGGAAGGGCAGGGAGACCGCGCCCCCATCCACTCCTTCCCAATTTCCACCCCCTCACCAACCTCCCCCAGAAATCCCAAACCATCCAACCCCCCTGCTCCTTGTCCCCTGATTGCCCCCTTCCGGGACCCCTGCCCCTAACTGCCCCTCAGGACCCCACCCGCTATCTGTCCCCTGCCTGCCCTGGCTCCCATACACACCCCCACCCCCTGACAGACTCCTGGGACTCCTATGCCTATCCAACTGCTGCCTATTCCCTGACTGCAGCCCCCAGAACCCCTGACCCATCTAACCCCCCTCTCCCTGCCCCTGATTGCCCCCAAACCTCTGCCCATCCACCCCCCCGCTCCCTGTCCCCTGACTGTCCCGACCCCTCTCCACACCCCTGCCCCATCCAACCCCCCCTGCTCTCTGTTCCTTGACTGCCCTCTGGAACCCCCTACCCCTTCTCCAACCTCCCAGCCCCTTACCATGCTGCTAAGACTAGCGTGTCTGGCTCTGCACAGAGCCGGACATGCTGCCGCAGACATCTTGCTGCACTCCCCCATGGAGCACACAGCCCTGCCCGCCCCCAGCGCTGCCGGCTGAGGCTGCAGGGAGGAGTGGGGGGCAGAGGAAGATCCAGCTGAGCTGCCCTGTCAGCTGCGCCACACTCTGCATTGGGAGGAAAATCCTGAACCTTCTGAGAGTTTGATCGCTATTTAAAACCCCCAAAGCCGGACATGTCCGTGATAATACGAACATATGATAACCCTAGTTGTATGCTCAAGGAGTAGGCTTTGGCCCAGATATCCCCTTCAGAAGACATCACCAGACTGGATTAGGGATACTGGTGTGACTTCACCTTGCAGCCCCCAAAGAAGGAATTGGGGGGACTAAATAGACAGTGCCGTCTATAAATGAAGCCTAGCAAGGGAGGTACGTGGATTCCACTAGAATTTAAAATGAAAAGTAAGGGAGGGGAAGCTCTGGACCTGGGAAGCTTTAGATACAGTACCAGGTACGTAGGAGGATATCCACTTCTGAGCCATGGAAGCAAAAATTGACTTTTCCTTTCCAAATGTAGCTAATATTCAGAAAGGAAATCTAGCACCTGCCTTCCAGATTTGAACACCTCAAAATTCAGGAGTGCTCAAGCTCAGTTTGGGCAGCTGTTACTTCATTTCTCCCAAATCAAATATACTGATCCACTGTAACTTGCTGTAGAAAAAGTAGGATAATATGGAGCAAGAAATGCTTCCCAGTGGTTATTAGGACTGGAACTGCTATTTTCAACAGCCATTGACTTTAGTTTTATTTGTTTAAAAGGAAGACAGTGATATTGCATTGGCAAATTCCCCATAGAAACAAAGAGTGGAACAAAAGAATAATAAAGGCACCTCAGCTTTTCCTCATTTATGGAGGACAGTCTTATAATATGCATCCAGATAGCCTCCAATCACACAAGCTGAAAATTGTTGCACTTTACTGCAATTCTGTAACTATATGGGAACCAATCCTGTCTGTGTTCTGTGCACATCCAAAATTCCTGCTGAATGACCCACCCTCAGAGCGAGTTACCAGTGTCCCAGGGCTGGGACAGCAGGATGGTGCAGGTGGGGAGGCGGTGAGAGAGCCCAGGGCTGGGGTGTCAGGGAGTACGGGTGGAGGGGGGGAGGCCCAGAGCTGGGGTGGCAGGGTGTTTGTGTGTGGGTGCTGAGGGGGAGACCCCAGGGCTGGGGCAACAGGGGGGTGCGGCAGGGAGCCCAGGGCTGGGGTGGGGGGCAGCCGAACATTTTTTTGCTTGGGGTGTCAGAAAACCTACATCCGGCCCTGTTTATATCTGACTTAAAATATAAGAGGGATGTCCCTCTAAAATACAGTCTGTTGGCTTTGTCCCATCTTTATTTGCCTAGGCCTATTGTCATGGGTGACTTTGATGTCCACGTAGATGACTTTTCAGAGCTGATATCTTCTCAAAGCCAATATGTTAAACCTGGGATTCTCCTTGGGGATTTCAAACACAACCACTACAGCAATTGAGGACATCTCATGTACTTGCTAGTAGTTCCTGGATTTGAGTCTCTAAGAGCCCTTAACACAGTTTTCTCAGTAGGCAGTTGTGAATTCATATTGCTAATTAGGTGTGACAAAGCTAGAGTTTAACCTTCCAAGGATTGTGCAAGATCCCTCTATTTCCTTGGGTCTGTACCCAAGATTGATTGTTGGTTACAGATGTTGATTCTAGATTTATGCTCTAAAGTAGTACTTATTTTTACAGCCATTTTTTAGCAGTTTGAAGTTTAATAATGACTTCTTATTGTTTTAAATGCCTCCAGAGACTTAAACAGCAGACACATCTCATGCATCTACATAGTGAAAAAATAGAAAAGCTGAGGCTATCAGATAAAACTGTTCTAAATATTTTGAAGGTATGTGCTTTCTCTTCAGATTGAAACTGATCTTGCAAGACACTTTCCAGGAGCACAAAGATCTAACTCAGATAAGACTCCTGTTTCCCAACTTCCTGCTAACCCTTCAGAAGTGGATCGTTTGATTATGTACCAGTTATCAGAACAGGCCAGAGTAAGCATACTTACAGCATGGAATGTTCTGCAAGGATGAGTAACATCAGGTTATATGTTTGTGGGTTTATTATTTTGTGGAGGATTTGAAAAATTAACTCTTTTGGTGTTTGCAATATATTCGGTAGGTGCTCACCTTAATAAGAAAAATGGAAAGGCTTCGTGGTACTCCTCTCCATGAGAATATATCCAAAACTCTAGAACGTTATTTGGAAGCCATTCATGTTACACAAGCGAGGTGGAAAGATGAGATTGATAATGCTGCTGATCCACAGAGACAAGGAGCACCTTGCTATAATAATGAAAATGGTAAATACTTTTGTTTGCTTTGTAGTTCCACATTTCAATTTGTAACACATTTTAAATGTTGTCCTGGCAACAGGTAGACTTACTCCATTAAACAGAAACTTTCTCTATACGTGGGCTTTTGACTTTAAAAGAGAAAAATCCCTCACTTGTATCAGGTAATTTCTACATAGACTTAACTGTTTTGTGGTGTTGATTTTTAGACCCCTTCTTGTCATAAGATATTTTCTCAGTTAAAAAAAGCCTTCTTTGTTATATTAAATAATCAGACTTTGTTAAAGACACTGGATGAATTCCTGCTTGTTTCAGTGCATGCTGTTAGTTAACAAGTAGAGTATATGAGAGTTATCACTGTAAAAAGGTAGCCTATGACTGGGAATTGATACCAAACAAAAATATCTGCCAAGTAAGCAATTCAGCGTCCTTAAGCAGGTTATACTCATTTTAAAAAATTGAGTTTCTTCATTAATAGTGATTGAGAGTGAACTTTCATCCTTCTTAGCTTACAGAGTAAAAATTCTCTTGGTCTTACACTGCTCGTTAATTGATGTTTTGTCTATCACAAAACCACTACAGTAACTCCTCACTTAACACTGTAAAGTTATGTTCCTGAGAAATGCAACTTTAAGTGAGACGATGTTAAGTTAATCCAATTTCCCCATGAGAATTAATGTAAATGAAGGGATTAGGTTCCAGGGAATTTTTTGTTCGCTAAACAAAAGGCTATATAACACACACACACACACACACACACACACACACACACACACACACACACACACACACACACACACACACACACACACACACACACACACACACACACACACACTATAAATTTTAAACAAACAATTTAATACGGCTACACAGTGATGATGACTGTGAAGCTTGGTTGAGGTGGAGGAGTCAGAGGGTGGGATATTTCCCAGGGAATGCCTTACTGCTAAATTATGAACTAACAATTGGCTGAGTTCTCAATGATTAACTCTCATACTCTACAAGGCAGCAGGGAAGGAGGGAGGGCAGATAGAGACAAAGACACACTGTGTGTGTGTGTGTGTGTGTGTGTGTGTGTGTGTGAGACAGGCTGTCTGGTGTGTGTGTGTGTGTGTGTGTGTGTGACAGAGAGAGAGAGAGGGAGAGGGAGAGAGAGATGTGCATTTCCCCTTTAAGTACACTTCCTTGTTACTTAGATCAGGTTGCAGAAACCAGCTGCTACCAGCAAGTTCCCTCCATCCTGACCCCTGTTGTGTTTCCACCCTGCTCTATGGAAGATGGGGTAAGCGGGACGCAGGAGCGGGAGGGGGGAAACACCCTGACATTAGCCCCCTCTTCCTCCCGCCCTCCCCCTGTACAGCAAGCAGGAGTCTCTGGGAGCAGCTCCAAGGCAGAGGGCAGGAGCAGCACATGGTGTGGGAGGAGGGAGAGCTGCTGCACAGGGAACTTAGGGGAGCTGCTAGGGGGGCTGCTGGTCCACGCTGGTTACACCCACCCACCAGCTGGTGGCAACGGGCTGCTCTTCCTGCAAGCAGTAGACAAAGCAGGTGGCTGCCAAATGATGTTAGAAGGGAGCATTTCCCAATTTTAAATGAGCATGCTCCCTAATTGATCAGCAATGTAACAACGAAACAACATTAACCGGGATGATTTTAAGTGAGGAGTTCCTGTACAAATTTGGCACGATTGACAGCTTCTGCTGAGGAATGGCAAGCCAGAATTTTTGATGACACTGGTGAATCAAAACCAGGTGTTGTTGAGATCACATCTATCCAATTTGGAGAAACCAAAAAAAAAAGTTTGTTTTATATTTTGTTTTTGCTTTATTAAAAAAAAAGGGAGAAGGATAACTCATAATGTAAGATAGAAGTCAAGGATCCTAAGATTAAGCATATTGTGGGCTAGTGCTATCCTGCTAGCAATGAAAAGAGCAGGCTTTACTCCCCAAATCTTGGGGTTGAAGAGTTGGAGTTCACCGCCAAGAACAGTAAGTAAATTCTGCATAAAAAAGTCCAGACTCCAAAAGTGGAATCCAAAGTCACAGTTGAAAAAATAAGACCATCCTAATCCTGTGGACTTTTTCCTCTTAAAGATGTCAGATAGACTAGATAAACTGTCATAACCCCACCACCCCATACACATTTGAGCGAGTAGACAGATTCTTGTAGACTTCCACTGCAATTGCCTTATTCCAAACAGGGACGGAAGAATTGACTCTTTAATGACAAATATCTCTGGCAGTTTTATCCATGCTAGCCCCAATCACATTTCCAGCCAGAGTCTATGTGGATAGTGCACTAGTTAAAAGGCAGCTTTGGCTTCATTCGTGGGATTATATTTTCAAGCAATTGTGATCTGTGTAACCAGAGGAGAATGGCAGAGAATTTCAAGTAGAAAAAGTCTGTCTTCCTCCACACATTCTCCAGAAATACCATACATACTTTAAATCTTGCATCTCCTTCCAACAAGTCCAGATGCAATAGGAAAGACCATTCATCCTATACAGGCAAACTGAAGATTAGATCTTGTAGGAAACAAGGCAAGAGTTATCTTTCAAGGTGTTTTCTCCTTTGTGACTTTTTGATTTGTTATGATTATCCACAAGGAATAAATATCTTACACAGAGCAGTATATCATGGTTGACCATGTTAAACGTTGCAGAGAGAGCCAGGATAAAGGAGGAAGGCTGCCCTCCAACCATCTTCATCAAGAGAACATCCATCTGTGCCAATAATACAGTGTTTGCTCCATGTTCTTGGCTGAATCCAGATTGCATAGAGTCCAATATCTTGGTTTCAGACCAATGAGACTGAAAGTGGTCTATTGCTAGCTTTCTGGGAACCCTAAAGATTTCATAGTGGATACTAGCCAAGTCCAATACGTCCAGGGTGTAATTCAGTCTGTTCTGTGATTGAAGGCTGAAGGGTGGACATACTCACTGAGTAAGGCATTGGCTTTCTCCATCTAGTGAAGCTCTCATTTACATTTTTTAAACCAAGCGGGAAGGGTAGGTATAAAACTTGCAGGTTTGGGATTAAATCTCCTCTAGGGTGTGCAAGAATTCCTGTGTTGTGAATGGGCTGAACTCAATGAATGACAAATAAGCTTATGCTCAGATAAATTTGTTAGGTGCCACAAGTCCTCTTGTTCTTTTTGTGGATACAAACTAACGCGGCTGCTACTCTGAAACATGTGATTGTCACACTATCTTGAAGGAAAGGAAATTGTTAGTACAAAGTTCTCCTTTTTCTTTGATTTGTACATTAGTACCATTTGTTACCAAGAACTCATGTTCTGGAATCTGAATTTATCTCATAACTTAGGTGCATTGGAAAGCCTAGAACATAACTAAAGAAATATTGGAAATATGGTTCTTTAATACCAGGATGCAGTCTTTCCTGTGGGATTACATTACTATAATACAAAGTGTTGGCTGAATTCAAGAGATTTTTGTCTAACTGATAGATGTCATGGTTGTATATTAGTTCTGTTGTGATGTGGTTGCATATTCTTGTCTTTTTAGATGTTCTTACTCTAGCAGCTGCCATTAAAGAGTTAGCTGTTTCCACACGCAAGGCTTGTACTGCTTTATGGTGTGCCCTGCAGATGACTACCAAAAACCTGCTTAAGCACGGAAGTGAAACAGAAGGAGGTTTGAAAGGAAACAGCACACAAGAAAAAAATAGTGCAGATCCTGAAAACCAGGGAAGTAAAAAGAAAAACATGAGAAACCCATGCAGATTTCTGAATAACTGTGCAGGGAAAGAAAGAAAGAAAGAAAGTGAATTGACTTGTGCTATGGAGAACTGTTTTGCTAGGTCATCAGAAAAAATAAGAATAACCAGCTGATCAGTGCTGCAATTTTATTACTGTGATTCTAGTGTTGACAAATATTTATTGTAATAGTGTTATTGCAGTTGTAATATTGCTGGTATTACAGAGTCTTCTATGTAAGATAAAGATTTTATTAATAAGGGGAACTGGGCAATAGATGACCATTTTCTCAACCACTTAGCCAAAGCTACGTATCAGCTGTGGCTCAAGCCATGACCTGAGAAACCAGTGAGTGGCTATGATCATTTTGATTTTTTTCTTCATTTTCAGAAACATTCCATATTTATTTTAATGTTTTGATTAAACGTTCATTTAAAATTCTGTTTTAATAAGATACAGTTGTATCTTTTGCCCAATCTTCCTAGTAATCAGATTTAACAATTTACTCAGGAACTATGTATATTATATATAAATATATACACAGTATATAGGGGATTTTTGAGGAGTAGGGATGTTTGCAAGATATTTACACAAAGCTAACTATACTAGGTTACCAAAACCCTTTAACAGATTTGTTTTAGCATGAGAAAATTTCATATGTTTAATTGCTATTACTAATCTTGATTCTGTTGCTTAGGCAATCACAACGGTTACGTATCAATGTGACTGTAAAGTGAGAATTAGAAAAGGATGAATAATTCATACTTTGATCTTATCACCCTACTTATGAATATTTTAATGCTTTATCAATTGTGTCTTAATGTTAGATTGTCTTTCACAATGTACTAATTACCAAGTATGTTCTTAGGTGTTAGTATATTGATTGGTTTTGGAGAGCAGTTCTTGTTTTAAAAAAAAAGAATTATGTTACGGACAGGAAAAAAACATTTAAAGACTTAAAATGAAGATTTTTCTGTTTCCTAATGTTATGATGTTGAATTTGACACTTTCTCGATAAATATATAATTCTCTTTGCCTATACATGTGCTTGCTAAATATTGCAAACAGTCTGTAATTTTGGACCTGTGAATGTTTCTAGAACATCTGTAGTCTTATAGTTGTATTAATACCAATACAGTATCAATGGTAGTACCATTGTTAATGGTAATGAGGTGATGAGTCCATCATTTTGTAGAATGGAAAATCACTAATGCCTCATTTTGATCCACTGATTAAACAAAGGAATTATTAGAAGGCAGAATCTTGTTAAATGATGCTCCACTTTTTCTAAAGAAAATTTAATCATTAATGGATGGTTTCAATGGACATTTTAAAGTCTTATTCTAAAACTAAAAATTGGTACTGAAGAGAATTATTTTAGTGCTGCCTGAGTGCATTTTGTGTGCATGTGTGTGCAATCTGTTTGCACTAATATCTGAAGGTCAAATGTGTTTTTGTGAAACTATAGTCGGTGGTTTGAAAATGTTTCAGAGTTCACAGTATTTGAGTTGTTGATAGAATTCTAAGTTTTTGGTTATGATTTTATGTTAACAGGAAATAGAATTTGAAAGTCTTGATTTGCATTACTGTTTACAAAATAATTGGAGTCTTGCAGGATTGTTTTGTAGCATTGGATGTATTGGGCATTGTAGTGGGGTGACCACCCGCTCTGGACCTAGAGGGATTGGAAAAGCGCTGCAGAAAGCTGGGGCTGGGCAAGGTAAAACCCCAGCTTACTTGGGGGAAGGGGCTGCAGCTGAGACCACGCCCCAAACTAAGGAACTGGGCCTTATAAGGAGGCCAGGGCAGCCAGCGGGTGCAGCCTCTCTCTGATTGGAGAGGGAGACAGGCCTGGCTGCTGGGGAACTCACCCAGAGGACCTAGTGGGAGGCAGGGCTGGGTAAAGGCCTTAGGAGCTGGGAAGCCCTAGGCGAGTAACTCCTCAGGCTGCAGGGCCTAGTTTTAGGCCCACCTAGGTATTGGGCTTGCAGAGGGGAAGCCAGATGGTGTGTGAAGGCAGCCAATCCAGAGCCCTTGTTGCCTGTGATGATTGGCTGATAACCTGCAGTCTGCCCCAGGGTGCGGGGGCTAAACAGAGACTGACAGTAGCCAGGACTGAGGTGATGTGGGGGTTCCCCTGGGGTGGGGAATCCCAGTAAGACTGTGGGGTACTGCAGGAGGCAGAACCCTGGGATAAGGGCACCGGGGTCCTGGGAGGGACACGGAGCCAACAGCAAGCGGATCACCGGCCTGTAGAGGGCGCCCCTGGGTCCAAGAGCTAATTCCCGAGGATAACCAGCAGGAGGCACCACAGGGGTGAGTGTGAGCTGTGCTACAGGCATATTAGGTCCTTATAGTTTTGTTTGTATGTAAGTTATTGTAAAGGAATGTGATCTTAATCAGTTCATAATATAGTTAATGTGCCTTTAAAAGTCTTATTTTTCAAAAATGGTAGGTAACTGTGTATGGTCACTTAAGCTTTTGGTTGCAATTTAGTAATACATTGAAAGGGTTTAATGTAGCTGCATTTGACTATAGCTACCGTAGCATATGGTATTAGTGTTTTTCTCGCGTAATATTTGATGGTCCAGTTATAGACTCTCTAACATGTATAAGGCACCGTAGCTGTTGAGAGTTGCCCGAAGTCAAATGTATTAATGACTGAGTTTAGTTGTGTTGCCCACAAATGCAACATGGCCACATTTAATTCTTTTTGACTTGATCTGCCTGTGTTCTTAAAATACGAACTATCTGATGGTCATTTTAGTATGGGAAGTTTTTTGCCCAGTTCTTGAAATACTTTTAACAATTAGCATCACTGATATGTAAAAACAAGACTTTAGTTCTGTTTCTGTTTTGTTCCACACTCTTCCATATTTCAGGGGGAAAGTCCAGTCTTTTGGAAGCTGAGCAGTTTGAATTTGGGATTACAGTAGCTTTATGCAGCCATACAGTGTCCCGAATTGACTACTGTTTGACTTGATAATGAAAAGCAATTTCCATAAATAATCCATTCAGTCCTTCACACCGTTCAGTGTAATTTCCTTTCTGCTTTGTTAGGGCCTAATCCTAGTCTCATTTGATTGACTTCAGAGGAAGCAGACCTGGGTTATTAGGTAGCCGTCTGGATTAAAGTGGATAGTGGTTTGTGAGTTTTTCAGTTTGTGAAGCAAACAAACAGTATATAGTATATACATATACTATACATGCTGACCTTACACGGGTACAAGATACCACTTACTCTGCTCTAAGGGCTGGAAAGCCAGAAACTGGGGCTGCCCTGTGGGCTGCAACTACACCAGAGCTGGGCCCTCCCATTCTGTTGACAGGCTGGATGTACGTGACTGGAGGAGGCAAGAGGGATCCTCGCTGTACTGCTATGAGGACAATTAAACCTGTTCCTTCTCTCTTTAGGGGGCAGAATATATCCTTCCTCTCCAACCAGCTGGGCTCTCACCTTCCCCTCCCTCCCATACAGTCATCAGAAAAACCTAGGACTTCTGAGTGATGTCCAGTGCTTGGGGCCTAGACACCAGAAGTGACAGCCGGATCCCACCCCTGGCCCAGGACAGTTGTTTTTGGTGTTAAAAGGCCCCATCGTTGCAGTGGACGCAGGCCAAGGATAGTAGTTAGCTCAGTCCGGTGACCTAATGGATGAGGCCACACCACACACATCCCCACCCCAGGGCAGTCCCATGCGAGAGCCTGAGAACCAGGATCCATGAAGCGACATTTCCCGCCCTGCCCTGACAGGTGGGCTCTGCAGATGATGGTGGAGGGCAGCGGGAGGGAAGGTTGCACTAGTGCTGCCTGGGCTGTATCTTCACCAAGGGTAAATGGAGGGGGTCAAACAGCCTGTGCCTGACACTCCGCAGTGCTACAATCACTGCGAGGAGAAGTCAAATGCTGCACCAAGGCTGGTGAGTTCCCCGTGAATTCCCATGTGAGCACACACTGCCACTGTCCTCCACACACTGTGCATGAGCACACACACAGTGCCACTGTCCTCCACACACACACTGCCACTGTCCTCCACACACACACCACACACACACACAAACACCCCATGCATGCTGTGCACACATAGACTGCAATGAAAGAGACACAAAGTGCACACTGCGGAGACAGCCTGTTTGTTTCCAGGTTGCTTTTATTTCCACAGCTACTGACGTGTGATGTCTCTGCTTTCCGTGGGCAGAAATGCAGTGGAGGAGAATCTCATGTCCCTGAGCTGCAGGTGCCAGTAGCAGGGAAAATGCAGAGCACTGAAATCTTACAACACTCAAAAATCATTTCCCACTGTGGGTTGGGGTGTCCAGGAGGACCCAAGGGAAGAGATTAGGGGGAGAGGAGGGTGGGGTAACCAAGGTGCACTATGGGAATGAGGGATTTAGAGACCCTGAGAGGATGGGTGGGTGTGGGTTGCAGGGCCCCATGGTGGCTGAAAAGGGGAACCCAGCAGGTTAGGGGGTAGCAGAGATTGGAGATGAGGAACCTCACACCTTGGGGATGGACTGGGACAGTGGGATGCTGGGAAAGTGGGGCCCAGCAATGGCGAAATGGGCTGGAGGTAATTGGGAGGGAGGAGGTCAGGGTCGGGACACTAAGGATGGGGGAGGGGTGCTGAGGATGGGGTGGGAGGATGAGGCGGTCGGGGGCGGGGTGCTGAAGATGGGGTGGGAAAGGAGGAGTTCAGGGGAGGGGAGCTGAGGGGGAGATTGAGAGCGGGGCACTGAGGCCAGGGGTGGAAGGAGGTGGGGCCAGGGCACTGAGGGTGTGGGGGTGTGGGGGAGGAGGAGGAGGTGGGGCCAGGGCACTGAGGATGGGGTGGGAGTAGGAGGAGGTCAGGGGCAGGCAGCTGAGGGTGTGGGGGAGGAGGTCAGGGGAGAGGCACTGAAGGTGTGGGGGAGGAGGAGGAGTTGGGGACAGGGCACTGAGGATGCTGGGGAGGAGGAGGTGGGGCAGGGCACTCAGGACGGGGGAGGAGGAAGGAGGTTGGGGCGCGGTACTGAGGATGTGGGAGGAAGAGGAGGAGGTCAGAGGTGGGGCACTGAGGATGGGGTGGGAAGAGGGAGAGGGCACTGAGGATGGGGGCGGGGAGGAAGGAGGTTGGAGGTGGGTCCCTGAGGGTGTCGGGGGAGGAGGAGGTTGGGGGCGGGGCATTGAGGACGTGGTGGGAGGAGGAGGAGGAGGAAGTGGGGGCGGGGCAATTAGGTGGTTGGGGAGGAGGAGGTTGGGGCGGGGCAGTGTGTGGGGGAGGAGGAGGTGGGGACAGGGCACTGAGGACGGGGGGGAGGAAGGAGGTTGGGGGCGGGGCACTGAGGACGGGGGGGAGGAAAGAGGTTGGGGCGGGGCCCTGAGGGTATTGGGGAGGAGGAGCTCGGGAAAGGGCACTGAGGATGTTGTGGGAGGAGGTTGGAGGTGGGGCACTGAGGGTGGGGGCAGAAGGACGAGGTGGGGATAGGGCACTGAGGACGGGGGAGGAAGGAGATTGGGGGCAGGGCACTGCGGGTGTGCGGGAGGAGGAGGTTGGGGCGCAGCTCTGAGGATGGAGGAGGAGGTCGGGGCGGGGCAGTGAAGTTGTTGGGGAGGAGGAGATGGGGCAGGGCACTGAGGACGTTGTGGGAGGAGGCGGGGCGGGACACTGAGGATGTGGGGAAGGAGGAGGTTGGGGCGCAGCGCTGAGGGTGGGGGAGGAGGAGGAGGTGGGGGCGGGGCAGTAGAGCAGCAGTACCACCCGCTGGCCAGTCAGGGTAAGGCACAGAGCAGTATCCCCCTGGAGAGGCAGTGACACCTGGTGGCCAGTCAGGTTAATACACAAAGGGTGTTTCCCAGAGAGAAGTGACAAGCTGTAGTCAGCAGGGGCAGCACCATCCTCTTCCCCGGGCAGTGCGGGGGGCGGGGCGCTGAGGTGGAGTAGACTGAAGACTGTGGCAGCTGCGCGCCCCCCTTGTCGCCATGAGTCCTGCCACTCTCTGTGGCCCACCTCCTGCAGCTCCTCAGTGACGCGTAAACCCCGCCCCCTCTCTTCTGAGGCCCTGCCCCCTGCCCAGGCCAGAAGCCAGAGCCGGGGTGTGTGACTGCTGCGCTAGCTGGTACCATCGGGCAGGCAGCCGCAGCGCTGCCCCGTCTTGTCGTCCTGCTGCCTGGGGCTGTGACTGCTCCTCAGCGTCCAGCTGCTGCCCTTTGACTGCTGCCTGGGTAGGGAGCTGGGCAGGGCTCCAGTGCCAGTAGAGTCCCCGGGCAACAGCAACCATGGGCACAAAGGGCTCCCCCAAGCTTGCCAGGCACCAGTTAGATGCAGAGGGGGGTGTCTATGGGGGGAGGAGATGAGCGGGGGGGGTCTGTTAGGAGCTGGCTGGGGTGCTGTCTGCGGGGGAATGAGGGTCGCTGGCTGGGGAGGTCTCTGCAGGGAGCAGGTATGAGTGGGAGGTCTGAGGGGCGCTGGCTGGGGGGGGTCTCTGCAGGGGGAGGGGATGAGTAGAAGGTCTGAGAGGCACTGGTTGGGGGGGTCTCTGCAGGGGGAGGGGATGAGTGGTGGGGGTGAGGCCCCGGTTGGGGGGGGTCTCTGTGGTGGGAGGGGATGAGCGGGGGGGTCTGACGGGCACTGGCTGAGAGGGGTCTCTGTGGGGAGAGGGGATAAGCAGGGGGAGGGGCGCTGGATGGGGGGGTCTCTGTGGGAGGCAGCGGATGAGTGGGGGAAGGGGAGCTGGCTGGGGGGGGTCTCTGCAGGGGGAGGCGATGAGCCGGGGGGTCTGAGGGGCACTGGCTGGGGGCGTCTCTGTGGCAGGAGGGGATGAGCAGGGGAAGGGGAGCTGGCTGAAGGGGTCTCTGCTGGGGGGAGGGGATGAGTAGGGGGAACTGAGAGGCATTGGCTGAGGGGGCTTTGTGGAGGGAAGGGATGAGTGGGGGGTCTGAGAGGTGCTGGATGGGAGTCTCTCCGGGGGGGGTGGCGGGGCTGAGCCACGGGGTCTGGGACGGGTAGACCCATTGACCTCCCCCTCCCATGCCTGGCCTGGGCCCTGCTCCCTCTGGAGCCGCCCTGGGGCTGCCCCGGGTTCCCCATCCACTGCGGAGCTGCAGCCTCCAGGTACTGGAGCGAGGCCCCAGGGGCTGGGCCAGTGCCGGGGCCGGGGCCGGGCGGTGACTCTGCCCCAGTGTCCAGGGGTGGGGGGCCCCAGCATCTCGCAGCACCAGGATCTGCTTCCTGGGGCTGAGCCATGGGGTGCTCGGAGCTGCTGCCCCAGCCACAGCCAGTGCCCCTGGGCCTGGCCAGGCTCTGCTCTGGGGCCCCAAGGGGGGACTGGCCCCACTGGGGTCCCGGTGTGTGGCTGGGTGGGGGCTGCTGGGTGGGGGCAGTGAGACCGGGCGGGGAGGTGGGGGGGGGGACCAGCGCTACTGGGGTCCTGGCGTGTGGCTGGGCAGGAGCTGTTGGGGGGGTGGGACAGTGAGACTGGGCGGCGGAGTCCCGGGGGTGGGAGACCTGGGCAACATGTGGATGAAAGAGCCGGTGACCCCCAAGGAGCGGCGAGAGAAGGGAAGGGTGCTGAGATCCCCTCGGATTTATTGCTGCCCTGTCCCATGGGAACCCCATCCAGAGTGATCCCCCATTTCCTCTCAAATGGCTGAGAAGGTGATTGTTCTCCTCCTCGATTGTGCCCCATTTCCCTCCTCTTCACCAATGGCCAGTTCAAATCTCAGGTTTGGGGTGTCCCTCTTCCCAGCCCCCACTTTTCCCTGCAGTGATTTGTCCTTGTTTAGGAGGGAAATAGTTCCCCTGGTGATTTGTGAACTGGGCAGAGGCTTGGGGAGTCCTGAGACAGGGACACGCTGAGCTGGGCTCAGGGGCGGGGCCTCTCTCTGCTGGCAGCAGGGCATGGGAAGGGAGGGGCAAGCGTCCCACATGGAAACTGGGCAGCCCCAGGTTTCCCAGCGCCAGCTACCTCCCCACCAACCACCCAGCAGCCCCCCTGCTCCCTCCCCACCACCTGCTAGTCACATTCCCAGACCCCACTGCCAGCCCCTCCCCACTGCCAGTGACCTGACTCCAGTCCCCTCCTTTCCCTGGAGAAAGCCACAACACCCTAGCTCCCTGCCCGCCAGTGGATGTGCGGTGAGGAGAATCCACCTCATTCTGTTGGTGTTTGAATATCGCTGTATAATCCCCTCAAATTTCCCCTTTTTTCCCTTGAACTGTTGAATGGAGATAGAAAATCTCCCCACATGTTGGTGCTTCTCTCTTATATTGGCAAATATTTAGTTTGTGCCCCATTTTCTCCTCAGTTCTGAAATTCTGATATCAAATTCTTCAAAGGCTTCCTGCTTTTCTCTCCAGGTGTGTGACTGAGATCAGGGTTCTTATCGTCCTGAGCGTGGCCCAGGCCTTGCCTGAGATCAGGCCCCCAGTGTGTCAGGCACTGCACAAACCCTGACAGAGTTTGGGGCACTCATTGTACCAGGGACTGCACAGACCCCTACAAAAAGTAGGGACCTTGTTGTGGCGGGTGCTGCAGTGACCCTGACTGAGCCTGGGCCGCTGTTGTGCCAGGCTTTGCATCAACATGAATGGAAACCAGGCTTCCATTGTGCCAGGCACAGCAGGCACAGCAAACAAAATCAGGGACCTTGTTGTTCCTGGAGCTGCAGAGACCCAGAGCGAGACCGGGGCCCCGTTCCGCCGGGCGCCGCAGATACCCCGAGCGAGACATGGACCCCATTCTGCCGGAGGCCGGGCAGACCCCGAGCGAGACCTGGGCCCCGTTCCGCCAGGTGCCGCAGAGACCCCAAGCGAGACCTGGGCCCCGTTCCGCCAGGCACCGCGGAGACCCCGAGTGAGACCTGGGCCCCGTTCCGCCGGGCGCTGCGCAGACCCCGAGCGAGATCGGACCCCCGTTCCGCCGGGCGCTGCGGAGACCCCGAGCGAGATCTGGGCCCCGTTCCGCCAGGGGCCGTGCAGACCCCAAGCGAGATCTGGGCCACGTTCCGCCGGGTGCCGCGGAGACCCAGAGTGAGATCTAGGCCCCGTTCCTCCGGGCGCTGGGGAGACCCCGAGTGAGATCTTGGCCTTTGTTGTGCCAGGGCAGACTGAGACCTAGACCGAGATCATGGCTCCCTTGCGTGGGGCAGTGCACGACTGCAGCCCAGATTGCTGCCTCAATTGTGCTGGGCACCTCAGAAACTCCGACTAAGATCTGTGTCCCCATTGGGCCTGGTACAGATCACGCCCTACCACTGTACTGAGCACTGCACAGACCCTGACAGAGATCCTGGCCCCGCATTTTGCCAGATGCTGTAGGGACCCCAAACAAAATCAGGGATCCTGTAATGCCGGGAGTTGCAGAGCCCCCAACTGAGACCAGGCCCCTGTTGTGCAGGGCTCTGTCCAGACTCTGACCAAGATCAGTATCCCCATTGTGACAGGTGCTGCACAGACACCCCAGGTATGTCTGCCATGCCATTAAACCCCCCTAGTTGGCCCATGGCAGCTGCCTCAGGCTCCCAGGGCTCAAGTGAAGGGGCTGGTTAATTGCAGTGTAGATGTCTGGGCTTGGGTTGGAGCCAGGCTGTAGGACTCTGTGAGGTGGGAGGGTGCCAGATCTTGGGCTGCTCTCCCAGCCAGAACATCTACACCACAATTAAATGGTCCTGCAGCCTGAACCATGTGAGCCCAAGTCAGCGGGCACGAGCCAGCCGCCGCTGTCTGACTGCAGTGTAGACATGCCCACAGGCACAGAGAGGCCTTGCCACAAAAAGCTCAAAGGCTAAATAGGCCAATGGTGGGAGGCGACTCTCCATTTTACAGATGGGGAAACTGAAGCTCCGAGAGCTGAAGTAATTTGCTCAAGTTTGCATGGAGAATTTGGGGTAAAACTGGGAACTGAACCCAGCTTGTTTGAATTCTTGCCTCTCCCCTTAGCCTCAAGCCCAGCGTGTGTGTGTACAGTGTTGTTTTGGCCTGTGTTTGCCTTCATTGGCTTCCAAGGGAGGCTGTGGAAATTCCTTCATTGGAGGCTTCTAAGCCCAGGGTAGAGATACACCAGTCTGGGAATGTCTGGGGATACTTGGTCCTGCCTCAGCACAAGAGGCTGGAGTAGACACCCTCTCAAGATCCCTTCCAGGCCTACACTGAAATCATTCTCTTTCCTGCTCTTGTGTTCTGTGCTGAGCTGTTTTGCATGGTGCCATTTGGAACTGGGATCACCCCATGCTGTGCTGCAGAGTTTTATGGTGCATCGTTTTGCCTCAGCTTGTTTGGTGTCTGTTGTGCTGGTTTGAGTTGTGCTCTTTTGCATTGTGTACTTTTGTCCTAGGGTGTGTTAGTTTGCATTGTGTTGCTTTCTTCTCCTTTGTATGGTGTCATTTTATGCTGTGGAGTGTCGTTTTTTGGTTTCTGTTGTTGTTTTTCTGAATTGCCTGGCATTATGTTGTGGTGGGTTTTTTTTTCTGTAAGTTGTGTTTTTATATGTATTGTGACAGGGTCAGGCCAGCTGGCTACAGGAGGGTGATCGAAGGCAGATATATTAGCCCCAGGTGAAGTAGGTCCCCTTTCCCTGAGTGAGGTAACAGGGAAAGTTCCAGAACAATCAGGAGCTTTCTGGAAACAATTAAAGCGGACAGGCTGTGACGTTATTGATATAATCTGGGACTATATAGAACATGGTTGCAACCAAGGTCCTATAATGGCACCAAATCTTATGTAAAGGGGGTCATATAAAGTGTCTAAGACCAGGTTATGGGTTGCTGGTTATGATTCTGCTATCTATTTTGTGACAAAGTTCCTCCTCTACTCTGGTGGGTCCTGCGCTTATTGGCAGATTTGTTCACCTCAGTGATCTTCCCCACAGTCTAGGTCAACTCCTCCTGTGTCTGATCAGGAGTTGGGAGGTTTGGGGGGAACCCGGGCCCACCGTCTTCTCCGGGTTCCAGCCCAGGGCCCTGTGGATTGCAGCTGTCTATAGTGCCTCCTGTAACAGCTGCATGACAGCTACAACTCCCTGGGCTACTTCCCCAAGGCCTCCTCCAAACACCTTTCTCCTCACCACAGGACCTTCCTCCTGGTGTCTGATAACACTTGTACTCCTTAGTCCTCCAGCAGCACAGCCTCTCACTCTCAGCTCCTTGTGCCTCTTGCTCCCAGCTCCTCCACACACTTCCTCTCCTCTGGTTCCTCCCTGACTGGAGTTTTTAAACCCAGGTGCCCTGATTAACGTGCCTTGATTGGCTGCAGGTGATCTAATCAGCCTGTCTGCCTTAATTGGTTCTAGCAGGTTCCTGATTATTCTAGTGCAGCCCCTGCCCTGGTCACTCAGGGAACAGAAAACTACTCATCCACTGACCAGTATATTTGCCCTCTACCAGACTCCTGTACCCCACTGGTCTGGGTCTATCACATATCGCTCCCTCCTGCTCAACACCAAGGGGTTGGGCAGCTTGGGATGCCAGACAGTGCACACGTGACAAGCCATTGGCATTGCCGTGACGGCTCCCTGCTCTGTGTTGCACACGAAACTGTAAAGGTTGGAGGGATAAGAACCTACCTATGAGAGCGACCCTCTGGCTTTGAGTCAGTATTTGGGTTCCCAAGGCTTTAGCTGCCCTCCTTTCCCTTTTTGACTTTCTAACCTGTCTAGAAATGGAAAATAATTCTGGGGATATTTCAGAGACGAGCGGGGGTTCTCCCTTCAGCCTTCTTTTGGTTAGGCTAAACAAGCCAAGCTCTTTGAGTCTCCTCTCATATGGCAGATTTTCCATTCCTCAGATCTTCCTAGTAGCCCTTCTCTGCACCTCTTCCACTTTGAATTCATCCTTCTTAAATGTGGGAGACCAGAATGGCCCGTGGTATTTCAGATGAGGTCTCATCAGTGCCTTGTATAGCAGTACTAACCCTTCCCTGGGTATATTTGAACTATCTCGCCTGATGCATCCTAGGGCTGCATTAACCTATTTCACGGCTGCATCACACTGGGGTTCCGGGGCTCTGATAATTTGGGATGTTCCTTTTCCCATAGTCAGTTCTTTCCCTTTATTGTTTTACCCCCACCTGTGCCCAATGTCACCCTCTTCTTAACTTCTTTGGTTATTTCAGCTCCAGTTTTTTAAATGGGATCTAAGAATTGCAAAGCTGAATGAAAGATAAAACAAACAGAACCACTTGAATTTTGGCACATAGCTGGGAAAACTATACCTAGTGAAGGTCTGCTGTAATTACCCGGTTACCTACAGCATTTTCTGGTGGGGTGCATAAAGCAATGTCAGAGAGGCAAAAACGATTTTAGGGTGAAAGGGCTTGTCAGGTGTTTGCTCCCTAGGGACCATGTCACCGCCCAGGGCTTGTAGTCTTTCAGGAGTGGTGTGCTGAGTTGTATTTAGGAATCTCAAAAGAAAAGGCTAAGATGGCTGGTTTACAATATCCAGTGAAATCTTGCAAACAATTATACAAATAGACTCTGATGCTATTTAAACAACATGGTATTAATACTGATTCAAAACTGAAATTAAAATTATGAGATTAAACACGGAAGAAATGAACTGATGCCTAATTTCCATTTCTTAATGCTTGACATTTTGACACTTGCTCATGCCATCTTGTTTTTAAAGTGATGCACAGCACACAGTCACGTTAATTCATGAAAGCACACCAATTACTGACTGCTTTGTGTTGCAGAAGCATCTGATTAAGCAGCTAATTAAAATTGCAAGTGGAAATGCATCAACACAGCTTAGCTCCAATGCATTTAAGTGTGAATGAAAAGTTTCTAAATTAAATACATGGCAGGATGGTAAACGGGGATATTAACCAGAAGTGCCTCTAGCCAGTCCTGTTCGCTTCTTGTCCCAACCCCCCATGAGTTCTGGCCTCTTGGTCAACTCAGCTCCCAGTCCCACATCAACTGTGCCCTCTCCCAACCTAACCCATTTCTACTGCAGTTCTTCATCTCCCTCATCCAGGCAGGGATTGGAGCTGCAGTCCCTAAGGCACCTGTGTTAATCACTGTCTCACATACTGAGGCTATTTAGTTTTCAGGAAACAATTATAAGAGTTACTGACTCTGGGAGGTGGGAGAGAGGAGAGGCTGAGCGTGAGTGTGCTCCTCACACTCTGTAGGGCTGTTTTCAACCCTATAGCCTCCATGTTATCTCATCCTCCACCCTGACACATGGCTCTCTGCTCATGTGTCAGTGTCACCTTCTGATCAGAATGCTACTGGCGTCAGCGGAGCTCCCAGACAGGAGCCTACATCATGATGAGGTTACAGTACTGAGAGTAAAATACACCACAGGGAGGGTGGAATTATCCTCAAAGGATGCATTACAGTCCAGGAAGTGAAAGAATTCAAGTATTTAGTTACTTAAAAGTACACTTGAAAGGACTGGCTTTTTATTAATAAATTGCAGTAAATGTAGATTTCACTGTGTATATGCACACACACACACAGATGAAAACCTATTTCTATTGGTAAAATACAGAAATGCTTCTGGAGAAAGTCGAGTTTGATTTACGGATATTTACACTGTTTATTTTGCATGTGACATTGACAATTTGTATTTGAACAGTTATAAAAATTTGGCTTTGGGAATCTCGTTTACTCTCATTAAATAATTGTTGTCTGACCACCCCCATAACTTCCCACAGCTCTGAACACTGAAACTGTAAACATTGAAAAAAAGACTTAAAATAAATATACCCTCTAGTGAAATTAAAAAGAAGAAAGCAACAAAATGAATATTGCCAAACCCACTTAACAGCAATCGCAATATGCCAGGGGATGGAAGTTCACAGCTAAGGCCCCCAACCTTAACTCTGCCCCTGTGGTGACACCATGGAATCGCCATAGGGCTATGAATAAGGCATTTTAGTGTATAAAGTCCCAGATTAGATTATACCAATTTGTAAAGACACATGAGCTCTCTCCCTCAGGGTGTGATCTGCACTGGGTTGTTTCTTTGATTGATAATTCCCAGAAGTCAATAGATAAATACACGTGAGTCTCATCTTATGCTGGGGTTACGTTCCCCTGTCAGCGCGTAAAGCAAAAATCGCATATAATCAAAATTACATTGAGTGTAATGGTGGGTGCAATTGCCTGCACTAAGGGACAGTATTTTAATTATTATTTTTCTCTCTCTTAATTTTTGCCGACTGTGCAAAGCTGAGTTCATGCATGTTAAATGCACGTAAGATGAGACTCGCCTGTAACAGTCTATCAGCTATGAAGTGGCCATTTTGGATGTCTGAGGCATGTCTGTTATTTGGAGAGATGGAATCTTGGTTTCATTTTAACTTGTACATGCTCAGAAGCTTCCGGCATTTGGTTCAAAGTATTTCCATGTTTCCCTGACCTGTTCTTAAAAGTGCTGCTATAGAAAGTGGGGAGGGGCAGGAACTCACGGCAGGATCAGTAGCTGGGTCCCGTAGATATTTATAGCTCACAGGAAAGAGGATGGAGATTGGTGGGTGTCTGGGGATTTAATAATAAACACACAAATATCTTCTAATTCCCGTAACCCACTAATTAACCCTGGCTGCCCCTGGCAGTCTGGGGAGGGAGGACTAGTAAACTCCTGAGGCCAGTGTGGAACCTAAAGCATAAGCCCAACATCTCTACCCTCATCTGTGCCTAATACCTCTTCCCTCATCTGTGTCTGTCTTGTCTATTTAGACTGTAAATTCTTCAGGGAATGGGCCATCTACTGTTCTGGGTTTGTACTGTGCCTAGCACAACAGGGGACCACGGTTCGTTGGCTCTTAGGCACTAAGGTCATTAATATGACTTATAATAATCATAACTCTCTTGCCACTTTGAGCGAAGGAAGCCGGCCTTGGGATGTTACATCTTAAAAATGAGCTGGGGTCAAAAGCATGGAATATTCCTTGTGACAAGAATCTCACAAATTCTAAAGGATCTTCCTTGTTTTCTTGGCCTTCCCAGGATTTCCAATTTCCAAACCTGATGTGATCTCGCAGCTGGAATGAGGGGAACAGCCGTTGGTCTCAGACCTCTATGGCACCAAAAAAAAGTGCTCCCGAGAACTGTCTGCAGAGGTAAGGAATTGGCTAAACCATCTCAAAAACTGTCCATGAATACAAGAAAGCTTTGGCATGCCCTACAAAGACTCTCCAAGTTGTGAGCTCTCCAAGTTCAGGATTGTTCCCTGCAGATGTGCAATCATTAGGCAGATGTCATTCATGACTTCCCACCTGTTCTGACTGACAGTTGACAGCAGGTCCCTCCCCAATCTCACATTCCTCTGAGAGTTCTGGTGAGATGCATACCCAGAACTGATCCCTTCCTCCCTCTCTTCTCTGGGGAAGCGTCTAGGAAAAATCAGCTCCTAATGGGTTTGATCTTTCCTGCACATATTTTGGTTTGTTCATCCTTTTTCCATTCCTCTCTCTGAGGTTTCTTTTCTCTGGTGCAGGGAACGAGGAGACACTCCAGCAGGAAAATGCTAAACAAGTAGAACCACATGGGATGTTATCAGGAAGCGCAAAAGGGAACATTTCCAGGAGTTGTGCACTCCCAGAAAAAGCAAAAGCCTGTGAGACTAAGCACAGGCCAGAGGAAAACTTCAGTAGCCACTCAGACCTTATTATATGTGACAGCATCAACTTGAAAGAGACAAGCTACACATGCCATGAGTGTAGGAAAAGCTTCAGTGGGAGCTCAGACCTTTTCACACATCAGAGAATCCACAGAGGAGAGACACCCTACATGTGCTCTGGGCGTGAGAACAGCTTCAATCGGAGCTGATACCTTATCAGACATAGGAGCATCCACACAGAAGAAACACCCTACACATGCTCTGAGTGCAGGAAATGCTTCAGTTATAGCTCACCCCTTGGCATACATCACAGAATTCATACAGGTGACAAACCCTCAGAGTGTGGAAAACGCTTCATGGATCGTTCAGCCCTCATCACACATCAGATAATCCACACAGGAGAGAGACCCTACATGTGCTCTGAGTGCGGGAAAAGCTTCAATAAGAGCTCAAATCTTATCACACGTAGGAGAATCCATATAGGTGAAAAACCATAAGGATGCTCTGACTGTGGAAAACACTTCATTGATAATTCAACTCTCATCTGACATCAGAGAATCCACACAGGAGAGACGCTCTTCACATGCTCTGAGTGTGGAAAATGCTTCAGTTATAACTCAGTCCTCATCTCACGTCAGAGAATCCACACAGGAGAGACATCCTACATGTGCTCTGTGTGTGGGAACAGCTTCAATTGGAGCTCAAACCTTATCAAACGTCAGAGAATCCACACAAGCCAGACGCCCTTCACCTGCTCTGAGTGTGAAAAATACTTCAGTTATAGCTCAGCCCTTACCACACATCAGAAAATCCACACAGGTGCCAAACCCTATGGATGCTCTGTGTGCAGGAAAAGCTTCAAGCAGAGCTCAAATCTTACCACACATCAAAGGATCCACACAGGTGACAAACCCTATGGATGCTTTGAGTGTGGGAAATGCTCCATTCATCGTTCAGCCCTCATCTCACATCAGCACTCTACCCTGATTCTTCTGAATGCTGCCCCAGAGGGGCGTGTTCTTCTTTCACTCATGACTGCTGTTCTGTGCCGACGAGAGCAGCTCTCAACACTCAATTGAAGCGGACAAAAAAGCAGGCTGGTAGCAGAGTCTGTGTGAGGGAAGATCTCAGCGTTTTAAGGGCCTAACTGGCTCCTACAATGTCAGTTGATTGCCTCAACTGTTTTTCTCAAGTGGGTTCAGAAAAGCAGCAGGAAACAGGAAGCTCCCTGAGAAGCTGGTGTGAATCAGTCCAGGCTCCTGGGGGTGCTTGAGAGGTACATAAGAGGCTCCTCCTCCTCTCTCTCCCTGTAGCTCCTGCTGTTTTCTGTTATTCCCTTTCACCTTTTCTCCTGCCAGCCTTTTATGTCTCTTGTGCCCTCCTTCCTCCAGAACAGCACTCCACCCTCTCTGTGCATCTCAAGCAGAGAGAATACATATGCACCAGCACCAGACACAATTTTCTACACTCTCGGTCCTACTGGCGCCCCCGCACGGTCTGGCACCTGAGGCGGCCACCTCTGTTCACCTCATAGTGAGGCCAGCACTGTCCTGTGGACACAGAGAACCTAACTCCCACTGAGGTCAGCCAGGGAGGCTGGATGTGCACATTGCAGGAAATGGACTGTCAGGGCAGCATAATCCACTGAAAAACCGCATCCTGCTAATTGCAACCCAGGCTCTCACTGTGTGGCTCTTTGTCCTGCCTCTGTTGCCTGGAGTCTGAGCAGAGCTTTCTGAGATAGCTGCTGCTTCTGCTCTTGCCAGCCATCGAAGTGCATTTCCCATCGTTGCTCTTCTGGCTACAGATGCTCGACTGCAGCAGCTCTGCGGAGGTCCCAGCCTCGCTCTTTAATGTCCATTCTCCCTGTGTTTGCATGACACTTCATGGACCATTGAGTAGCCTCAGGAAAACATCCCAGTTGTGAACACAGGCACCAGCAACCGATTCCCCAAGTGTAAGTCCTCTTTGCAATCCAGGGAGCCTTAGCCTGGGTTGTCTGGAGCACAGGGTTTGGCCCATGGTGACTGAAGACACTGCCCCTGCTGCACAGCCACACGGTGACGCCTGGGACCCCTCTAGCCCATCAGCACTCGGCTCTCCCACATTCTGCTGAGCAGCTGAGATCTGTGGGAACAGAAACCCTTTGTTAGAGATGGAAAATCTCCTCACAGGAACACTCTGTAGGTGGCTGCCAGATGCCTTTCCTGGGAAATCCAAATGCGCAGCCCTTCGGGTTCCCACAGAGGGGATCTCTGCTCATTCACTGGTCACCCGTGGCTGAAGTCTCTGACATGTGAATGTTGAGGGGGCTCTGCAGACAGTCCCTCTTCCAGTGCCCATAATGAGAGGAGGTTTGGCCTTGCAATGTGTGGCCAGGGTCTAAGAATCAGGGCTTCTGGGTTCTGTGACACTGGAAGGGGGTGCGCTCTAGTGGGTAGAGCTGGATTGGCTGACACTGAGGGAGCGGAGCTTGTGCTGAAGGACCCTGGTTCAATCCTGCCCAATTCCTGTGGGGTCTACATGTGGCCATGACTTTACTTACCTATCAGTGAAGGTTGTTGAGTCTATTCCTGGACATGTCTTACATCTGCTGCTGGCCATCCCTGAGATGTAGGTCCTTCATCCACACAAGGACATGGCACATCAAGGTCAATACAGCAACTCCCATCTGGTCTTCACGTCCTAATGGATGGTGAATCTGAGCCTGACCACAGAAAGCCAGGGTGGTATTTTTCAGGGGAATCTGCTGGAGCTCCTGCTCCACCTTACTCCCCGACACTATAAGATTTTCCAAAGGTACCACTATTCTCGGATAAACAAAGCAGCCAAGAGGAGGTCAGGGTGGGTGGATTTACAGAGCAGACTAGTTTGAAGGGAAGAACAGATGTCTTCCCTGCTCTACGGAGATTCCCAGAGGAAAAAGTATGTGATGGTGAGGGTGGGGGCAATGGAAACCTTGTTTCGGACCCATCATGCATATTCCCCAAAAGAGTGCGCTGAACGATGGCAAGTTGTACAACAGGATACCTATCCATCCATCGAGTACTGCACTCTGCATCAGTACACTTACCAGGAGTGCTTATGCACACCACCGACACAAGGAGCCAAGTGTGCATGCACACAAGCATGTAGTAATTGCAGCAGCTGTGTGCCAATAGGACTTGAGTCAACATACATTTGAGATATAGGCATGACCTTAAGCTTACCAGAACCCCAATTAGCAGATGCTGTAGGCTCTTTGATTGTTTTTAAATAGGATTTCTCTCTAATGTTTTTTATCTGAAGAATAATGTAGGCTTGCTTCTAAAGACCCGTGTAGTCACATCTGTGGCAACTATTCTGGTATCAGCCTCTCAAGAGGAAGCAAGTAGGTCTGTTTAAGCAGACTGTCTTGGCTAGGGAATACATAATGAAGGCAGGAAACTGTACAACCTGGAAATACCCTGGTCAGAAGGGTGAGAGACACGCATCTCCACCTGAGAGAGGAACAGCTGGGCAACTGGAAGCCTGAAGGCAGGCACTCTTGCTGAGATGCAGATGCAGTCACCCTGAACTGTGACAGAAAACTGAAGAGAGAAAACTCCTGTACTGAGCAGTCTAGGAAGATGGGAGAGTCATCTTTGCTTACTTTTAATTTACAGTTTGGGTGATGGAGTGAGAAACTATATGGCAGAAGTGTCCTGTAGGAAGGAGGAAGTACAAGGGATTTTATCTAATATGTCTGAGAAATACATGGGCAGTAAAATGCTACCCTTCTATTTAAAAAGCAGGGCCAGATGCCTGCTCAGGGAAGTTTTATGGGTAACCCCAGCAGCTGCCAGTCAAACAAGGCTCAACTGCAACTTGAGTGAAGTTTTGGAGTGAGATTTAAGTTCTCTGCACATTGCCCAACCAAACTGTGACAAACAGGGGCTGCATCAGTTTAAGAGAAGGAAATAACTGGAGAAACCCAAATCCCGAACTTAAGATGTTCCAGCATTATAACAGTTACATAGTTATTGCATCGCATAGGCAAGTGGATACTATTTAGGTGGCATCACTGCGGCTGGTGTTAAATGGAGAAATGGCATTCACGTAGGGGAAGTAGAAGTGGGTGGGAACTTGGGCAGCAGTGACCATAAGATGGTTGAGTTCAGAATCCTGAGAAAAAGGAAGGAAGGAGAGCAGCAGAATACGGACCCTGGACTTCAGAAAAGCAGATTTTGACTCCCTCAGGGAACAGATGGGCAGGATCACCTGGAAGGCTAATATGAGGGGCAAAGGAGTCCAGGAGAGCTGGCTGTATTTTAAAGAAGCCTTATTGAGGTTGCAGGAACAAACTATCCTGATGTGAGGAAAGAATAGCAAATATGGCAGGCGACCAGCTTGGCTTAACAGAGAAATCTTTAGTAAGCTTAACACAAAACGGAAGCTTACATGAAGTGGAAACCTGGACAGATGACTAGAGAGGAGCATAAAAATATTGCTCGAGCATGCAGGGGTGTAATCAGAAAGGGCAAAGCCCAATTGGAGTTGCAGCTAGCAAGGGATGTGAAGGGTAACAAGAAGGGTTTCTACAGGTATGTTAAAACAAGAAGGTCGGGGAAAGTGCGGGCCCCTTACTGAATGGGGGAGGCAACCTAGTGACCGATGATGTAGAAAAAGCTGAAGTACTCAATACTTTTTTTGCCTCTGTCTTCACAGACAAGGTCAGGTCCCAGACTGCTGCATTGGGCAGCACAGTATGCGGAGGAGGTGAGCAGCCCTCAGTGGTGAAAGAACAGGTTAAGGAGTATTTAGAAAAACTGGACATGCCACAGTATTCTTGCCAGCAAGTTAAAGAAGTATGTATTGGATGAATGGACTATAAGGTGGATAGAAGGCTGGCTAGATCGGGCTCAATCGGTAGTGATCAATGGCTCCATGTCTAGTTGGCAGCTGGCAGCAAGCGGAGTGCCCTTGGGGTTAGTCCTGGGGCCGGTTTGGTCAACATCTTTATTAATGATCTGGATTTTGGGATGGATTGCACCCTCTGCAAGTTCGCAGATAACACTAAGATGGGGGGGAGAGGTAGATATGCTGGAGGTTAGGGATAGAATCCTGAGTGACTTAGACAAAACAGAGGATTGGGCTAAAAGAAATCTGAGGAGGTTGGACAAGGACAAGTGCAAAGTCCTGCACTTAGCACAGAAGAATCCCATGCACTGCTACAAGCTGGGGAGTGACTGGCTAAGCGGCAGTTATGCAGAAAAGGACCTGGGGATTACAGTGGACGAGAAGCTGGATACAAGTCAGCAGTGGGCCCTCGTTGCCAAGAAGGCTAACAACATATTGGGCTGCATTAGTAGAATCATTGCCAGCGGATCGAGGGAAGTGATTGTTTCCCTCTATTTGGCACTGGTGAGGCACATATGGAGTACTGCATCCGGTTTTGAGCTTCCCACTACAGAAAGGATGTGGACAAACTGGAGAGGGTCCAATGGAGGGCAAGGAAAATGATTAGGGGGCTGGGGCACATGACTTATGAGGAGAGGCTGGGGAAACAGGGCTTATTTAGTATGCAAAAGAGAAGAGTGAGGGGGGATTTGATAGCAGCCTTCAGTTACCTGAAAGGGGGATTCCAAAGAGTATGGAGCTCGGCTGTTCTCAGTGGTAGCAGATGACAGAACAAGGAGCAATGGTCTCAAGTTGAAGTGGGGGAGGTCTACGCTGGATATTAAGAGAAACTATTTCACTAGGAGGGTGGTAAAGCACTGGAATGGGTTATCTAGGGAGGTGGTGGAATCTCCATCATTAGAGGTTTTTAAGGCCCAGCTTAACAAGGTCCTGGCTGGGATGATTTAGTTGAGGTTGATCCTGCTTTGAGCAGGGGATTGGACTAGATGACCTCCTGAGATCTCTTCCAACCCTAATCTTCTATACTCCCATGAGGGTAAGTACACCCACCTAACTGAACCACCCTTTAGATTGGCGTGGTGCCTCTTCAAGTTTCTTATGAGCAGATTTGAGGCTACTGCATTGTCCCATCTTCTCTGTCCTGTGTGCACCCCGCTGGAGTACCAGGAGTGCAAATGTTCCTGGCCCTTCTGCAGGGAGTTTCAAGAGAAGGCCATTGCTTATTGATGCAAGGACAAAGTACATTCCAGCTTCCCATAGCTACAATTTTTTAAAACACCAAAAATAAGACATTATGTCTGCACATTTTTTAAAACTATATATTAAAAGTAAACCACTGTTACTTAATAGGAAAAAAAATCCATAGAATGCAATAAGCTTGATCTACCACTTCTTGTTCTCTGAGAGTATTCCTGACTTATGTGAATACAGGTGAGTCTCATCTTACGCAGGGGTTCCATTCTGCAGTTAGTGCGGAAGGTGAAAGCCGCGTATAGTCAAAATTACACTGAGTTGAATGGTGGGCGGAATCACCTGCACTACAGTTACAGTATTAAAATGGTTATTTTTCCTCTTCTTTGTTTTTGCTAACTCTGTAAAGCTGAAATTGCACATGTTAAATGCGCATAAGATGCGACAGACCTGTAGTCTCTTTTTGAAAGTAACAAAACTGCTCAGATGATTAATAGTATCAGAGGGGTAGCCATGTTAGTCTGGATCTGTAAAAGCAACAAAGGGTCCTGACGCACATCTGTTAGTCTACAAGGTACCACAGGACTCTTTGTTGCTTGTACAGATGATTAATGTCCACCAGCAGCATTTGCAGATTGGCAAAGAACATAAGGTCCATTCTCGAATTAAAAGATTGATGCTTCTGAGCAACCATTCAAAATATTCAGGATTAATAAATGTGCATTAAGTTATTTAACATTCCATAATGGTCACAGAGACATTTTGCATAGCAAGTAAAAAGTGAAAACAGTAAGTAGCACAGCCATTTCAAAGGATTTTGAATCCAACAGAATGTACGAAATCATATAAAAGACACTGCCTGTACATGTTCATCGCTAAAGTAATTGACATTAACATGATTGATTGTGTACTGAAAGAAAAACAACTGCTTCCTTCTTGTGTAAGATGAGGCTACTGCAAGCTGTATTGACCATACCCAGAACTGAACTATTTCATCACTCATTTGTGCTGTTGGTGAGAGCCCATGATGGTGTGATGGACCTTTTATCAGCATGATTTGGCTAGGACTGCAATACTTATGAATGGCAATATCTTCTTTACACATTGTGGAGTTAAGTTGTAGCCAGAGAGCTCTTGGTCCTTCAGTTCCTAAAGAGGACCAAGATATGTTGTGTGGGATGCTTGTGTGTTAGTTTAATTAAAGATGTTTACACCTACTATAGAGCTCCCTATTTTTGTGTGCGTCTTATTTTCTGCCTGTACCACCACACTACAGACATTATCCTAGTGGAAAATAAAATGAGATACTTGGTTGCCAAATTAATTGGAGTTGGCCAGATGTGGAAATTTGATTTTCAACTATCCAGAGAGCTCAGATGTGACAGGGCTGGAGTTCCAAACATAATGCACTAGTTGCATTCTTCCCCTAAGGCAGCTACTACAGTACTAATGAATGAGAAAATACCTATGACTAGACCTGACTGGGAGAATTTCAACAAAACGCTTTTGTTGGAATTTGCTGGTTTATCAAAAGCAAAATGTTTCACGGGACCATGTCAATTTCAGCAAAATTCCACCAGAAACCAGACAGGTTTTTGATGGAACCCTGTCAGGCAGGCAGGTTTTTGATGGAAACCTGCCTGGTTTCCTGTCAGCTCATCTACCTGGTGGGCGGATTGGGAGCTGGGAGTCCCAGGGTCTGGCTCTGAGGAAGTTCATCATGGAGACTGCCCTGAACCTGGGACTCCCAGTAGAGCTGTGGACGAGAATGGTGATTCAGTTTCACAGAGAATTTAGAAATTTGTGGTTTTCTTTTTTAATTGGAATAAAGCGAGACTTTAAAATCTTAAAATCCTACATGAAATGGTATTATCGTTCTCCACCCAGCTCTCCCCCTACCCAGTATTGCCAAATCTTGCAATTTTCTCATGAATCTTGCAATATTGGGGGGGGGGGTTGAGGCCTCATGTGATTATATGAGACTCTCAGAAAGCAAGTTTCTTACCTTCCTGATTGCAGTGAAAAAACCTGAAAATGTGATAGCAGCAAAGAATCCTGTGGCACCTTATAGACTAACAGACGTTTTGGAGCATGAGCTTTCGTGGGTGAATACCCACTTCATCAGATGCATGTCAAAAAAATGCACTAGTTGTATTCTTCCAGTAAGGCAGCTACTACAGTACTAATGAATGAGAAAATACCTATGACTAGACCTTCAAGAATTTGTTGAAATTCTTCCAGTCAGCTCTAGTCGTAGGTATTTTCTCATTCATTAGTACTGTAGTAGCTGCCTTACTGGAAGAATACAACTAGTGCATTATTTTTGGAACTCCAGCCCTGTCACATCTGAGCTCTCTAGACAGTTGAAAATCAAATTTCCACATCTGGCCAACTCCAATTAATTTGGCAACCAAGTATCTCATTTTATTTTCCACTAGGATAATATCTGTAGTGTGGTGGTACAGGCAGAAAATGTGATGTAACAGCACAGAAACCAATGAATAAAAGCAGCCCAAAATATATGGGATTAAAAAAAATCTCATGATTTTAGGCCAAACTCGTGATTTGTTTGGGGGGGAGAGTCTGATTTTTTGACAGCTTGGGTTTGGCAATACCGCATACAAACATAATTCAGCTCAAGTGACTGATAAGTCTCCAATTTAGCACTGGATAAAGAAAACGACAGCATGAAGTTAGGAATTGTTTTCTGTTCTATTCTGTGGAATAAAACCTGTCACTGACTTACGCAAAACATAGGCCTTTAAAACTGGTTATACGAGTCAGGATTCACACAGCTCACCTATGTATAAAACAGGTTTTGACCCTAGGGTTGAGGGGAAATTCTCTCTTTAGAGAAGAGAGAAAAAGTTAAGTCTTAACTCCTTAGCCAGCCTACTTGCCTCAGCCACAGAACACAGGAAGAGCCAGGCAGGAGCCTTCTATAGCCCTTACCCAGGAAAGGTTGACTGGATCTGCACATTTCTTTAATATTCTGTAATGTGTAGAACTGTAGCCTATAGTGATTTCATCTTATACCTTAGTTACTATTAGTTATCACAAAACAACCACACAATTTATAGTCTCTGCTAGTCCCCCCCACAGCCAGCGGTGGCTCCAGACACCAGTGCAGCAAGCGCATGCCTAGAGCGGCAAGCCGTGGGGGGTGGCCCCGCCGGTCCCTGCAAGGGCAGTAGGCAGGCTGCCTTTGGCGGCACCCCTGCGGTAGGTCCACCAGTCCCACAGATTCGGCGGTAATTTGGCAGTGGGTACGCCAAAGCTGTGGACCAGACAGACCTCCCGCAGGCAAAGGTGACAAAACACCACGACAAGATTTACTGCATCGCTCATCTCTCCTTGGTAGATTGTGTTGTGCTGTGAAGTACATGACCTACTTTGTTTACTTCACTTTACCTGCTCATGTCACAATAGGATAAATGGGCTATTGTCAGAACTCTGATTCATGATGGCCTGGCTTGCATAGTAAAGATGAAAGTGCTTCTTCAAGGCTCCCAGGCACAGCTGCCTTCAGGGAGGAGACCTGGCAATTCAATATGGGGCACCTGAGCAGCTCTGCAGAGCACTGCTTCAGGCCACTAGCTCAGCCCCGTTTTCTTTTTAACCCCTGGTTCAGAAGGTGACAGAAATAATACTTAGTGACACTGCAAATACATGGCCTATAACTATGCTAACTGCTGTTCACGTTCTGCCCAGGGATTGATTAAATTAATGGAATGTAAAGGCCCACTCTGAACCTTTGCTGAAAACTCCACCCAATTTTTTAAAGTTCAAGTTTAACTTATTCTTTAAAAAACTATTTTATTTTACCCTCTCAGTGTCCTGGTTTCAGCCCACATGGAAGATGATGATATTCGGGAAAGCTGCAAGAAATCGGCTGTTATCACTCCTTCCCCAAGCATACCATGAATCTTGTAAGGAAGCCTGCTCTCTTGATTTGTCCAGTCTAATTTCCATAGGAAAAGAGATGCATGTAAGTATCCATTCCAAAGTGAGAACATAAGAACAGCCAAAGGTCCATCTAGCCCAGTGTCCTGTCTTCCAACAGTGGCCAGTGCCAGGTGCTTCAGAGGGAATGAACAGAGCAGGGAATCATCTGGTGATCCATCCCCTGAGGCCCATTCCCAGCTTCTGGCAAACAGGCCAGGGACGCTAACCCTGCCCATCCTGGCTAATGGCCGTTTATGGACCTGTCATCCATGAATTTATCTTGTTCTTTCTTGAACCCAGTTATAGTCTTGGCCTTCACAACATCCTCTGGCAAAGAGTTCCACACGTTGACTGTATGTTGTGTGAAGAAATACTTCCTTTGGTTTGTTCTAAATCTGCTGCCTATTAATTTCATTTGGTGACCCCTTAGCTCTTGTGTTATGAGAAGGAGTAAATTCCACACATTTCATGATTTTATAGACTTCTATAATATCCTCCCTTTCTTAGTGACCTCTTTTCCAAGATGAAAAGTCTCAATTTGATTAATCTCTCCCCATACAGAAGCTATTCCATACCCCCATGTCAAAACCCTACAGAGATTTAGACAATGGGGCAGAAAGAAATTTGGGTAGGAGGGAGCAGAATCCAGTGTACTTGGCTGGCATAAGGACACCGGGAATTAGTTAGGGTGAGGTGAGCCAGGTAAAGGGCCAACATCTCAATGGCTTATTTGAGAGCAAAAAGCGCTAATTTCCCCAGGCTGCTCAGAAGATTGGGGCCAAGCAAGAGGCAGAGGCAGTGAAAGGGTCTTGGGGAATTTTCTCCTGATTTAGTGCCCACTGCTAGCCATGAACAACATATGGCTGCCAGTGACTGGAAATCAATTCCACCCAGGCTCCCCCATTTCTCATTTCTACCTTCTTGTTCAGAGTGATACATATTGGTTCAAAGGTGGTCTCCTCAACACTCACGTTAATGGGATCTTCCAGTTTGAAGGATCCTTTAGAATCTCTTTTCGGCCTCAGGATGGTCCTAGGAGTGAAGACCAGACATGCACATTAGCCTAGTCCAATGCTGCCCCACCAATCAACAATCTTATTCAGGAAACAGACTTATGGATCCTAGTATTTGACCTGCCCTTGCTGTGAACAGCAACTCTAGAGAAAGCGGCATGGGCACTAGAAGGCACATGTCACAAAGCAACTGGTTCTTCAAGGTGACGAGGGATCAAAGATCAGCTTAAACAAATCTGCTCTACTAACTTTAGCTTAAGAATAACAAGCTTCATGACCAAGTTCTGCTGGTGAGAGAAAAGAGCAGCTCTGTGTAGCTCAAAAGCTTGTCTCTCCACCACCAGCAGTTGGTCTAATACAAGATGTTACCTCAGTTACCCTGAGACTCAATACAGCTACACCACTGCATACACCTTAAGAGTAAGCAGTTGCACCGGGTAGCAATGTGGCGCCTCCTGCTGGTATCTTTTGGGAATTAGCTCTCCAGCCATTGGAGCACCCTGTGTAGTTCTGTATCCCGCTCCTCTTTGCCCTCTGTGTCCTGCCCAGACCCGGTGCCCTGTTATCTGGGGAGCTTCCCCCTGGCAATAACCCCTCAGTCTTAGGGTCTCCCCTCGCTGGGGAACCCCCACCCACTATCCCCTCTTGCCTCAGTATACAGCTATTGGCTAGCCCCCACGCCCTGGGGCACACTGCAGTATCAGCCACTCAGCACTGGCAAGGTTGCGTTTGGACCTGCTGCCTTGGCCTACCCCTAGGCTGCCTTCTGCAACCCCCAGGACCTGTTGGCCTTATGCTAAGCCACAGCCTGGGGCTTTCCAGGCTGGAGCTCCCCAGCTCCTCAGCCTTTCCCCAGTCCTGCTCCACTCAAGTACCCTGTCTCTAGCTCCCAGCAGCTAGGTCCTTCTCTGTCTACAAACAGACAGACTGCTGAGCTCCTGGCTCACTGGCTCTTATATAGGGCCAGCTGAGGCCTGATTGGCACATGGCCCAGCTGCAGCTGCTTCCCCAATCAGCCTAGTAGCTGCTTTCCCTGCCACAGCCCTCTCCCAGGGCTGTTTGAAGCCCTTCAGGGCACGAGTGGGGTGACCACCCTGCTACACACAGGAATGGGAAAAAGAGGATCATTTCTCTGAAATACTACCTCCTCTTTGCATGAAATGGTACAGTCCAACCGTTTGTCAATGGCTACAGTGAATAGTTTTCAAAGAAAGTTAATACTGACATGACACATAATAAAAATATTTGCTCATCTCTTTTAAAGCAGAGGCTAAATTTGTTAGTCTCGCTCTTATCCCTACGTACATCAGGATCCTGTGAACAGCAGCAAAGTAAGTAGTTAAAAATCAAAGCCGCTGACATTATCTACTTCCCTCCTCCCCCTTTTCACCCCCCGCCCATGATGTTCAAAATTCTTTGCATCAACTCAATCTAAAATCAACTCATTTTGCTTTCTAGATTACCAGGGTGGGAGGTTTGGAGCAAAGGCCTCCCAGAACCAGACTGCTAGTCAAACTCAGTTGCAAAAAGGCAGATAAGGCTACTATTTGGAATCAGAAATGATCAGGATGGTCTGTGAGGCAGTTAAAACCAGCTAAGTTCCTCTTCAGATGTTTTTAAAAAGCGAAGAATAAATGGAGTGGAGTACATTTTTTGCACAGTTTGGACCAGAGGCACAAGTTCATATCAGCTACCAGGCAGAAGGGGCTGCCATTACCTATCCTCTGAGAAGCATCTGCCAGGTTGCAGCAAGTTAGTCCAAAAGGCTGGAGACCAGTAGGAAGACTCCCACATTCATATACTTTAATCCTGCAGGCTGGCAAAGCAGAAGGAGCTACTAACATGGCAAGATGCACCAGGGCGATTATATTCAGTGACATTTACAATCGTTTCCAACACAGGGATAGACCTTACATTGCCAAGTTGGGTGCGTAGGCACCACTAGTTTGTGGAGGCCTATGTTCGTCTTTCTGAATTAGATTATATGGAGGTTATTGGGTAGATGTTGGATGCAACCAGCGCCAAGCTCCGAGCGCCAAATGCAGTAGTACTCACCAGCAGATAAATTTTGTTGCATCACAGTGACAGCCTGCGGTACAGCCTCACTACTGCTTCCTGTAGCCACACTGCCTGTTTCCACATCGGCCGTGGCAGGAACGCTTTTAAGAGAAGAGAGCTCAAGGTAATAACAGTCCCCATTACACATGCCAGCAACAGCCAATCTCACTCACAGCTCTCAGTGCATGAAACTAGAGTTTCTCCCAGATAAAGCTAATGCGCAGCCCAGTTCAGAAGGAAAAGGGTTTTGTGGCACAGTTTGAAATTCTAAGGGTGAAGTACAATCAGTCACTCTCACCCCTGCAATGGACATTCTGAAACGGCTCACTTTTTAAATGAGGTTTGAGCCCAGCAGTTCAGAATTACAAACTCCCTTTGATGCCAAGCAGCGGATACCCCCACTCTTCAGATCACCTGAGGAGCCTGCATGTAGCTTGCATGTATGTCAGAATATAGATTTTACACCAGTGTATCTGTAAAATAGATTTAAGGGAGAAGGCAGTCAGCCCTTATAGGGCTTTGGGAAAATGCAAGCTTAGAATGGCTCATTGGTTCTTACTGACTTAAGTGTTCAGCACATGCAAGCCCCATCCACACTGACTCTCCCTCAAAAATGTTAGTGGAGAGCAGGAGCCTGAACAAGATGTCACTACAGGAACCAGCAAGGAAGGGGAAGTTCCCACAAAGTTTAATCCATCTCTCTACCTCCTGTGACGTTATCGATATAAACTGGGACCATATAGAACATGAACTGGGACTGTATAGAACATGAGTTGCAACCAAGGTCCTGTAGTGGCACCAGATCTTAGGTAAAGGGGGTCATATAAGGTGTCTAAGACCAGTTACAGATTACTGGTCATGATTATGCTTTCTGTATGTCTGTATCATTTTGGTAGTTGAAGTTATGAATATTGGCTGTATGATGTCTGTATTTCAAACTTGTGTTGTGTTACTGGGAAAGATCCCAGACAAGTTGGTGTCAGCTCTGTTTAGCCTGCTTGATGGCCCATTAAGGACCATCACCTACACAATTGTTCCATCGAGAGAAGGCAGTTACGCCCTGTGACTCAGCAGGGTGTGCAGAAACTGGCCCATGTGACTGCAAACTCCATTTTGCTGTAACTTTCCACAGCAGGAACAAAGGAGTGTTCTTACACCTGGAAAAGCCTATATAAGGCGGAGGCCTCATCTCCATTTTGTCTTCAATCCTGCTTCTTACCTCTGGAGGGACTTTGCTACAAACAGAAGCTCTGAACAAAGGACTGAATGATCCATCCCAGCTGGGGATGTTCTCCAGAGACTTGATTTGAACCTGCAGTTTACTCCATCACTGCTACAAGCTTGAACTAAGAACTTTGCCATTACTGTATGTAATTGATTCCATTTAACCAATTCTAGCTCTCATCTCTATCTTTTTCCCTTTATGAATAAACCTTTAGATTTTAGATTCTAAAGGATTGGCAACAGCGTGATTTGTGGGTAAGATCTAATGTGTATATTGACCTGGGTCTAGGGCTTGGTCCTTTGGGATCGAGAGAACCTTTTTCTTTTACTGGGGTGTTGGTTTTCATAACCATTCATCCCCAGGATGGGTGGCACTGGTAGCGATACTGGGAGACTGGAGTGTCTAAGGAAATTGCTTGTGTGACTTGTGGTTAGCCAGTGGGGTGAAACCGAAGTCCTTTTTGTTGGCTGATTTGGTTTGCCTTAGAGGTGGAAAAACCCCAGCCTTGGGCTGTGACTGCCCTGTTTGAGCAATTGGTCCTGAATTGGCATTCTCAGTTGGGTCCCGCCAGAACCACATCGTCACACCTCCCATACGCCATTCCTTAGCTATGTGCATGTCTTTCATTGGTTACCCATCACTACTCGTGGAGAAAGCTGCATGGTACCAGTGTCATCAAGATTTTTGTCTCTTTATCATCTCCCACTCATCTTCCATTCTGTCCCCCTTTCCCATTCTCTGGGCAACGCTTAGTGTTCCAAACCTATCTTCTCCCCACAGGGTCAGCAGTCCTGTACACACAGAAGCCGACCACTCAGCTTCTTTTGCATCACACCACAGCTGGGACCGTCTGCAGGGGGACTTTGCGATCCTAGCCAGTTTCTCTCTGGAACAGCCACATGCACCAGCAGAGTGGTTCAGAGAGTTACAAGTGTGTTTGATGCGTAGGAAGTACAGCTGCCCTGGAGCACTTCCTACTTCTGCCGCTATCTAAAGCATTCAGGTGGGTGGCAGACAAACCATCCATCCAAAGTACGACTGGCCACAGCTAAATGCCCTCTGGTGCTGCTAGGGTAAGTGGCTTTTGCTTCAGAAAGCCAGTGCAAACCCCTCAGTTCAGCTGTGTTTCATTCTGCATGTGCCAGGCAGCATCATGCCACATGGAAGTGGTCCCCTCAGTCAGAGCTAGTAACCCAAGTTGGAGGCAGAGAAAGGTACCTGGATCATACCCCGGACGAAATATTTTTGAATCTTTTGGCTGCTTTTATCGGCACTCACTCTGCATCTTCCATCTCCCCTCCAGACTCCTCAGATTCAGACATTTCTGGGGTCTGTGCACGGGCTGCTGCAGCTGTCTGATGGCGAATCTTTGGCTACAGATGGAAATGAGATGCTTTGAGACTACCTAAGGAATGTGTCAGACTTGGGACTACAAGTAAGTCCCAGCAGCATATCAGACCCAGCTTACTTGAACAGCCACGGAACTGTAGGAGCAGGGAGGTGCCAAGTCATCAGGTTGGCAGGGATTCTTATCCGTTCAAAGAAGCAGCTGGTTTAGCTTGTTATCTTGAAACAGTTTGCAGAACCTTGCACTGCCCTGTGCTACACAGTTATGGTGGGAGATATTTGGGGAGGGGGCAGGGGGTATCTGGGTGTAGAAGGGGGCTGGGAGATATCTGGGGACAGAGAGTAGAAGGGGGTGGAAGGCATTTGCAGATGGGGGACAGGTGGTGTTTGGGGGTAGGGTGTAGAAGAGGGGGGTTGGGAGGCATTTGGGGGGTGGGAGTAGAAGGGGGTGGGAGATACTTGAGGGCAGGGGATAGAAGGGGGGAGGGAGGCATTCACAGACGGGGGGCCGGGGGTATTTGGGGGTGGGGTGTAGAAGAGGGGATTTGGGAAGCATTTGGGGAGGGGGCAGGGGCTATTTGGGGGGGTGGCCTGTAGAAGGGGGAGGCATTGGGAGGCAGGGCCAGATGAGGTGGTGGGAGATATTGGGGAACAGGGCGGGGCTAGAAGGGGGAGCTCGGGGGTGCGGGGTTGGGTAACTCAGGGCCCCCCCCTTTACCCGCTCATGCTGTGGGCTGCGCCACATGCTGCTCAACAGCCGCCTCGCGAATGCCTCAGGGCAACGTGACGCCCCTCGAGAAGCTCCGCCCTTCCCGACACAGCAAATAGGAAGAGGAGACAGAGCCCAGACCAATCGGAGTGCAAGAAGAAACCTCCCACCTCCCCCGTGTTTGAGTGCGAAAGTGGGGGCTGCCTGAAGTGACCAGACCCCCCCCCAGGGTGAAGTGGGGGAGGGGGCTGCAGTCACCAGACCCCTCCAAGGTGCAGCGGGGGGGCCTGCAGTCACGAGACTCCCCTCAGAATGCAGCGGGGGGGGGTGTTTGGGCAGCTCAGAGCCCCCCACTTTTACCCGCTGGCGCTCCAGGCCGCGCCGCCTGCTGCTCAAGAGCCGCCTCACGAACGCCACAGAGCTACCTGACGCCCCCCGGGAAGCTCCGCCCGTCCCGACACAGCCAATAGGAAGAGGAGACAGAGCCCAGACCAATCGGAGCGCAAGAAGAAACCTCACCCAGCCCAGTGTTTGAGTGCGAGGGTGGGGGCTACCTGCAGTGACCAGACACGCCCCTACCCTCCACCCCCCGGTGTAGCGGGGGAGGGGGCTACAGTCACCAAACCCTCCCCAGGGTGCAGCAGGGGGTGAGGGGAGGTGCACATACACAGGAGCTGGTGGCACTTTGCACAGCCACTGCTGTGATGAGTTGGCGAGTCTCAGCCTTGATGGCCAGGTTTTCCTGCTGTCTCCCACCTCCCAGCCCCCCAGCTTGTCTAGAGGGCTCCTCCCTCTACCCTCCTCCACCTCTCTTAGAACCACATTGTGCCCCGGAGGCCTGGGGGCCGCGCAGCCGGTGGCAGTGGTTGTGTAGGGGGTTATGCTAACAAACTAACCCCTCGCACCAGACTCACTCGATCATTCCTGAGGACTTTATTGTGGTGAGGGGGACCCTGATTTCCAGCCTTCCCTGGGGGAACCTCCTCGAATGGGCTCTCTGCTGCGGAGCCCCAAGACACTCCCACTCCCCACCAGCAGGGGCTGGGAGTGGGGTAAATGCCCTTGAGGCAATCACATTCCCCTCCCTCCGCTGGCTACATGTTGGCAATCCAGGCTGGGAGGCAGGGGGCTCTGCCAGCCGTGGGGTTCCCTGCAGCCTGGAGGCATTCAGAAGGAGAACTGAGATGGCCTGACACCCCAACCCCTGTACGAGCTCCCGCCCGTGCCTACCCCCCATACCTACTGCCTCTTGAGCAGCTCTCACTATGGTCTCCCCAATTCCACCCCACAGCTGTCTCTCCTCCCCCCTAGCTCCCACCCCTGTGACATCCCCCCTCTCTACACTTTCTCCCTGCAGCTTGCCCCATTCCCTCCCTGAAACCCAGCTTCACCCTCTGACATCTCTCCAACCCCACTTCACCCCATCACAGCCCTTGCCCCCCTCTAGCACCCCGCCCCCTGCTCCCCGTGGTGGGCTTGAGAGGCCCCCACTCCCCAGCCACTCCACTCACCAGAATTTGAAGCTGCTGGCATTGAAGGTGGGCCTGAGCTGAGCCTGCTGCCTGGGCAGATCCTGGTGAAAGAGAGGAGTGGACAAGGCTGAGAGGCCCCTCCCTTGTTCCGGGGGGGAACAGGGGTTCCCACCATTTGGCCCATTGTCACCCTCCCACATACAGAAGAGACATCAGCTCCCAGCAGGCCGTGCTCCAACTCCAGCCCGCAAGGATGAGACCAAAATCCACCAGTGCCCCCCACCCTGCCACCCCCATCAGCAATCAAGCTGGGGAATCAGCCCAGTTCTCCTCTTCAAAGGATGCAGAACTCCCTTCTCCATGCAACACCAGCCTCCTCGCCATGTACCCCGGGGTGGGGTCGGATAACGGTGGATTTATTCTTTCCATTCCTCAGAACTAGCCCTCAGCCCTGGTCTGCCCATATGTGATCCAGGGTCTGGAGCAGTTGGCTGTTTACCCAGGGCTACTAAGGATCCGCCAGGAGAAGGGACTAGATTCTCCAAGGCTCTGCATCCATTCACACTGGTACCCATCTCACACATGGGGAAACTGAGGCACCAGGGAGGGTGATATGGGCTGCGCCAGGTCAGATTTGGAGTCTGTGAGATAGCCAGGAATAGAACCCAATAGCCCTGGCTCCATGAGCAGCTTGGGACTCCTCCATTTGGGGTGGCTGGGTGCTTCCGGACGTCGACCCTGCCTCAAGGCTCGCTCCCGCTCATCCTCCTCCTGCCAAAGCTCCGCCCACACTCCATCCTCAGACCCTCTTGTTCCACTTCCCTGAGCCCCACCCCCCGCCCCCGGCCACCTCTCACGTCTTTTCCCCCAAGGTCCCACCACTTGCACCTCTTTGCCCCCTACCCCAAGGCCCCCCCAACCTGCCTACTGTTTGCATCCCCAGCCCCTCCCCCCAAGTTCCCCATGTGGGCGGATGGGAACTTGGGAAAGGGCGAAGTGAGGATTGGGCCTTGAGGGGAAGAGGATGAGCAGGAGCAGGGCCTCTGGGTGGAGCACAGGCCAGTTACCTCCCCTGGCTCCTTATACGCACCGCCCATGCCTGGCTCCCAGCCTCCCCTGCTCTAACCATTAGACCCAGTGGCACTGGAACAATTTTTATAGTGGGAGATGCTGAGAGCCAGTGAACAAAACTGTAAACCTTGTACAGGATGGAAATCACATCAAGCCAGTGGGTGCACCACGACTGGCCCTCACTCTCTTCCCAGAGCTAGTGGTGGGACCCAGATACCCTAGCTCCCAACCCCCACTGTAAGCACTAGACACCACTACCCTCCCAGAGCTGGGGATAAGAACCAGGAATCCTGGCTCCCAGCCCAGCTGTGGGTGGAGCAGGATGTTCTGGCCATGGGCTCAACTGGGCATCGCTTACCATCAGGTTGGAGGGGAGGAGTCATGGATGGCACGGACCATGGGCTGGGGCAGGCTGTGTCTCCCCAAACAGCCCAGTGTAGCCCTGTCCATGCTCTGCCCAGAAGGTCTCCTCCTGCTCACCCTTCCCCCTTGGCCCCAGCCCAGGCCGCTGGCTGCTCCTCCCCAGGGCAGCGTGCTGGGGCTGGGACTAGGGTAGCCATGGCCAGCCTGTAGCTGGGACTTGAGGTGGCTGGGGGGCACCTGAGGATGCCCACCAAGTGCTTGCAGAGAAAGGGCTTGGGGGGCTGTGTGCTGCCTGCCCTGCCCTTGGGAGCTAGAGTGGCCATGCACTGTCTGTCCACCCAGCGTTTAGGGGCTGGGGATCATGGGTGGAGTTGGGGGGCATGTGTCCCCCACCGAGCATGCTGGGGGAAGCCACAGGGGGGCGCTCTGGGCTCCAGTGGGGGAAGGGGCCAGGAGGGGCAGGACCGGCTGGGGGGATTGTATGCTCCATAAACCAAGCCAATGGATCAGATCAATGGGCTCACTTAACCTGGTATCCTCCCCCTCCCCCCACCCAGAACATCAGATTAATGGACCCATCTAGCCTGGAATCCTCCCCATATCCATCATATCAATGGTCCCTTCTAAGCTGCATTTCCCCCCTTTAGAGCAGGAACAGGGTAACTACCCTGCTACATGGGTGCAGGGCTGGAGCTGGGTCTCTGGGATGTATCGCATGTGAGGTACAGAACTGGGTATTTGGGGACAGTCTTACTTTTGGGGTGGGGGTCTCTTCAGCTGTGGCACTTGTGGAGCACTGGGAGTTGGGGGTGGAGTAGTTGAGGGAATGGTTTGATGTTGACTTTTAAGGCAGTGGTTAGGAGCTGGGGTTTGGGCTGCACTCCTGGCATTTCACCAGAGGGTCTTGTGTTTTTGTCTGAAGACCTGCTCCTCCTTTCACCTTCCCCTTTCAGATCTTGCTCACTCAGCTTGTACACCTGGAAAAAAAATCTGAGTCCCAGGAATTCCACTTGGGTGTCTGCTGGGCAAGGGTGGGCCCTGAAATCAAGCAGCCACTTGCAGTGGTTCGTAGCCTCCCTCCCCTGCCTTCTTCTAGGAGGCACCAGGAGAGCACCTGACACTGCTGCAACAGGCCGAGGAGGAACGGCAAGGCGAGGAGTTGGTGATAGATGCCTGGAGCCCCTGCCGCTCAGGTTCTTCCTGTCATGGCAGAAACAGACAAAAGCCAAGAGGCAGAAGATCATCTGGAAGTGGGAAGAGCTGCCTGGGTTCGTGGCAGGATTGGGGCCAGAGAAGTTCCTGCTCGAAGAGCTAGCAGGAGCCAGAGCCACTGTCAAGAGAAGGAATGAGGGTGACTCCAAATTCTCCTGGGAGATTTCCCTCTCCAATGAGAGGGGTGGAGAAAAGGGGCAGTAGCTACTGACCCAATCCTTGAAGGTCAGACTGTTTTATTGCCATGATCATATGCAGCATTTCTATGAGAGCTTCTCAGCCCTAGCCCCCAAAGCATTTCACAAGGTGGTCTCAGTGGCATTATCCCTATGTTACAAAGAGGCAAAGCAAAGTTACTGTCACTCACTCAGGGTGACAGTCCTTGTTGTCCAGTTAGGCAGCCAGATTGGACTCCATGGGGAAGGAATGTCCTTTTTTCCTCATGATACTTTGGTGCCAAGTGGTAAAGGACAATTGTTTCCAGTCTAATCCTGGTATCCCTTGGGGGCTGAAAGCAGTGCTACTGAAGCAGGGAGTGGTGTTCAATGAACAATTTGATATAGGCCATAGCTTTCTTCTCTGGGGTGAAAACCAACAGCTGGGTGCCTGCTATTTTGATCAGAGTTCTTGCCAAATCCTTCACCGTGCTAAAAGTACACTTCCTTGGAGTAGAATCATGTAGCAAACCACTCAAAATCTCAGCAGTGCTAGGCAGGAATAGCATCTGCAAACATGGCCAGTTTATTCCTTTAAACTGGTGGCACAGATGCCAGTTAGGAACCAGACAAAATCCTAGATCACGGTCTCCGTTAGCTACCTGAGATGGGGGTTCTAAGCAAAAATAGTTCTTTATTTTCCTGCAGCTCTCTCAGCTTCAACACTGGTTGTATTTCACACGCTTTTGCAGTTCCTGCTGAGGGGTGACCGTGACCTCACCAAAACCACAATTTTCTTCCCTCCACTTTGCCATAGTTAGAGACAGCATTTCCCAAACCACCGGATTAGCTCGGAGATGACTTCAGGAGTAGCGTCCTGTAGAGCTGAGACATACGAGGGTACAATCCAGACTAATGAGCAGCTGTATTACCCTCTGTCCTGAAATTTTGGGTGCTTTACAATGCCTTGCTGAAGTAGCTTCCACCTGGGCCACTCCCAAAGAGCCTTCCAGCAGGCAAGCCACACCCTGAGTGTGCGCAACTGCAGCCCGCCAGCCACACTGTGGTTACACTCTGTCTCTCTCTAGCCCTGGTTCTACTTCATGGTGACCCCCCAATACACCCCCAGTCCCAGATTTCCCAGAAATGCAGCTCCTGGACAGTACAGAATCTCTGAAGGCCAATAAACCTTTAGGAGAATAATATGTAAGATTATTTCAAATAGTTATTCAGAAACATCAGTTTAAACACACTGGCTTAGAAAGAGTTACAGAGATTTTATATGCATAAAGGCATAACATAAACAAGGCATAACAATCATAATAGGCTACAAGAAAAAGAAAGAGAAAATGCTTACTAACACATACTTCAGAAATTATCTTCGTTTCAAAGCACATTTTTCTAAACACATGCTTCAGTAGTCTTACTGACCCAACTCCTTAGAGTGGGACCTCTCAAACAAAGTTAAACAGTTGTGTCTTTTTGTCTTCTCAGGTGTGGAGAATGCAATGGGCAGGAAGAGATGTGTTTTGTGGGTGTCTGCCCCTTCTGTCCCTGGGGGAACCTGGTGACTAACAGTTGCTTAGCAGTGGGAAGAAAAGCTTAAATATGATGCCCCAAATTCGTTTGGGCTACAGAACAGTGACTGAGGTCATGTCAGGTCTTGAGGAAATCTGCTAAATTAACCTGCCCGCTATATAGGGGCTATTATCTTTAATTTTAAAAATAGTTATAATTTTCCATCAAGACAGCTAATACAAGTTAGCTAACTCCATGGAACAGCCTAGTGGAATCAAGACCCAGATAGATTTAACGTCCTCCTCCCATCACTCCTCAGCTGCAGGGAGAGCGGTAACTGCACACCCAACTTACATGTATCTGGTCGTCCTATAACCAGACAACCTCACCAAGCCTCACCCCACCCAGAACCCCCCTGGCCCTCCATGCCCAAACTCCATCCCACTGAACCTCAACCCCTTCATCTGGAGCTTCCCTGCACCCAGATCCCAACCCGTGCACCCAGAATACTCCGACTGAGCTTCCTGCACTTACCCCTCCACACACACACCCAAGTCCCCACATCCACACCCCCATCCCACTGACCCCCAACTAACTGCACCCATATCCCCACCAATCCCCACTCCCCCAGCACCCAGACCCCCCTGCTGAAACCCCCCACACCCAGATCCCTCCACTGAGCCCCAACAACTTTCATCTGGAAACACTTGCAGAGTCCCATTACCCTTGCACCTGGAATACCCCCAACAAGTCTCTGTGCATCCAGATCCATCCCACATCTACACCGCCCACTGAGCTGCCTGCACCCAGATTGTCCCACACAGAATCCTCTAACCCCACACCTAGATCCCCCACACTGAGCCCTCCACACTTGGTTCCTCCTGGTTGAGCCTGCTTGCCCCACACCTGGTGGGCCCCAGGGTGTTTCTGGGGCAGGCCTTGTGCTGTATCAGGGTTGGGTGCAGCCTCACCACTGATTCCGTGTCCCAAGGGTGGAGGGTGGAGAGGCTGCAGGGTCATCTCCCACCCCTGTAAAGCCAGTGGTTTGTGTTCTCCACTGCCAGGCTGGAGCCTCCCCTGTGTGGATTCTCTGATGGCTAAGAAGCTGTGAGGGCCTACTGAACTTTTCCCCACACACAACACACGTGTTATTTCTCTCTCCCGTGGGGATTCTCGGCTGGGTCCTGGTTTCCTTGAGGCCTCTGTGAGTTCCCCTACAATTAACAGATTTTCCACCTTCCTGTGTTGGCTGGTTTCCCTGCTGATTCTCTGGCCTCTCTTGACTCTCACAGGCTTTTCTCTGCTCACATTTCCTGGACACACTCCCTTTCTGTTTTTGCAATAAAGTCCCATGTGATTTGACTTGCTCATCATCTTTCTGCTGAGGCTTCTGCTCCAAGGTTTCACTCACCCTCCCATCACCCACGGCGACAGAGAAAAAAAAGTCAGAAACAGAAATGGAAAAGCGGAGAAGAAATGAAAAGAACAGCTAGAGATGAAGACAAATGAGGGACTGAATTTCCCCAAACTCTTCCTCAGAGGGAAGAGAGGAAGGAATCAAGTCTACATCCAGTCCCCTCTAAACACTCAGGGAGAAGGAAGTTTGGGGAGGAAGCTACTGCCAGGAGACAGTCAGGATAGGTAGGAAGCCAAGAGCAATATTTGCCCTCAGGATATGACACTTGCTGCAGACAAGCCTAAACCAAGAGAGCTCACAAGGTCTTTTTTGGGAATCCCAGCTGTTTCCTTCTGGCGCTGAGTTCATTTCATGATTACACACTCCTATCCAAGTGATATAACACATATCACCCTCCCATCTCTCATCCAGCAAATATGTATCTAATCATTTCATTCTGACTCTGTCAGTAGCAATCTTGCAGGAAATGACAGGTGCAAGGAGATCACAACAGGACTTGACACAGTGGGAGCATATGCCTTTAACAGTGACTTTGAAAACATGAGATTTAAGAATCGGGTGGAGAGTTAACAGTTTAATTATCAGTGTGGTGCTTGTGCACAGTATAATTTAGAAGCCAAGATTCCTTATTATTAGCATGAGTTTTGGTTTAGACTTGTTGGCATCTCATGGAAAATACTGCATGTTATGCAGCTCACCTCTGTCATATTTTTATTCCTTTTTACCTGCATGAAAGCAGGATTTTAATTAAGAGCTCCCGCTTCTATTCATATTGCTTACTTCTTGCTGGAGGTTTTAAGACCAGATCCTCATCTCATCAATCAATCAGAGTAGCTCCAGTGTGAGGGTCCAGATCCATTACAATCCTGTTGTGTACAAATGTCCTTAGTAATAGCAAAACAGGAGAGAAGGGAATGCTGGAAATACCACAGGCAGATCCCTCTATGAAGTTGGATGGTGTTCAGAGTTGTCCATGAGGTGGCTATTGAGGAATGCAGTGCCAGTATACTTGAGCTAATAGCATAATAATAGGAGATATACCAATCTCCTAGAACTGGAAGGGTCATTGAGTTGTGCCCCCTGCCTTCACTAGCAGGACCAATTTTTACCCCAGATCCCTAAGTGGCCCCCTTAAGAACTGACCTTACAACCCTGAGTTTAGCAGGCCAACACTCAAACCACTGAGCTATCCTTCCCCCCCTACAGTTCCCAGTTTACCACATGTCTGAGAAGAGATGATAATGAGTAAGACGCAAGTGGTATTTATAATACCAATCATTAGTTCTTCTTCGAGTGCCTGTTCAGGTCCATTCCACATTAGGTGTAAGCATGCTGCATGCACGGGTGTCAGAAACTTTTTCCCTTGCAGCTCCTGGCGGGGGGTCCCCTGAGTGGCACCACTGAGCCATGCAGATATTCTCCTGCTGGCCTGACCCCTTCCAGTTCCTTCTTCCATGGCGACATTGGAACATTCTCTTGCTCTCTTACGAGACGCAATCCTTAGCCTTAGTGTTACGGAGCTGTTATCGGTTCATTAGCAATCCCTCGTTGTGGATGCTTAGTAGATTAGGTGCTTAGAAGTTTCCAGCACCCACCCTGGGCCACGGGGCATGTTGCAGGCCCACGGGTTTAAGGCTTGTGCCACGTGCCACAAGCCTCTGCTGGTTAATGACCCCCACGACTCCTGTCTACGTTGCCTGGGGGAAGCACACCAAATGGAGCAGTGCAAGATTTGCAAGGCGTTCAAGCCAAGGACAAAGAAAGAGAGAGACTTTTGTTTGAAGCAGTTGTTGATGGAGGCTGTGCTGCAGCTACAAGGCCTGGAGCACCCAACATTAGCTCCAGCTTCCTCGGTGCAGAGTGCCCCAGATTCATCAAGAGACCCAGTGCCGGCCAAGCACCGGAAGCTGTCGGGCTGAGAGCGCCAAAGTAGGCCCTGACATGGCTCATCCTCCCTGGTGCGACCCAAGACATAGCCAAAGAAAGGGCGCAGACGTTCCCCGCAAAGGAGATCAGCACCATCCAAGGCCCCAAGCACTGGGAAGAGCGGGATGTATGCTGTACTGGTGCTGTCACTGGTGGTGCTGGCGCAGCTTGTCCCTCAGAGTCCAGCTCTAGGTGAACTCAGTGCGGACGACAGGCTCGAGGGAGTAATAGATTAACTCTCCATGCCTGACACCTTTCAGGTGGGGAAGGACCTCATCACTCCTGGCGTTGGTCCCGGTCAAGCTCAGAGTCCGTGGACTCCCATTTACCCCTGACTCAGAGGGAAGTCTCGGTACCGGAGGTGAGTCAACATGCAGAATTAGTGGAAGGGGCACGCCACTTTCTGGAGCCCCCCAGAAGCCAGCACCAAGAGAAGAGGGGCCGGCCATTGCTGGGGGCTCACCGAGGACACTGGTCCTGATCCCAGTCTCAGGAGCACCGGTACCAATCCCGGTTCCAGTCCAGGTACCGAGAGCACTGGTACCAGTCCCACTTCTGATCAGCCAGAAGCCAATCATCATTCTGCATCGCTGGAGTCCAGCAACAACTCAAACGATATAGTTACTCACACTGGACGGTAGGGAACCGCAGGCTGGTTGGCACCCCTAATAGGGGCTTCCAGGACATTGGCCCTTTTGGACCCCTTGGGCCTACCACCGACAGCAAGGGGGTCCCTCCAGGGCCAGTTACTCAGTGCCGTGGTCCCGGTCCCTGCACCGATGCTCTCCCATGCTAGAAACTACAGTGTCCACACCACCTGCATCTTCATCGGGCAAGAAACCGGAGAGACTGGCACCGAGTCCGGTGCCGCCCCAAGGTCTTCTGCCCTGGCCCGAGCCAGCAGCCCCTCCCTCAGGGAAGGGGGACCAGGGAGACCAGCAGTAAGAAGCTGAGCAGCTGCTGACCTCCTTGGCATCCCCAGATGAAGCGATGGTGGGCACAGCGGTATCAGGGCCTCCGTCAATAGACCACAAATCCCACCAAGAGCTGCTGCGTAAGGCTTCCCATAACTTGGGGTACAGGCTGAGGGGACGGATGAGCAAGAGGACCCCATGGTGGACATTCTGAGCCCAGAAGGTCCATCCAGAATAATGCTCCCGCTCATTACGACCATTCAGTCGAACTATAAGACTATATGGCAGACCTCGGCCTCCAGTGCACCAACAGCCAAAGGTGTGGAGTGCAAGTACTTCGCCCCATCAAAGGGTTATGTGTTCTTGTTCTGCCACCCAAGCTCTTGTTCCCTGCTAGTCTCAGCGGTGAACGAGAGAGAGCGCCACAGGCAGCAAGCCCTGGCCCCTAAGGCCAAGGAAGCAAAACACCTGGGCCTGTTCGGCAGGAAGATGTATTAGTCAGGCGGCCTCCAGTTGAGAATTGCTAAACAACAGACCATCCTCAACAGGCATAACTTCAAATCCTGGGCAGCAGTAGGGAAGTTTAAGGACAACCTCCCCCAGGGTTCCCAACAGGAGTTCATGGCCCTGGTGGACAAGGGTAAGGCAGTAGCAAAGACCTCTCTCAAGGCGTCCTTGGATTCGGCAGATGCGGCGGCCAGGATAATTGCGTCGGGCATAGTCATGCGGTGCTCGGAGTGTCTTCAGGAGTCAGGTCTGTCACCTGAGGTCCAAAATTCACTCCAGGACCTCCCCTTCGAAGGGTCCAGACTCTTTTTGGACCAAAGGGATACAAAACTACGTAGCCTCAAGTACTCGAGGGCTACACTCAAGTTGCTGGGTATGCACAACCGGCAACTCAGAGCAAGCGCTTTAAGCCCAGGTTTTTGTGGGACTGAGGTAAATAGGAGTCTAAGATGAAAGATGTCAATTGCATTTGAGAGAGATGCCAGGCAGGATCACAGCCCTTTCCATCTAAAAGATTGCTGAATGGTGCTGTTTTATGAGGATGGTGACTGCATTGTACCCTTGCACTTTTAAGCATGGAGCTGAGCTCCGACAAAATTAGCTCTTTATGTTCAATTTGATTGCACTGTAAGTCCCCTGGCTGCAGAAATCTGAGCAGAAATCAGAGCAAGGCCACAAAAATCTGAGCAATTAATTTTCTCTCTTTATGTGGACCTCTTGGGCCCAACTCTAGATGCATAGATTCTTGCCAGTGAACTGCAGGCAGAAAAACAGCACGGGGCAGGAGTTTTTCCCAAAAGCCTACAGAGAGGCCACTGAACAGGGCTTCTTTGATGGGAACTATGCAGGGACATTCCCTGACATAGCCTGTGGGTATTTGTGCAAGTACCCCCTGATACATTCATAGCAACTGGACCTCTCCTCCAGTGCGGATTATTCTTACCCTGGGCGGCAAGAACCTGAGTGTGTCTCAGGGATGGGGGTGTCCATGAATAGGGTCTTTGCTGTCACATATGGAAACACATTAATGCTGCTTTGTGAGTCTGTTCTGTAACCATATCTATGGTGACCAAGATTTGGGCCTTTTCTTTCCAAATCTTCTTGGCTGCCCTGAAAGAGAGACCCACATTCCAATATTGTCATTTCACAATCTTGGAATCACGTCCAAGTAACTTTATTTTTCCCCACTCAAAACATGATCCTCCTGTCTGGCTTATTCAGGCTCAGCGGCGTATCCCCTTTCCTTGGAGAAACAAAGCAGGAAACTCTTGCCAACATCACAGCGGTGAATTACAAATTTGATGAGGAATTCTTCAGTCACACCAGTGATCTGGCAAAAGCCTTTATCCAGAAAGTCCTAGTGAAAGACACCCGGTAAGTGAATGTACAGAAATGGCTGGCTGCCTTTCATGCCACCCAGGCAAAAATGAGCACACTGAGCAGTTCAGAGATTTCATTGCAGAGTAGGTCGCTGTCCCAGAGTGAGTCATTAAGTACAGGTGTATTGCTGTGTCCCTTGTAAATGTCTGTATACAGAGGCCCTAAAAATATGTCCTGTGGCAGAATTCACCAAATGTAGCAGAATTTGGCATGCATTTTCTTTCACCAGTAGGGTTGGATTGGTTTGTTTTTTTGGTGAAGTGCAAATGACTGGAGTTGATAGGATTTTAGAAGCTGCTCTTGTGTCTGGTAATTCTTCAGCTTTTGTTATTGCCTCTAATGATATCTCACAAGCCATGTGCACTTGGTGGGTGAGTATGTCTGTGTGAGAGAGAGTTGATTTTTTTATTCAGTGTTTCCAAAACAGCTGCTTAGCATGGACAAATTCAGACTAGAAAATGTTAAGAGTGAGTAATTAATCATTGGAACAATAAAGGGGGCCTGGTGGATTCTCCATCACTGACAATTTTTCAATCCAGGGTGAATGTTTTTCTAAGAGATCTGCTCTAGGAATTATTTTGGGGAAGTTCTATCGGCCTGTGCTACACAGGAGGTCAGACTAGATGATCACAATGGTTCTTCTGGCCTGGGAATCTATTAATCACACGCTAAAACCTGCAGATTGGTTTGCAGAGATTGTCAGGAAAGCAGCTTCTATGTGTTCACTTGGAGGATTGTGTTCATCAGTCTCAAACCTCCAGAGGGACACCCTATCTGTTCACACCTATAAGCCACCATCTTCCCCTTGAGAACCTGGCAAGAATACAAACTCTATCAGAACGCATGAAATATATTTGTCCTTCTTATTGGCAAATAAAACTGCAAAATATGAATGTGTGTAATCTCCTTATTTCCCTGTGCGTTTGTGTGGATGGAGAGGGAATCATGGTCCAGTGGTTAACTGGGATGCTGGAGACTCAGTTTTAGATCTGCCACAGACTTTCTGTGAAGACTTGGGCAAGTCACTTATCCTCACTGTGCCACAGTTCCACATCCGTAGAATGGGGATAACAACACTTCTGTACATCACAGCCATGCTGCAAGGCTAAATAAATGAAAGATTGTGAGGCATTCAGATATTACAGCAATGTGGGCCATAGAAATACCTGAGAGAGAATTGAAAAATTTTTCTACTGTGCTGCTGCCATATTAGAAATGCTATCACATGCTCTTCCTCTGCACTCAGTCAGATTTGTCCCTGAGGGTAGATGCTGAAGAGAGCTGTGTAAAGCTGCTAGAGTTTCTGTCCATTTTGCAAACCTGGGGCAGGATGTTTCTGCAGCAGGGAAATTAAGCTGATCCTATGGGTCTCGGAAACAAGTGTTACACAGGTCCTATGATGTCAAACATAGCAGTGTGCCAGCAGACAGGCAAGAAAGAAGTAGGCTTACCCACTAAGCATGCCGGGCTCAAGACATGGCATGGAATGCAAGAGCACTTAGGCTACTGGCAGCCTCGGTGGAGCTGATTTAGGGTGCCAGTCAGGTTGGAGCTGTAAGTGGTAGAAGAGTTGCAGCACTGCTGGAAGGTGCATTCTGTCTGCTGCAGAATGCAGCCATTTGGAGAGGGGTAGGGCTCAGAGGATATGAAGTTCCGACCCCCAAGTGACAGAAGAGTCCTGTGGCACCTTATAGACTAACAAATGTATTGGAGCATGATCTTTCGTGGGTGAATACCCACTTCATTGGATGCATCTTACGAAGTTGGTATTCACATCTGACGAAGTGGGTATTCACCCACGAAAGTTCATGCTCCAATACATCTGTTAGTCTGTAAGTTGCCACAGGACTCTGCCGCTTTTTACAGATCCAGACTACCATGGCTACCCCTCTGATACTTAACCCCCAAGTGCCAGTGCCTAGAGGAGTTGCCTCAACATTTGCCTGGAACAAATGTCATCTCTTTTCTACATAAGCTGCTGACTTGTCAAAGTTGCACCCCAGAGCTGGTGCCTGGCACCAGTGCAGTCCAGCAGCTGGTTGGCTGGGGCAGTTGTGGGGACCTAGGGCACTGGACATGGCAGGCTGAAATGGAAGTGTTTTGGAGACAGCACAGCAGTGTTGCTTGAGTCAGAAAAACAAGCAAACAAAAAAGGTCCGGTCACTTTTTCCCCCCCGTTTATCATGTGCAGGGGGATAACAAGAGATACACTGGAGAGCAGGATCCCAGTGCAGGAGTCGGATATCACAGCCAGCAGGGCCTTCTGGCCTGATGTTCACTAGAGCTGGGCAAGTTCATGAGAATTTTCCCACAAATAAACATTAGATTTTTTTAAACAAATATGCTTTGGCCATGTCTGCACCCCTTTTGAATTTGCTCTCAGGTTGGACTGGCTTGGAGGCTCACAGTGAGGAAGGCAAATGCAGTGTCTAGGGCCATAGGTGCTGACTCCAGGGGTGCTCTGGGGTTGGAGCACCCACGGGAAAAAATTGGTGGGTGCTCAACACTCACCGGCTGCTCTCCGCCCTGCCCCCACACCCGAGCTCGCCTCCGCCTCCTCCCCTGAGCGTGCCACATGCCCGCTTTTCCCTCCTAGCTCCCAGTGCTTGCGCTGCAAAACAGCTGTTTCACGCGCCTGCGAGGGAGTAGGGAGGAGAGGGAACACAGCACCCGGGGAAGAGGCAGGCCCAGGGCAGGGATTTGGGGAAAGGGGTTCAATGGGGCAGGGAGAGGGCAGAGTTGGGGTGGAGGCTTTGGGGAAGGGGTTGGAATGGGGACAGAACAGCGGTGGGA